>NC_140939.1:143434096-143807233 GCF_014529385.1 Adiantum capillus-veneris
GTCACTCCTTGGTTCATTTCAAAAACACCTTAGAAATCATCTAGTCTAAAATGTAGAAGTAAAGGGTAAGATTGTAAGAAATGACAACCTTTGCAGATTGTAAGAATTTACAATCCTTTTCAAATGTAAAGTCAAAAGACTTTCTATTCTATTTAAAATAAATGTTGATGTTTGATTGCACATAACAAAAAGGGGATACCTTTAGTGGAGGTTTTGTTACTTAATGCGCATTTTATTTTTTGAAGATACAACAAAAAAAGAAGAATTTTAGTGATTCTTTTTTGTTCAATGAAGATGTAACTTTTGAAGATATATATGGCTTTATCTTTTCAAGGGCTTTTTTTCCAAGACCAATATTGCTATGTTTTAGAAAATTTTGGAAGTATGTATTTCTTAAAAGAGCTTGAGAAAAAGAAAAAAGCTCGCCTAATGTCGGCTTGGGGCTGTTGTCTCGCTTTGAGGACATGCATGACATGCGAATGCAGGGGTTGTTATCCACATTATTGACCATGAATGAGAGAGAGAGAGAGAGAGAGAGAGAGAGAGAGAGAGAGAGAAACCACCACATTGCTTGTGTGTGTGTGTGTGTGTGTGTGTGTGTGTGTGTGTGTGTGGGAGAGAGAGAGAGAGAGAGAGAGAGAGAGAGAGAGACCATCACATTGCGTGTGCATACACATGTACATTTATGAGAGGGAGAGACAGAAAGAAAGATTTTATCGTTGAGCTTACACACTTTTCAAATTTTCAAGATATTATTTTTTTGTATTTTTAAAAGGATAGGTAAAATTTTTCACCCGTAGAAAATGGTTTAAATGCCCGACAAAGACCAATCCTCACATAAACACCCCAAATGGGTAGAGAGATTTCCCAGTTGATGGACCTTTTACCAATTCTTGGATATTTTGTTCTTTTTATTTTTAAGAGTTAACATGTGGGCCATGCGTAAAAATCTATAAATTCGTTAAATTTTGGCAGGCAAGGGTGTCAAGCTAAAAGCAACGAGAGAGAACACCCCAATTGTATAAATTCCTTAAATTTTGGTTGGCAAGGGTGCCAATTTGAAATCAACGAGAGAGAACACCCCAAATGGATATAGAGATTTCCCAGTTGATAGACCTTTTACCAATTCTTGGATATTTTTTTCTTTTTTTTAAAAGAGTTAACATATGGGTCATGCTTAAAAATCTATACTTTTCTTAAATTTGGCAGGCAAGGGTGCTAATCTAAAATCAACGAGAGAGAGAGAGAGAGAG
This sequence comes from Adiantum capillus-veneris, assembly GCF_014529385.1. Classification (NCBI taxonomy): domain Eukaryota; kingdom Viridiplantae; phylum Streptophyta; class Polypodiopsida; order Polypodiales; family Pteridaceae; genus Adiantum; species Adiantum capillus-veneris. Next base: position 143,435,350 of record NC_140939.1, read on the forward strand.
AGAGAGAGAGAGAGAGAGGGAGGGGGAGGGGGAGGGGAGGGGGAGAGAGAATAGTTTTTTAGTGCCGTATTTAATGTGTTGAAATGCAAAGTCCAACAAATGACGCACGAGGAGAAAGGAAGACATAACAAAATGTTTGCGTGTAGGAATAATCTAAAGTGACTTTAAAAGTTACAAAACAAGTCTTCAACAAAAGTGAATAGCTATGGGGGGGGGGGAGGAAGAGAGAGAGAGAGAGAGAGAGAGAGGGAAGATAAGAAGAAGAACATTTTTTATGCCATCGGAACAATCCCAAAAGATATATTTCACAACATGGGTAAGAATAAAATTATTTTTGTTTCATCTTCTCTCTCTCTCTCTCTCTCTCTCTCTCTCTCTCTCTCTCTCTCTCTCACACACACACACACACACACACACACACACACACACGTACGCACACATCTTGATAAAAGGAGAATTTGAAATGTTGTAGGAACATCCAATGAGATCTCAAAGACCTATCCGATGGTAGAGAGAGAGATAGAGATAGAGAGAGAGAGAGAGAGACCAATCATAGCCATCTATACTTTTCTTTTCAAAAAATGAGAAAAAGGAGTTCGCTTCTCCTTTTTAAATGTCCACCTGGGGATCGTCACTTCAACTAGAGGGTTTGGGGGGGGGGACGAGAGGAACATAGAAACTTTGAATGTCAAGTTAGTGTATTGGAACAATAGCAAGATGTCTCAATATGACAAATCTTCGCTTCAAGCACACACACACGTATATATACACATGTGTGTGTGTGTGTGTGTGTGTGTGTGTGTGTGTGTGTGTGTGTTACTATGTGTACATATAGATATATATGTATACATACATCCATACATACGTACAAGGATAGAAGCGAGTAAGAGAGTGCAGCAAAGACATGGAATCCAATTGCATTCCTATCATTGAAACCAATTCTAAAACCCACTCCATTTATTACAAAAAAAAGTTTTACTATTACATTGACTTCTCTTAGCTTTCATCTCTTCACACCATGCTAACTTATCTAATCTCTATAATCAATCTTGGTAGCATTGCTAGATCAAGGTAGACCAAAAGGAGGAATCTCTCTCTCTCTCTCTCTCTCTCTCTCTCTCTCTCTCTCTCTCTCTCCACACACACACACACACCAATAGAATTAGAGCACTCCTAGTTTGTTGAACAAGGGCTAGCACCTCATGAAAAATAATGTCTATGAGAAGCTTCCAATCTCTCTCTCTCTCTCTCTCTCTCTCTCTCTCTCTCTCTCTCTCTCTCTCTCTACACACACACACACAAACACCCACCCCACTAGAATTAGAGCACTCCTAAGTTTGTTGAACAAGGGCTAGCACCTCATGAAAAATAATTTCTATGAGAAGCTTCCAATCTTGGTATCAAAGAATGTTTTGCAGCATCTAGTAAGAGGTCGTGTCATGCATCACTTTAATAAATGCGATAAACTATACGTGTAGGAAGAGAGTATTGATAGTGTTCCACTTGGAAGAGAAGATAGCCCTATGAGAATAGAGGCATTGTTTCCTTAGCCGTAGCAACGCTCGGGTCACATACTAGTTGTATATTGCACAAAAAATGAGCCACCCCATACCTTTTTGCTTTGAATTGCCATCCGTTGTCCATGAAGTACAACACTTGATTTTACACAGTATCTTTGAAACTTGTAAGGCAACCTGGGACCTAAGGTCCACTTGCACTCCATAGCTGTCGACACCTATACTTTGGTTGAACGTATTCACTCCATGATGTAGCTTCTAAGGTATTGTATACTTGTCGAACGAGTTGGCTTTATAATTTTCTTACCACAGCTTCTATATGTTCAATAGTCAAATTTGTTTTTTCTTTCCTCAAATGCAAAATATAAGTTCTTAGTTGAAAACTAGTTAAACAAGAAGTTGAAGGCTCTGCATATTGACAACGAGGGACAGAACGTTTATTGAGTTTAACGACTTGCATAGCAAATGAGTCATTAGCAGGCGATTTATTATGTCATACAACCATGCTCAAAATGGAGTTGTTGAGTGTGGGAATAGTTGTGGAGATGGGTTATCGTCTCTGGCACTTGGAATCTTGGAGAGATATTCACAATTCACAAGTGATCTTTCATGAATCAAAGATGTATAGACAACTTGTAAAATAGGATCTTTACCCGTTTTGCTGCCACAGTAAGGGATCTTTAGACTCTTGAAGGCAGGCTCGTCAACCCTACCATTACGTTTCAATATGTAGAGATATTTAAGTAAAGTAAAGTAAAGTAAAGTAATTCTTGATATGGCTAATGCTTTATCTCTTGGGTTTCCCCCCGGAAATCCCTTCGCTTGCTAGGATTGTGCTTTAGAGACTGCCATGTAGCTGAGATATCAACGTGCAACCTTTCAATATTCAGTTTTTTATTAGAGAAAAACGAAGTATAATTATAAACCATGATCTATTTATCATCTAATGGTCAAATCGTCAATTTCACGCAAGCACGTAAGATGCTACAGGGACGTTGCAGGTGAAGACAGAGAAGCTACTGGCAAAAAAGCAATTGGTTTCAACGAAGAAGCTACGGGTTTCGACGAAGATGATTTATGCATTTATTGTTAATTTTGGGGAGTATCACAAAGTGAGATTCGAGGATGTTGCCTCAATTCTAAGAATACAAACAACTCAATCTACTAACGTTGTACCTATTGTTATAACTACTCCGAATAGAGTTATTGATGCTTCTAAGAGAGCAAAGTCTAACAGTCACTTCGACACTGAGGAGATCCACATGCATTTGTGGCACGTTTGTGGTCATGAGTGGTTTTAGTCAGAATTAGACAATCTACTGGTCATTGACTACAAAGATTCTACTTGTTACCCAGAGGCTATTGATATAGGCTATTGCATTTGTGGCACGTTTGTGGTCATGAGCGGTTTTAGTCAGAATTAGACAATCTACTGGTCATTGACTACAAAGATTCTACTTGTTACCCAGAGGCTATTGATATAGAATATAGCGTCAAATGAAATATGGCTCTAGCATTGATTGTAGTGGAAATTGAAATAACAATAGTGAGCATATTCTTAAGAGTATTCTTAAATAGCATAAGAAGAGTAATTGATTAAAGGTAGCAAGATGAACATTACACCATAATTAGCTTGGCATGAATAATACTTGTAAAAGAGAGAGAGAAAGGATTAGAGAAATTGAAAAGAGTTGAGGACTTGATTAATGTGGAGCTGATCCCCCCTCTAAAAGGCTTTTATATTATAGATTCTCCCATAAAGAGAGGCTTGGTCCAATACAATCTTGTGTTTTGTGAGACCTCGTTGGTGCAATAAAGATGGTAAACTTCATACACCAAAATTATGTCCTTGATTGTTTTGCAAAATCTTTAACATATCCCCGGCCTCAATCCCAAGACCTCAAACACCTTCAATGGTGAGAGAGCTAGCAGGGAGTGAGGGAAGGCAAGAAGAAGAAGTAACATACGAGAAAGAAATAGTTTCCTCACTTGTATTACTCTTTTTTCTTAGCATAGCATAGTAGCATAGTAATGGAGATGAATAAGATAGCAAGCTTTTGCTTTGGAGCATGGCTCTTGGTTGCATTTGCATTCTATAGCCAAGAGGTGTTGGTGTAGGCTCTCAACTTCTCAACAAGCTTGGAGAAGGAGATGAAGTTCTTGCTTCACACAATGTGTGTGTGTGTGTGTGTGTGTGTGTGTGTGTCTTGCAAGCACACCCACTCCTTGCTAGGGCCGACCCCTCCTTGTAACTCATGCTTGAAGCTCATTGGCTCATATCAACCTAGCCAATCACAAGCCTAGGTCATTTCAAGCAATAAAGGTAGTCTTTGGAGTGGTGTCCTCCTTTATCCTTTGAGAGAGCTTGAATAATGCTTAAACAATTAATTAAACAAACTAAATTCTCATTGGACCCCTTTAGAGGCCAACCAATAGGCTTTAGGCACCTTATGAGGGCAACAGGTGGAGGAGTTTGACATGTGTTCTTGTTGCTTTTTTTGTCTTCGGCTTGTCTTGTGTGTGTGTGTGTGTGTGTGTGTGTGTTCTCTCTCATGCCCCTACTTGTAGAGCTTGTTTCCCCTTGTGTAGGGATCTAGGTTGACTTTGGAACACCTCACTCCTTAAGCACCTTAGTCATGAAGCCCCTCAAGCACCTTATTCATAAAGCATGACAAGCACCTCAAGTACCTTAGTCATCAAGCACGACAAGCGCCTCAAGCACCTTAGTTAGCCCAAGCTCGATAAGCACCTTAGTCAACTCAAGCACGATAAGCACCTCAAGCACAAGCTTATCTTGTCTAAGGTCTAAAATACCCTAAGGTCCTAGATCTAAGGTCTTTTAACACTAAAAATTGAAAGTCTTTAATGAAGTTAACCATAAGGTATGTTAAGCTCCATTATCTCGTCATTTCTCTTTTATAGACCATCTCCCTTTTGAGCCCGTTGCCTTCTCTATCTTTGGTCCCGTGCTGAGCTAGATATAAAAGCACATGTCTATATTCTAACTCTTGTTCCCGTTTATTTTCCACATTATACGATCAGATCAATATGGGAAGCTCATTTGGATTAGTTACATATTAGATTTTATGACATTACCTGTTAGACAAGGGAAAATAGAACCCAGGAGTCCACCTCCCAACCACCCACTATATAGCATGGCCCCTGGCCCTTTTCCCTAGTTGGACTCCCTTTCCACACTGCCTACCCCCGCCTTACCGGTGTCCTGACATTACTCCACCCTTAAAGAAAAGTTTTGGTCCTCGAAAACAAAAGTGGGGAACTTCTTCTTAAGAACACTAATGTTTTCCCAAGTGGCATCCTTCATGGATCCAGCTGTTTGGTTGACCGGAACACGGTTTCGCAAGAGGTTTAATGAAACCAAGAGGTTTAATTTTCCACATTATTGTCCATTTGCAACTTTTTGCGTTATTGATTCCTATACTCATGTGTTCTAATTGTAGACTCCAATCTGAACACACATGAGTATTCAAAACGAGTTATCACACAAAGATGTACCCTAAAGAGTACCTCATTTAGAACACACATGAGTATTCAAAACGAGTTATCACACAAAGATGTACCCTAAAGAGTACCTCATTTCACTTTCCATGAAAGTAACTTGCTAACATAATTCATCAGCCAAGTTTAAGTCCTTGACTTGTTTCTCAATTCCAGCAGAGTAAACAACCCCACCATAACTAGTGTTCAAGGTTGAGAACTTGATTTATACATGAAGAGACTACACCTAGTGGCCAACATGCTTTAACTTATGGTAAGCAAACTCCAAGTAGAGCAATAAATGCTTATTGATTGGGTCATTTGGTGCTAATGTACGCACTTTGCATATCCTTCAGCACAAGATTACACTTTGTAATCTGTCTATCCCCTTGGATAACTGACAGTACTGAGGTGTGTTCCCAGATGGCTGGTAAATGGGACTCACAATATCGTTAACACTGTTGAGAAATCAACAATGTCCGGAATAACCATCGAGGTTAACTTGAAAAATCCACAAAACCAAGCCATGACCTCTATTGGTGATTAGTAGACCCAAAAGTAATCTCATAGAGATACTGCGCATAGAGTGCAAAATGCTTCATAAGCAACAACTTGAGGAATATGCATGCCGTTCCTAATCAGCCTTCACTAAACACTAGGGCTCATAACACCTAGTGTGCATGCATTTAGCAAAAAACAGATCCGAACCTGTATATCCATGGTGATCCTTGCTAATATTTATGGCAAATGAGCACACACATTAAAAAGGAATGTAAATAGTTCTGAAAAGAAACTAAATACTTTCAGTTGCAATCTTTTGCAAGTCTTGCTGAAACGTCTAAACCATAATAGAAGGTGAAACATTGATCACTTCTAGGTACAAACATTGTTTTTTTTTTCATTAACAACATAGAGCCTTGCTATATGCAAAAACAACCATCTCTAATGTTGTTTAGAAGGACTTGTACTTGAACAAGTCATTCTAAGTATCCGACAATTTTTTGCCATGAAATTGCTCCTGATACGTCGTGCTAAAAATGGTCTAGAAAACAGATGTGACCAGCAATTAGGGACTTTGTCGTGACACATATTTGAAATAGTGGGCGCCAGTGTCAGTCCCAGAGACTCATATTCGCCACATGTGGAGTATGTCTCAACTAAGGATGTTTGAAAAAAGAACATCGTACAAGTACAAGATGTACTTGTGTGGAGAGGTAACTCTAAACACTCTGCGACAAGAGTGAGAGGGACCCGCATTCATTGCTCCACACTGACTAAATCAAACTCCTTGAGTCCGTAGACCATGTCATATCCCATGTGACAACATGTGCCAAATTGAATCCTACAAGTGGATTCATAACAGTATAATGGACATTGGACATTACGGCCCAAAATACTTGTTTCGACATGCCCTTGGCATGGCCCTGGGGATTGGACCGAAAGTTCACTTACTCGTCTCCCACCTGTGAAAAAAAAAAAACAAGCAACATTGCACTAGAAATCATGGGTGTTGCCTTCACAATCCAAACCCGTTGGGTAGAATCTACGTAGTGAATCCCTTGGTAAGACCCTTTGTAGAAACTTCTCAACTAGCAGGTAACGGTAACCAACATAATTAACCGTGTACAGAATGATCATTTCAATATGAGAAAATCATTTAAGCTAGTTAGATATTAGATTTTATGACATAGTGTGAAGTGTGAGCATTCAATGCAATCTAAGTATAACTCAATTATGACAAATGAAACTTGAATCTGATAGAGTTGCTAGAGGGCAAACAAGCCTAACCTTGCAAATGGGTGTATAAGTACACGATAAAGAATCTTGAGATTAAGTATAAGGAAATATTGGTTAGTAAGGGATTCAAGCATAAGAAAAGCATAGATTTCGATGAGATTTTCTCTAGTAGTCAAGATGACTACATTGCATCTTGTGCTTGGATTAGTAGCCACACTAAGGACATGAAGCTTGTCAAGATGAACATGAAGACAACTTTCCTTCACGGGGATCTTGATGAGGATGTCTACATGAAACAACCACATGATTTTTCTCTCCTTGGTGGAGTAGGTATCCATTATCTATGGAAAATTTATTTAATCTCTATAGCTCACCACTCGAGGAGAATTGTATGTGGAGGAAATACACACACTATCAACATTGGAGTGAGAAGAATCCATCGTTTTGACATGCTCCACACTTTGGAGTATCTTTTATCATGCTCAGATTTTCTCTTTAAAGATTTCAAAAACTGCTTTGAAGACCTGTAAAGAGAAGAGAATTGATTAAGAGCATATGATTAAGAGAATCACCTACCAAATTGTATCTTCCTTTACAATACCGGAGCTTTGCATCATAATCCTAAAGAATCTCAATCCACTTAGCCCTTTGACCCTTCAAATAGGTTTGTGTGTAAACTATTTATTACTCTCATGGTGGAACACAATTTGAAATTGAGCCCATGCAAATAATGTTGCCATTGTTTTCAAAACAGACACTATTGCATCAAATAATAGAGTCACAATTTGCACAGTTGAATGCAAATGTGAACAAAATGTCTGAGCAGTTTGTGCAATCGATGCACTAATTGGCCAAGGACCTAGTTTATGAGTAGACTAGGGTTTGTTTGGTCCCCTAGCTTGGAATAAAGACCCTTGGTCTACACGAGCAAGGCTCCAATCTAGAGGGGCTACCCCTTCTCTCTAAGGAAGAGTTATTAACTTATCAAAAAACACAAAGCCATCAAATTTTGTAGGGAGGAAAAGGAGCACAACAAGGATATATTCTTGAACAAATGGGATGGTATTCATTATATTAGAAAAACTCCATATGTAGTCAAGACAGTGCAAACAAGTCTAACAGGAGAGAGTAAAGCCTATACATGGTGGATGTCACTTGAGGAGAAGGGTATCATACCATAAACATGGATGGCCTTCAAGGATGTGTTCAAAAAAGAATCTATACCCACCAATGAAGCGGATAGAAATTGGCCATGGCATGGTATAAGTGCTCTATGCATCAACATAAGACACTACTTGAGTACATTTTGCACTATTATAATGTGATCCTTAACCTGAGGGTTTAGACGCCTTCCAACAAGTGCATGGGTTCATACGTGGGTTAACACCAGAGCTTGAGGAAGTTAGGATCCAAGACGCTTGAGGAAGTTATAATGAATGCTTATATACATGATGATCCAAATGAAAAGGCATTGCATAGTACACACATGCCTAACACTTCACATTCAAATGGACAAGCATCTCTTAGACATAATAAGAGACATTTTTTGGTAGTTGTATCTTATGCATTTAAAACTCCTAAGGGGGCCTAGGGGCCAATTATGTAGTGAAGATTTTACAAAATAAATAAAAGAAAAGCTATGTTTTATCTGCTTAGGAAGTAGACACAGCATAAATAATTGTCCCAAGGAAAAATCTGTTGCCCAAGGTAAAGACAAAGCGGTACACATGGTGCAATTGTTTCCCTTAAATTTCTCTTCTCGCTTTTCCAATGTGAAACTAACACACACTGGAGGAGTGCACAAGTGCTATATTATAGCTTCCATGTGCCAACCAACCCTTGGTCCACACGAGCCAGTGCATATGTATGGGTTTATCCAAGGTCACAAAGATGAGAATCTTGGTCGACGCAGATGCCTCACGTAATTTCATTAAGTATAAGTTAGTAGAATGGCACAATTTGTCCCAGACCCCTAGTTCCCACCACTACAAGGTAGTTATGATTAACGGCCATGATGTCGAGATGTGGGATATACAAGTAAAGGGTGTATTGCTAGAGATCCAAGGGTATCTTACATCCTTGAATTTTCAAGTCATACATATTGACCGAACAGATATTGTACTAATTTGGAAGTGGTTACACGGGTTAGGATCCTCATTAAAGTGTAGCTATAAATATAATGGTTTGATGTTTGAATCCAATGGTATATACGCATGTGTTGCTTTTGCAAAAAAAGGATGTCTCTTCTTTACCACCTATGTGTATAGCAAAGCTTATGAAGCTCTCTTCTCAAGATGAAATAGAAGAACTCTCCTTGTTTTGTTCGCTATGTCGTTTTTTTGTCAAATGTTGAAAATGATTTAATAAATGACAATTATTCAATGTTCTCAACAAATAGGAGGAAAGCTTCCATTTCAAAAGCTTTAGAGTTATTCCATCTAAAAAATAGTTTTAGTTTTAGAAAATGGAAAAAATCTTCAAGTAAGTGTCACTTTTTATTTGTGGAAGTGCTATTTGTACAAGAAATCTTTTCTTTAATCTTTTTTTTTAAATTTTTTTCTTACCTTTTGAGTTACCTCTTATTTCCCAGACAGGATGACCTTTTAAAAGAAACAACACACGGAACTAACCTTTAGAATTTGGATTTCCCTCCCGGAGTTTGCACCTCCTCACGGTTTCCATGCTTTTGAACCTCCTCAAGGCTTCTCCATCCAAAAGACCAAGCATGTCTATTGATTCATTAATCACCTACATCACATTTGACAAAGGAAAATAATAGATTCCAATCACTATAACCAAGGATAGTTGGATTCTTATGCACCAGAGTAGAAGAAACCATCCTCCAAGAATCCCTTCTTGTCTTGGTAGAAGGGAAGATCGAAAGATTTTAAACAAGGGACTCGCAAGAAGAGCATTAAGGAAATTCTGGTGCAACATGTGTACATACACAAAGAGTTGTATGTGGATCCAGAGAACTACAATCTTCCTATGCATAGACCAAATTGTAAGTGCAACTATCTATGAATGTCATTGAATTGCTTGCATAGATAATTGTTAATTGTTATTGAGTATAGCTATTGCTTGCATAGACTTATATCCCTCCAATACAGAGGAGTGGAAACTTGTGCAATGTAACATTGACATCTTGGATGTCTTTCCTGGGTCTATTTGTGAAGAGATTTACAAAGGCATAACCAAGGGATCTCTTGCTAAAAATTGTGTTTTTTTAAATGATCGTTCTCATATTCTTCCAAGAGATAATGGGGAATGGGGTTTTCTGTCAAAAGTAGATAATCATGGTTTCAAAACTAGAGATTGTCCACTTCCAAGCTCCATGACAAGTGAGAGAGTAACAGGCGTAAACTCTTCAATGAAATCCAGAGATGCTTGAAGCCAAATATTGCAAGCAAACAAAGTAGAATAATAATTGTCATGCCAATAAATGTATTTGTGGACTTTTTCCAAAATACTTAACTTAGAGCTTCCATAACAATGTTCTTAGTCAAATGCTTAGACAATGAAAAAGCTCTCAAGTTTGTGGATGAGGGATGGAACACAAAAATACTCAATGGAGTAGCATCCAATGTCCAACCCACCTCTGTTGCTTGCAAATATATGATCTCCACCAGAATTTTATCTTCACCTTCTTTTACACAAGATGGCATTATGTTGGTGGGCAACGCACTTCCCTTGATAAAGACATGGAGAGTTTTTTTCACAATCAGATCACAGTTATAATGACCACCTAGAAATCCTAAAGATAACGTCATCGTGCACACTTCAACAAGTGAGGATATATCTACAAAATGAAGACATCAAAGTACCTACCTCATTTATCTTTTAACTCGATGGAAGAAAGGTAAATAAATGTCTCACATAATTGCTTAAATCTAGGTATATAAACTTGTTTTGCATAATTGCTTAAAGCTAGATATACTCATTATTTTTCATGTTCCTTGTAGGTCCCAAGAGGGAACGAGAAGAAAATCACTTGCAAAGATGTGCCAGCTGTGTTTTGACATTGATTCAATGTTTAGTTTGAGTTTTTCTTTACATAGACATATTGTAAATCTTATATCTTTGGCTATGAATGCAAAGATGTGCCAGCTGGTGTTTTGACATTGATACCATGATGAATTTGAAGTTTTCTCCACATATTGTAAATTTTTACTATGAACAAAATACATTAGGGAAAAATTGGACTCTGAAAGGGACCCTATAAGGAGGTTTGACTTTGCCTCTCTTGTCTAAAGTGGGGAACCCGATGAAGTACATAAGCACTTTGTCAAAATCCTATCAACCAACATATCATTGGAAAGATCTTAGAAAGTAGGTACTAAATCCCCAAACTCCGACAAATTTGCAGTTGATTTGTAGAAATTATGGCCTACCCACTAAAGCTGAATGTGGGAAAAGATTCCATTTATAAGATGGAGTTATCACATAAAAAAATGGAATCTTTTAATATATAAGGAATCTGATGGCATGCCATATATCCATGGATAGGTCTGGATGAGTACATTCTAGATCCAAAAGGTCCAACAAGTTTTGATTTCATTCGTACAAATTTTACCGTGTGCCCGTTTTGGACAAGAGGGAGAAAGTCAAAGTCCTTATAGGGCCCATTTGAGAGTCCAAAATTTTCATGATGTGGAGTTTTGCTAGTCTTGGATTCTGGTGCCTTGAAATTTTGTGCCTCAAAAGATATTTTAAGCTGGAATGAATTCTTGATTTTGTAGCCTCAAAAGCATTCATGAGATGTTGGCTTGGGTTTTTGTGACATTCATTGGTGTTTTGATTTGTTTCCAAGCTAAAGCCCTATTAGCCTACCACTACTTTTGGTAGATTGTATCAATTGTAGCAAATTAACACCAACCAAAATCCACTAAGGTAAGGGAAGGAGGACCCTTGTTGGTTTCCTTTTCCATTTTTTTGGGTGAAAATATCTCATCTTGTTGGTTTCCATTAGCATTTGATGTCATTGTCTTGCCCTTAATATTATATGATTTTTGTTAAAAACGATAAAGTGTAGTCTTGTATTCCAATTGCTCACAACCCTATAGATAGCTCAAACCGGTTTAGAATTGTCACCCTTACAATGATTTTGGATCCTCTTCCTCACTTACTGTGAGCAAGAAGGAGAAGAAAAAAGAGAAAAAAGACTGTGAATAGGAGAAGGTAGAAGAGGAAGTAGAAAAGAAGGAAGAGGTGAACTCTGAGTTTGTTTCCATTATCTCCCCTTACTTTAAACAACTCCCCCTATGGTTGGTAGAATATTTAGGCCCTTCAGGGTGTAGGATGGGAAGATGACATGGATTATGCATTGGGCCTTGATATGCTACTGTCAACACAATTGGATTGGGAAAAATATGCAGAGACAGATTCAAGGGCTGCCACAATCACAATAAAACTGAAAGACTATATTGAGAGCTACATGAGAGCTTGAGAAAATGAAGGTTGTAGAATTTACATGTAACCTTTTGTGAATATAGTAAAGGACTCAAAACTTTGGTTCTCTTTATATAATGATGGCTTTACAAAATGTTGTCTTTACAAAATGTCATCTTTATAAAATGTTGTCTTTAGAAAATGATTGGCTAAACATGTACTCTTAAATGGTTTGGTGTTCAAAACAGCTTTCTCCCTTGTGTTCTAGGTTTCCTTGTAGAGGGAGGATGGCTTCTAGGGATCTTTTGAGGGATTGTAGAGGGTGGATGATTCTTAAAGCTCATTTACGTGGGCTCCTCATGCTACTCCTATGTATCTGCTTCTCCTTTGTATCTTTCCCTTCCTTCTCTTCCTTTGCATCATGATTTTTTGAATCATCTTACCCTACCAACTCTTCCTTTATATCCTTCTTATCTAAACCGTATGGCCCTGCCTTCTCTTTCTTTGGTTCCTCTTTATCAGCCTTTTGTTCCTCTTGATCATCCTTTTTCTCCTCCTCATGTACATTGGCCTCATTGACTACCTCCTTTGTTGCCTCTCTATTTGCCTCCTCATTTGCCTCATCACCTTCCTCCTCTGTTGACTCCTTCTTTACTTCTTCCATATATAACTCTTCCTCTTCAAATTCATCATGTCCTAATTCGGGAAATTGCCTCAGAGTCTATATCCTCAAAATCTTCAACTTTATAATTGGGATCTTCTTTCTGTTCTTTCTCCTCTTTCTCACTTTTTGTTGCTCTTGCTTCCTCCTCTTGTTTGCACCTGCTTGTTTACTTGACTCTCCCTTCTTCCTTTTCTTTGGTGGTTTGATTGCTTTGAAATCATCTTCCTCCTATAGAGGCTTATTCACCTTAATCATATACCTGATAAGCTTTCCCCTTGTAAACCAAACATGGCTATCCTTATAGCACTTCCTTGATATCTGTCAAAATGAATGATATATTCTAGAAGGCATTGAGAAATGCATCATAGTCTTTAATTTGGAGATGTCTCACCTCAACATCTTTGTTTTCACTATAATAAATATATTGAAGCATCAACTTTGCATTGGTTATTGTCCTCCGTACATGGCAAAAAACTCTTTGATTGAAATGGTGCCTGCTTTCAATGGTTGGACAAATTTGAACTACACATACTTAAACAAAGGAAGAAATATTATCTATGGGACATTACCTGGACATTTACACAAGATATCCTCCATGATTTTTTTCATTAGTGGGCAATGCTCTAACACATCAATAAATCTTGTAGTAGTTCTTAAATTAAGAATAGAAAAACTATTGAGAAAAGATGCATAACATTATATGATAATCCAAGTTGAAGGCACCACTTATAGTCTTAACTGGCCATGTTGCCCATCAAGGAATTTTCCAAGTAGCATCTCCTCTTGGTAGTGTCAGGCAATATTAAACTCCAGTGACCATTGCAAAAATTTATTGTGTAAGACATATCATTATTCAAAAAGGGAAATAAAAGTCAAAAGCAGAGTCTCACCTCATGGTATGGGATAATGAAGACCTTACAGACTTACAAATCCATATTCCTTGTCCACCTGGTAAGGTCTCTAGTAGTTCCTCATGTCCTAAGAAAGTGACAAATTGAAGGGTCAACCACCTCTACCTTTTCCTAGAAATTTAAGGGGAAGTCATGCACCATAAGCCTGTTTGAGAAAAGAAAATAGAGTTGTTAATTCAAGATACACAGTATTAACATCATAAGATGCAATTCTAAGAGAAACCTCATTCCAGTGTAAAAAATTGGACCATTGATCTCAAGGGTCTAGTTAGATAGAATTTTTAGGCTCTGTGCATCCAGGATCACATAATCCTCTCTATTGCATGGATCATTTGGTAGGAAGCATGACACAAGAATTTCATTTGGGTTGAGTGAAGGGAGCACTTGGTTGACTTGCCTCTCAAGAGTTTCTAGGATTTCTTATGTCTCCTTTTTCTTCCCTTTCTTATCAACCTCCTCATTCTCAAAGGTAACTTCCTCAATCTTTACATCTGGCTCCTTAGGTTTCCTCCATGGAGGAATGTTGTATGCCTTCTCATCATGCATTGTTACTAGCTCTAGATCTTGTTGAATTTGTACCTTAATCTTCTCAGAGTTATCACATCTTTGTCCATGAGAGTGACCCTATGGGCATGGTTAGCAAAAATATAAGAGTCTTGCATGAGCCCAATAAGAAAGTCCTCGGGAGCTTCTTGAAGACATTTCAAAGCTGAACTTTGCCATCTCATGTTAATTTTGTACTCCTCTACAATCTGTCTACACATCCTCTGAAAGAGAAACCTTGGGACGGTCATGTTAAGTGCCTTCTATGACCTCCTTATCTCTCTCAAGCACTGGACACCTTGGTTGAACTTTCTCTTACTTGGCATTGGCTTCAACTTATGTGGCTTGGTGGACTTTCTCTTACCTTTTTTGGAGTATTTGGAATATCTTTTTTGTTTTCCTTGGAGCCCTTGCCCTTGTCTTTCCTTGGGACCTTGTATGCTTGCTTTTGACCCTTCATCTCACCCTTGCCTAGAGCATTCTGGACCTTGCCAGATTTTTGACCTTTTGTTGCTTCTATCTACTTCCCTACCATGATTCTCCTTGGAAGCTTGGTTTCCTCATCTCTTCTTTTCTTTGATTTCTCCTTGACCTTCTTGTTGGACTTCTCCTTGACCTTCCCCTTGACACTCTCCTTGAATTTCTCCTTCTGGTTGGCCTTGTCCTTGGCTTTCTCCTTGACCTTCTCTTTAGCTTTGTCCTTCTCCCTTTCCTGGCTTGCAAACTCTTCTGGTGGGACTCTCCTGGTTTTCTACTTCGTCCTCGCCATCTTTACAGTGGAAGATTGCAAAAGCAAAGAAGGGTTTTTTTATTAGAGTGTATTAAAAATATCTCCGTTCTAATTTCCCGATGATGTATTGTATTTATTATAGCCGATCAAGGGGCTTTGAGTGAGAAGGAAGGGGGGAGGGCGTGGGGGGGGGGGGGGAATTTCACCTAGTATGAAATTATGAAGGGCCCTTTTCATATTTTTCATACCAAGTGACCCCCCCCCCCCCCCCTTCACATTTATGACCACATATTCATGATGAAGTAAGTGAGTGTGTGTGTGTGTGTGTGTGTGTGTGTGTGTGATGCATTGTGTAAATTATAGCTAGTCAAGGGGCTTTGAGTGAGAAAGGGGGAGGGAGGTTCACCTAGTATGTGAAAGGCCTTCATATTTTGTGTACCAAGGCACCCCCCCCCCCCCCCCCCCCCCAATCTCCACAATCACGATCAAGAGGCATCTTAGATGTCCTTTATGAGGAGAAGGCACAAGCAAGCGCTGGCACTTGTTTGAGGAGCAAGAGCTCTAAAAAAAATGGTGAAAATGAGACCCTATCATCTTATATAGCAATGAAATGATTGACCTGAAAAAAGCACCCAACGGTCATGTTGACATGGTCAACCCTCCTCAATATTTGTGCAAGACAAGGACATGCACGCGTAGTATAGAAGTGGAGCTTTGGTAATATCGACACCATAAGCCTTATTTTTGCCCAGTAGCCTACGAAGCCCTAGACCAACATCCTTACAACACCAACATCAATTCTAAACTCAACGGCAACAAGTATACCTTATCCGGCTTTTTTGATATGTAATTAGATTTATTTTCTTGTTATCTAATTAAATTCTCATCGTTATCATATGTCCCAAAGTATTTAATGTGAGAAGAATATGAGCTCTGAGTGGAAAGACGGGAGGGGGGAGGAGGGGGGGGGGGGCACTTGGTACACGAAATATGAAGGACCCTTCATATTTCGCGCACCATGTGCCTGGCCCCTCCCCCCCCCCCCCCCCACCCCACACACACACACTCTTAAAATTTTCCAAAGAGGAGGATTCATTGCTGAGTACTTGGAACCTTTTACTATTTAAGTAGGTATAAAGATGGCAGAGTTCAAAGGGCTTAAAGTAAAGTACCTTGAAGAATATGCAGATGACAAATTGATGGGCTTTCTCTACAAAGTCAAGGAACTTTTAAGACTTCACTATATTAAAGATATTTCAATGTACCATTTGAATTAGATGAGCTTCTTGCTAGATTCTCCTCCCATTTAAAGGAGATAGAAGACTTTTATACAAAGGTAATAAAGGAACACATGATAGGAACAGTCGGGCACATGAGTGACATATGCAAAGTTGGGAAATTGAGTAAATCAAATGCATCTAACGGATGGGGCTCACTGCCAAATGAGTGGAAGATCCTATAGGTCTCTTGTAAGTTTCATCAAAATGTGGAGTTTCATTTGGTGGATTTAAAAATAGTTCTTATTTATTTATTAGTCTCATCCCATCTGTAGAGGGGAGGTCAACACCAAAGCATATGCCAATTGCTCATGTTGATCAAGATGAGCAAGAGAAAGCTGATCAGTGGCAAGAAATGGAGGAAAGGGCTTAGAGTAGAGAGCTTCTAGATGTTTCTAGATTCAAAGCTAATAATATTACCAAAGTTGAGGAAAAATTTGAGACCATAAGCATGAGCTTGATACCCTTCTATGCACAGACACATTTCCAACTTACAAGATCTTTTTTTTTTTAATTATGTTTTGCTCAATGATATTCAACACATATTTGGTCTCAAGGAAGAGTATTGCTTTGCTATTCTTGCTAATTAGTCAGACAATGATAAGAACTTTGTTGACAATGACTTACCATGCCCTCTAGCACTTCTTCACACAGAAGCTGAGAAATTTATTGACAGCAAAGTAGTGGGGATCATTTGCTTGATATTGTTGTCAAATATGAAGAGCATGGCCTACCAACTAAGGAGGAGTTCCACACTACTCCGAAAAGACTTTAAATATGAGACATGGGAAAGAAAGAGAATAGAGAACCAACTAAAAACATGCCAACAAGCTCCATTAACATCTGGAATTTAGAACTTTTTCAATATGATAAAAATCCAAAGCTATCTATTAGCATGCTACACTGTAATTGTCTACAAAATATATCCATTGCTTGTTTACTCATTATTGATGTATATTTACAGATTGAAATAATTTATAGTGACAAGTTTCATGGAAGAGAAAATGACTCGAGGTCCCTGAACTTAAAAAGGAACCAGAGTTTGGGCCACTACATTGGAAAGTTCATCAAAATAAATCGCTAGTTCTCATCATTACCATCTTTGCCTCTACTAGCCCTCAACGATGTTTCAAGGATTGATGGCTCACATGAGTTTCCTCCAGGGATAATTATCTTGTTAGAAAAGGAGGAGGCAATAAGGATTTTTGGCCACTATCCTGGCCTTGTTGGTTCTAGGGCAGCATATTTTGGCATTGTGGCTTCCTATATGCTTGCACACATTGGCGAAGTGTCAAAGCACATAGCAAGGTACAACAAGCAGAAGTTCCTCAAATTCAGAGGGGGTCTTGAGTTAGAACCTTAAGCTAAAATTTGAGGGTCTTGTTTCTTCACCCCTTTTCTTCCCTGTCTTAAACAAAATTAGTTTCATATGAGCCCTCATAAGCCTCTTACCTTTTTTTTCTACTCCTTTATAGAGTGATGCTATTTGAGAATTCTCCATAAGCTTTTTGGCTTCTTATGATCTTGTCTTGTGCCAAACCTGCCTCTAGAACCATTGAAATACTTCAAGTAAGTTGTTGGCTTTGTTTTTCCCTCCTCCGTGTCATTAGGAGAATATTAAACCCCCAAAGGGCCTTGTAAGGAATTGGTTTAGTGTGCTAAGTTTTTGGTGTTTAAGAGAACACAAAATATCAAAGTGGTTTTGAGATACCTCGAAAACAAGGTGAAAATTCATTATGGCCTACATAAGGCTATTGAGAAGAATCTCATAATAAGCGATTTCTTTATAAGAGAAAAATAAAAAGTGACATTAATATTTGAAAACATATGGTATCACAATAAAATATTTTGATTTTTTTCAAAAAAGTACAACAATGAACTATTTACATTAAACTATATTTCAAAATCATAAAAAATAATGTTTAACACAATACTCAATGCCCCTCTTTGAAGAGAGAGGTACACAAATGTCAACACCTCTACATAAAAGAAATAATAAAAGAAAAGTTATTAACCCTCACGCACATTCTTATCACCTAAGACGGATGTCGTATTATTTATTTGGTAGAGTCAGGTATGGGGCTTGTCGGTCCAATAGGAAAAGGGTAAGAGTGATCGCCGATGAGAGACGCACTCTAACTGGAACATTCAAGGGATTAGTTGGCTAAGCATGGGCGCCAAGTGTGAATGGGGCGAGCTCATATAAAAGTCAACTAAACCTAAAATTCACTCATTCTCTCATTTGTGCAATTGAAGAGTGCTTTGCTCCATCTCCATCTTCTTCTTCTTCATCTCCTTGTGTGTGTGTGTGTGAGAGAGAGACAGAGAGTGTGTGATCGAGCATTGCGACGGCACGACGGCGGCGAGGCGGTCGAGTGCGGCGTAGCGACGTCTTCCTCTTCTTCGTGGCGAGGAATCCTCCACGACAGCAAGCGTAGAGCAGTGAGTGACACGTCATCGTCTTCTTTAAGCTTACTACTTTAGGCTAGTTGCGTGCTTGGAGCCATTTGTGGCTCGCACATAGTGTATTGGCAACTTCCTTGCATTGACACGTGCGACAGACGCGCACATTTTTGGCGCCGTTGTCGGGGAATGCCATACAATAAGCTTGACTAGCACTATGTGCTTCTTTGTGGTGCAATTTCATTTGTAGGAAAGGTAGGGAAGGAAGGTGTGTGTTTTGAGAAGAAGGATTTTGTTTTGCTACTGTGTATTTCTTTGTTACTGTAGTTTTGAAAGGTATTGTGTTTTCTCTGTGATAAGGTGTTAGTATTAAGGTTGTTAGTTCTGTGTAATGTAAAGTACAGTAAGTAGGAAGTAGATCTGTTAGAGCTAATGAAGTGTGTTAGTGTGTAGCAGTAGGTGTATTAGTTGTAAGTAGGTAGGTAGAGTGTATGTGTGCTCGCGCGCAGGCCGCGGCGACCTTATCCCCCCAAAAAAAAAAGTAGGACCGGGATCGGGAATATCTCCCAGACTCAAGCCCATACCCAAGCCCAAGCTCACGCGCAGGCTCAAGCCTCAGTCGCCCTTTAAAACTACGTATTTTAGCTTCACACGTAGCTAAAAATCAACTTTTTTTAGAACCAACGGGGCTTCAGGTGACTGAACGTTGTATTGTAAAGCACACTGCGACCCCCTGAGTGATACGCTCGTTTTGAGCTATCACACACTTTAATAAAAAAGCCAATCATTAAAAAACATAAAAAAACATAAAAAAACAAGTAAAAACGGATGCCTCAAAAAGTAAGCGGTTAACCTTCGAGGTTATTCACCGACGCTTGTAGGGTTTCAAAGGCACATGCATCTACGCTCTCGTCATGTGCTAGAGACAGAGCAACTAGAGAGAATTTCGATTTACGCAGGTTCTCAATATCCACCTACCTTAGGTTCTGGGCCCTCGGCGTGGACCTAAGGTAGTACAAACCAAGACCCGAACATAGCGGCTAGTGACTCTTCCTCTGACTACAATGTCATGGAGGGTTTTTCAATGCCTTATCCTGATAGCTTAAGCCAAGACATGCATGCCATGGACCCATGGTCCGGGCCGAGCGTGCTTAGCCGCTTGAAGGAAGCCTTTAGTAGAGCCACTCGCTCCGACCCTGGAGCTAATGATGTAAATGAGAGGGGTGGGAAAGTAAATTCTTCATTCATGACTAGCGTAGACCTTATGCCCTTAGAGAATGTGCATGGGAATACTTCATTCACTGCACCTCCTGACTCTTCACAGTTATTCCCCTTCGAGGTCATATTACCCGATGATAGAAGCCTTGCCAAAGTGCAAGAGGTTGAGCGATATATCATTGCGGCTAGGAAAAAGGAAGTTGAGAGCTTACGCAAAGCGGAGCAACGAAGAGAGTTAAAAGCGAAAACCCCTATGCCAATATCTTTGCTAAGAGAGCAATCGAGTACTCCTGACTTAGCAACCGCTAAGGGCCAACCCCTAGAAAGAAACATTGCATCTAGCTCAAAGAACACCCCTAGCACCTCAATCCTAGATGGAGCATTCTTAAATGAGAACTGGGAGTACGAACTACAAACGGAAACTCTAACCGACGTATACACAGGTCACATCTATCACGTGGGTTGGTTAGATGTCCTACAATCCACAATAGGTGCTACTAGTGTGGAGGATCAACAACAAAGAGGTTGTGAGGTCATCCATAGGGTCATTGAGTTAGAGAGACAGAACAAGGGGATCAACATGCCTTCAACGGGTCTCAAACAACCGACCTTATCGCAAATGGAGACTCCCTCGGTAAGTCTGATGGATCCCCCATATGTTGGTTCTCCAGGGGTCTCAGTGCAATCTGAGCCCACAAGTGATATCTTTACCTTTCCAAGTCTAGCTCATCTTTTCATTGATGGCACCATGGCTACCATGCCTACCCCAATGATGGACATGCCAAGAAACACGCCATGGACCTCATTTGTTAGTATAGCACCGCTATATGGTAGCTCAATGCCGACAACAGTACCTACAAGTGTGTACCAATTGTATACACCCATGGGTCCTTGTACTCATGGAGTCCCTACCCCTCCCATTGTTTCAACAACCTATGCTCCATAACCACAACACCCAAGTTCTTATTTCCATGGGACCACCTCCGACGTTTGCTATGCCTAGGGCCACACATATGAACTTTGGGCCGCCACATGGCACAACACCGTACCAAACGTGGAACCCAAGGGCTTCCTATGCGCCAAGCCCAATGCCAATACCTACTTCACATGTAGTCTCTAGAGCACCTTCACCCACGGTACCTGCTCACTTAGGTGACTTGGCAACATTTGCTCAAGCTATTGGTTGATCTATTGCTGAGAATATGCATAACACGCCTGATAGAGAGCCTAGAAGTAAGGCAGTACAAATAGCCAAGCTCACACAAAAATTTAGTGGAGACGGGGATGTGAGAAAGCATATCGAAGTGTTTGAACAAATATGTGATTCTCTAGGAGAACACGATGACCTGCATAAGAGTAATGCTTTAAGCCTAACCTTAAGTGGAAACACTAGGGATTGGTATAGAACCCTAAGGGCGGAAGAAAAAACGATTTACCCTACTCTTAGGAGACTGTTCTTGAAAGAATACATACGAGAGGGATGTTACCATATACATGTGGTAGTGATGTGTGTGAACACACTAGGACCGCCGGGGCATTTTTTCCCTCTTTAGGAGGTTTTTTCCCCCGTGCATTGTATATACGCCCATCACTCTAGGGCTATCTATCTTTCCATTACACACTAAGTAACATACTCTCTATTGTGTGCCTTGAGCTTCCTGCGTCTTCTCCAAGCTGTGTGTGTTTCTCTGCAACCCTAATTCCAACAATTGGTTTCAGAGCAGGTCACGTCCTCCCGGGCTTAGTCGCCAGCTGCTCCAGCACTCGCCTGCTCACTTTCTCCGATTTCAGTGAGCTTTGGCGAGCGTTCGCAGGTCGACAAATATTTTGGGAGACCTCAAAGAGCTCGGTCTGCTCAGAAGTTTGATTTGGGCTCATTTCTGCCTCCGTTTCCACTACGGGCAGTACTGCACAGGCTATTTCGTCATTTTGTGCAGATTTTTTGTCAGTGCCATTTTCTGCATAACATGTGCCTTATAGTCTTCTACGGTTTGTGCTATATAGCACAAGTTGTTCCCGCTCCATTTCTCCTATTTTCGTGCAGTTTTCACATCAGGTGCAGCATTTACCATGGCTGACAACATCAACACAGATGTGTTCAAGATGTTTGCTGCTGAGGACAGGTTGGATGGGGACAACTACCCTATGTGGGCTTATATGATGCAACATGTTCTTGTGTCAAAAGGTGTCTGGAACATTGTGCAGGGCATTGATGTACGTCCTGGTTCTGAAGATGTAGGCGATATTGAGGATGTTGCAGGTCTTGCTGCAAGGATTGCAGCTGTTAGAGTTGTTTTGCCTACGGCAGAACAAGCTCGTTGGGATGTTAAGGATGCGCAGGCTCATGCATTGATTGCGTTGTCTGTGAAGCGCACCATTATTCCTCACATCCGTTCAGCAAAATCTGCAAAACAGGCTTGGGATATTCTAGCAGGTCTTTATGCAAGCCGCAATGAGGCTAAAATTGCTTTGCTGCGTAAAGAGCTAGAGTCGAAGATTATGCATGAGGAAGATGATATGGACACTTTCCTTGCTAGTGTCAAGGATATCAATGAGCAACTCATTTCTGCAGGTGAAGTCATTTCGGACAGTTCCCTTGTGCAGACTGTTCTTGATGCCTTACCAGATTCCTACCAGACTTTTGCTAGTACTTGGAGACTGATGACCCAAGGAAATCCTGAAGTTGTCAAGTTTGATGCATTATGCACATTGCTGTTGCAAGAGTCACTTTCTAGAAAAAACAGGTCTAGGCAGCGTGCAGTTGAACAGGCTTTTATTGCTTCTCAAAGAAAGGGTGGTAATAGTAATGCAGCCACTTCTTATGGTTCTGCTGCGAGTGGCAAAAATTCTGTTCCTAATGCTTCTGCTGGCAGCACTTCGTCTGGCAATTCTGGTGATAAGGGCAAAAAGAAGATGCCTTGCCATTATTGTAAAGCCAATGATCACTTGATCAAGTCGTGTCCTAAGTTGAAGGCCAAAGAGGCTAAGAAGAAAGAGGGTGGTTCCACTGCAAATGCTGGTTCCACTACAAATGCAGCCATTGTTGAGTCTTCTGTGAAAGGAGATTGTGATGTTGATGTTGATGCAGAATGGGCTTTTAGCGCAGAGTGCACTTACAATCCTGCTGTCCATGATGCATGCTTGTCAGTTGCTGCAGATTCACATGTGTGGTATTTCGACAGTGGTGCTACAAAGCACATTACCTCACATCGTGAATTGTTTACCTCTCTCGAGTCTGTCCCTCATGGGAATTCAGTCACTTGTGCCAACAACGCCTCTTATCCAGTTCAGGGAGTTGGAAAGATTGTGCTCACTGCTGCTAATGGCAGTTCCTTCACACTTGTTGATGCACTTTATGTACCTGGGATCAAGAAGAATCTTTTGTCTGTATCCGCACTTGCTAGACTTGGACTTGTAGTCAAATTTGTGGATGACAGATGTACAGTTCATGATCTCAATTTTGGTGATGAAATTGTTGCATCTGGGCTTTTGTCCCGTGGGCTGTATAAGCTCACTTTGTATGACAAGTGTGGATAAAATTTTGCAAATGTTGTTGCAGATTCAAGGGCTATTTCAGATGCAAAACTTTGGCAGGCACGTTTTGGTCATCTGAATTTTGCCAGTTTGCTGCGTTTGCAGAAATCTGATATGGTTGCTTCTTTGCCGCCTCTTGAAGCACCTGTCAAACATGTTTGTGAAGGCTGTATTCTAGGTAAAATGCAGCGTTCTAAGTTTCCAAAGGATGGTTCTTTTAGGGCCACATGCAGGTTGCAGCTTGTGCATAGTGATGTTTGTGGGCCCATGCAAACTCCGTCCTTGGGCAATTACCTGTACTTCGTGACTTTCATTGATGATTACTCCAGGCATGCATGGGTATTTCCGCTTAAAGCGAAGTCCGAAGTTTTTATGTGCTTCAAACAATTTTTGGCTATGGCTGAAAATGTGTCAAGATGTACTATGGGCACCCTCCGTTCCGATCGAGGGGGGGAGTATATGTCTCATGAATTTAATGCATTTCTGGCTAGTCGTGGGATAAAACACCAATGTACAGTGCCTTATACACCTCAGCAAAATGGTGTTGCTGAGAGGAAAAACAGGTCACTAACGGAAATGGCACGATGTATGGTCAAAAGTCAAGCTTTGCCGCATTCTTTTTGGCTTGAGGCCATCATGTGTGCCACTTATGTACTTAACAGGTGTCCTACGAAAGCTTTGCAGTCTATTACTCCATATGAAGCATGGCATGATAGAAAACCTTCTATTGAGCACATGCGTGTTTTTGGTTGTTTGGCATATGCTTTGGTGCCACAAGTGCAGCGCAGAAAATTGGATGATAAGGCTGTCAAATGTATTTTTGTTGGTTATAATGCTGAAAGCAAAGGTTACAGGTTGTATCATCCGCAAACAAAACGTATTCTGGTTTCACGGGATGTAGTGTTTGTGGAAGACTCTGTTTAGCCCTTGCTGTCATGTACTAGAGACAGTAATGTAAGCTCACAGGACATTTATGACACTTTGTTGCCTCTTTTCAGTGGTGGAAATACGAATGTAAGTTCCAATGAGGCAAATGTACAGCCTATGGGGGTTTCTGAAAATGTTTTAGAACAGCCTATTACTGATGCAGATGTACATGATGTACTTGATGAGGAAAGGGCTGAAAATGAGCAAGCTAGAGTTTTGCCAAAATGGTTGGTGCACACTTTGCGTGACAGTAAATTGGATGCACCTTTATCTAGTCGTACTCGTTCAGGCCCTCGCCATGCATCTTATGCATCAGATTGTTATGCTTTGGCTGTGTCTAGTTTACATGATGTTGAGGAGCCTCTGTCTTTTGATGAAGCACAGAATTCAGAAAATTGGATTGCTGCCATGAAATCAGAATATGATGCACTTATAGAGAATGACACATGGACTTTATGTGATTTGCCTCCTGGCAAAAAGGCCATTGGTACTAAGTGGGTTTACAAGTTGAAACGCAAGCCGGATGGTGAGATCGATCGCCATAAGGCTCGACTTGTTGCAAAGGGTTATGCACAACAAAAAGGCATAGATTATGATGAGACTTTTGCTCCCACTTGTCGTATGACTACTGTGCGTTTTCTATGTGCATTGGCAGCTCATTTTGGTTGGGATGTACATCAATCAGACATTGTTACTGCTTTCTTGAATGGTGACATATTTGAGGAAGTTTATGTAACGCAGCCTCGCGGTTTTGTCATAAAAGGACAAGAGGACAAAGTGTGCAAATGTAAGAAGGCTTTGTATGGGTTGAAGCAATCTCCTCGTGCTTCGTATGAGAAAGCTGACACTCATTTGGTTAAACGAGGCTTTCGTAAGTCCAACAGAAAGCACATTGTATGTAAAGCGTGAGGATGATGTATTTCTCATTGTGGTTCTTTATGTTGATGATTTGCTGATCACTGGACCAAATGAGAGACATATTGCTGAATTTAAGGCTGATTTGATTGCTACTTTCAAGATGAAAGATTTGGGGCTGTTGCATCATTACTTGGGTGTACAGTTTAAGCAGTGTGATGGTGGTATTGCCTTGTGTCAGAAAAGTTACATAGAGACATTGCTATGTAAGTTTGGACTTGAGGATTGCAAACCTATTGCCACTCCCATGGAAACAGGTTTGAAGTTGAGTCTACATGATGCTGGCGATCCTGCTGATGTCACTCTTTACCAAACTGCTGTTGGCTGCCTCATTTATGTATGCAACACGAGGCCAGATATTCAGTTTGCAGTCTCGCAGGTCAGCAGATTTATGCATAGCCCAGGGTCTAAGCATTGGCAGGCTGTCAAGAGGATTTTCCACTACCTTAGTGGCACTTTACATCTTGGCTTGTTTATCCCAAGGGGGGATCATTGCCGCCAGACTTACATGCTTTTTCGGACTCAGATTGGGCTGGTTGTTTTGACACGCGAGTGTCCACAAGTGGTTTTTGTTTCATGCTTGGCAGTTCATGTATATCATGGTTGAGCAAGAAGCAACCTACTGTGGCCACTTCGAGTTGTGAGGCTGAGTACAGGGCAGTCTTCACAGCTACGGTTGAGTGTGTATGGCTCAGACGCCTTATGGCTGACTTGGGTGTTGGACAGGACACTGCCAACACTATCTACACTGACAGTCAGAGCTCATTGGCAGTTGCGAGGAACCCAGTTTTTCATGCTCGCACAAAGCACATTGAGGTGCATTACCACTATGTCAGGGAGAGGCTCTCAGCAGGAGAGATCAGCTTGGCTTATGTGCCAACACAGGACAACCTTGCAGATCTTTTCACAAAGGCATTGTCTCGTGAGAAGCTTGAAGCTTTCCGCAAAGCTTTGGGCTTACTCCCCTTTGTGGACTGATCTTGTCCTTAGGGCATGGCACTTCCCTTTACTCATGTGCCAACTCTCGTTCACCGCATCACTCCAGGGGGGATTTGTTACCATATACATGTGGTAGTGATGTGTGTGAACACACTAGGACCGCCGGGGCATTTTTTCCCTCTTTAGGAGGTTTTTTCCCCCGTGCATTGTATATACGCCCATCACTCTAGGGCTATCTATCTTTCCATTCGACACTAAGTAACATACTCTCTATTGTGTGCCTTGAGCTTCTTGCGTCTTCTCCAAGCTGTGTGTGTTTCTCTGCAACCCTAATTCCAACAAGGGAGTGCATTGGGGTGTAGCCTCTCAGCTCCAAAAAGCCCAACGAGAGGAAGGAGAGTCGGTGAGAGACTTTATTAGTCGCTTGAAGCATTTAAATTCTCGTTGTAATCCAAATGAGTGCTTCAATAATAATCAATTGCTTGATAGATTCATTAGGGGGTTACGACATGAGGATATCTACACTGGCCGAGTCATTAGAGGTATCACCACTTGGGAAGCAGTCACCACCAATGCGATCCAATTGGAGGATAATTTAATGATTCAAGAAGAAAGAGTGTGTTGAGCCTAAATATATTAGCTCGCAAGCATCACGGCATCAGCCAATGACCCTAAAGCCTATTTCTAAGGAGCCAAAGATATCTGAGATGACTTTAGCAGATCTCACCAAGGCTATTCAAGAATGTCTTAGAGACAATCGTGCTCCGCAAAACAATCATATGTATCCAAGAAGGGAGCAACAATGTTGCTCAGTATGCTATGGACCGCATAGTACCAGTGAATTCCCTACTTTTAGAGTAAAATTCAATGGGAACTGCAATGCATGTGGGAGGTATGGTCATCAAGCTAAGGATGGCATAGTATTTAAGCGCGCGATGGCCAATAGACCAACCTTAGCATGGACAGACACACCTCGAGTGCCTACATTGATGCCGGCCCCACCTCTTGAACAAACAGCACAACACATGGTCCCTAGGGCCCAAAATGTCGTTCAAACAACACCCTTACCACCTCCACTGCTAGGACCGCAACCACCACATCCGAAAATCACTTCTGTGAATCAAGTGGATTGTGAGTTATCTATTGCTTGTTTGGAAGGCTGTGAGGAAGATATAGACCCTAATATTGCCTATGGGATGGATGTGCTTGAAGAAAGTCCACAATACTACATGGAGGACTATTGGGGACAAGTCAAACATGTCTATCAAGTAGCTGCTCTTACAGCAAGAGGCCAAAATATCAATTACACTGCTAAGAGACCACCTCTTCAATTCTATGAGTGTGGAGGTCCACATCGTGTAGGCGAGTGTCCTATTAGGCTACAAAAGAATGCCACACTAATGCAAATCAATCAAGTGAGCACGTCTACAATGCCGATACTCATGTGTAATCAATGTGGAATAGATCATTTGATTGCCCAATGTCCAAATAATCCAAATGCACCGAAGATCACGTCATTAAACTTGATTGAAGTTACCGAGGAGCCATCACAAAGTACACCTGTGGTACCAGTACACGTACTCACACGATCGATGCTCCAAAAACAAAATTATATTCTTGAAGAAAGAGACACGGCATCAATTGCCCCATCTTAGAAAAAGAAGAAAACACGAAGAAAGAGATCGCAAAAAGCAGCGAAGTCAGACCCCAGTTCAAAGACCTACATAGGGACTGGTGACGACCCCGTATATATGAAGGACGTTGAAGAGGATTCTGATTCAGGTGAAACCATGGAGACCAAAGCGACCACTAAGATAGAAACCAACAAGGAAGATCTTCATGAGCCACAATGGACAGGATCCAAGAAGAAGATAGGAACTTATCCATACCCTACAGAGGAGATTGAGCGATTCAAGAAATTAAGGAGTTTGGTAGAAGATACCCAAAGGGATCTAGAACCAGCACCAGATCCAGATTACAAACATCGTGTTCCCTATGCAACAACAACCTCACCAAGTAAATGACCCTTAGCCATACCTAGTGTCATCCAAGAAGAAAGTGACTTAAAGTCATGGGAAAGTGGGCGTACTCACTTCTTGATGGAAAGAATGTTTACAGAGGGACTACCTGATCCTATCAAAGAAATGGAGATCCCATCTTCCCCACGTCAAGGGGCTGAAGCCCAAAAGGTGCCATTAAACATTGCCAAATTGATGGATTTCATGTCTTCAGAAGTTAGAACCACCATCATGTCCAAACTATATAAAGACCCTGAGCTAGTCTCAGCTTCGAGCCTTCCTCAATGGAGAACTCAAGTTTGGGCTACCACAATTTTCACAGATGGATGGAGCTGGGGAGATGCCAATAGAGGAGGAACACTTAGATCCACAACCCAACCTAGATGACAACCTTGTTATAGAAATACATGTTAACCGGACAATACTTTGAGGGTGATGAATCCAATGCGACCATACCAATCACTAATAAGGGATTAGTTGTGAAGGGAATCCTTGATGGTGGCGTTGGGGTTAGCATTGTGACTAAAAATTGTTGGGAAAATATGGGAAGACCTCATCTTGCGACCACAACCATAGTAGTGAAGATGGCCAATGGGTCTATTGTTAAACCTATTGGGATGCTAGAAGATCTCAAGATCAAGGTCTTTGGACATAAACTAAGAATTACCTTCATTGTTATGGATTTCTCCAAACACACTATGGCATCGAAAATGATCTTAGGACGTCCTTTCATGAGGGAAGCAAAAATTGTGCATGACTAGTTTAAAAACCATGTCTACTTGCAGTTCCAAGATTTTGTCATTCGAGTGGATCTTGTAACTGTTCGATCACATCCCCTAGGAAACAGGTTTATAATTGATCATAGATCTGACACCACAGTTCAATCGGCCCCATTGCAGTATTGTTACATGTGTAAAGCGGACACTGATGTTGGGGAAGATCTGGATGTACTACCTAGGATGATTGAGTCGCACAATGTGGATTGGGTCCACCTAGCAGCAACCATAGACACTTGGGGAAACAGGGGGACGACATGGGTAACACCTGAGGGGGATGAAATTTTCGTACCCTTAAATATGCTACAAGAAATGCATATAGCTTCTGACAAGACTTATCCTAATATAACAAAGAAAACATACAAGTGGGTCCCTAAAGCTTCTTTAGCGACCATGGCTAGTGCTAAAAAACAGAAGCCTTGTAAGAAACGTCCCACTCATCTCAACCTTCCTCCCTGACCTCTCAATCTCCCAATCTTAGGGAATGTATATATAAAGCCTTATACTCACAAACAACAAAAATAATAAAGTGCAACAGCAATTAGCAAACGAGTATGCACAATAAAAGTCAAAACATTGACCTAGACCTACACATTCACATCCTGTACACTTAAACAGAAACCTATGTCATAAAACACCTTTGATCCTCATCACTCAAGTGATGGAGGGTAGGTAGGATTAATAAATAGGAGTGTTTCTGTTTTAGAGTTTAGTGATTAGCAAAGTTCTTTCTTCCCACTTATGTGCCTCCTAGAGGTATTCCTAGTGTGTACAGGAACGTGTTGCTGTTGTTAGGATTTGGACTTTCATGAAATCTTTCTCTCGTTCACACTTCAAATCAAGCACGACCATCAACACAAACATGTGTTTCTTGTCCATTAGCATTGCCTCTTATCTTTTTGCATCCATGTTTGTCTGCTTTAATTATGATTGGTAGCATAATATTCAACACATTTGCTTAATATCAAACATTAAATTCAATGTAATTTTTTATCATAATCACTTGTCTAGGTTTAAAAATCAAGTAGTCCGACTAAGTTAGTTTGACCAAGCTATGCGTTAGAGATCTTCTCTTAATACCATGGGGAATGCCTTCCTAATTATCAATGGTTACTCAGGTTCTTAATCCGGTTTAGGCAACATTGTGTGAAATGTACTAGGGCTTTCTAGTGGGGTTAGTTCCTATTGACCTTTAGCTTAAGTATTATAAAGGGAGTTCACTAGTGTGATGAGCCTGGGGAGGGTAACAATGTTATATGACCCCCCAAAGTTACAAAATCAAAATGTTGAAAACGAACAAACAAAAAATCAAAGTGCCACAATGTAAAATCTTAAGCTGGAAGAGAAACCTCAGCTTGATTTGGAACTCCACTCACATGTATCGCCTATGGTGCTAGAGCCCTAGAGGTTCCCAATGTGGGTGCTTTTCCTCGAAAAGCAAAAAACCCAAGGCATACAAAATAAGAACACACATCAAAATTGAATCACTCTTAAAAGACTTTGGGGGGTCAAAGAAAAGTAAATAAGTCAGGCTATGATTTCATGAGAAATTCCTTTTATCGTAGCTTAACTACAAGGTCTTCTAGGTATAGCCTCTAGTCAGCCCTTGGATATGAAATACTTGGCTCTCGCGATTAAACAACTTAATTGACCAGAGAAAATTGAGAGGCTTGTCCATGGTATTAATAGTTGATCTTTAGTGCCTTTCGATCGTTAAATTAACAACCCCATACTATCACCTCACGCACATTCCTATCACCTAAGACAGACGCCGTATTATTTATTTGGTAGAGTCAGTACAGGGCTTGTCGGTCCAATAGGAAAAGAGTAAGAGTGATCGCCGATGAGAGGCGTACTCTAACTGGAACATTCAAGGGATTAGTTGGCTAAGCAAGGGTGTCCAAGTGTAAATGGGACGAACTCATATAAAAGTCAACTAAACCTAAAATTCACTCATTCTCTCATTTGTGCAATTGAAGAGTGCTCTTGCTCCATCTCCATCTCCATCTTCTTCTTCTTCATCTTTGTGTGTGTGTGTGTGTGTGTGTGTGTGTGTGTGTGTGTGTGTGTATGTGTGTGTGTGTGTGAGAGAGAGAGAGAGAGATAGAAAGGGAGTGTGCGATCGAGCATTACGGCGATACGACGACGACGAGACGATTGAGCGCGGCGTAGCGACATCTCCCTCTTCTTCGCGGCAAAGAATCCTCCACGACAGCAAGCGTAGAGCGGTGAGTGACACACCATCGTCTTCTTTGAGGTTACTAGTTTAGGTTAGTTGCGTGCTTGAAGCCATCTGTGGCTCGCACACAATGTATTGACAAGTTCCTTGCATTGACACGTACGATAGACACGCACAAAAGTAATATCATTAGCTTGCCATGTGGCAATAATCCACAAGGTTTTTCCAATGATTCTGATTTGCATCCAAATTTCAACCCTAGTCCAAAAAGTTTCTTTTCTAGAAAATTCTAGAAAATACAGGATGTTTTGATTTAAACATTAGAAAATTTCAACGGCTAAAATTGAAAGGCAAGGGCTTAATCAAATAAACTCTTTCGTACTGACAAATCAAAATTAAATAAATCCCTAAAAGACGAAAGGGTAGCACATAGGAAAGCTTGAAGTAAAGGCTTGAGAGAGAGAGAGAGGTTTTCCAAATTTGAATAAAAGAGACACTTTACCTCTTCAAAGCATAAAGGGGAGAGAGAAGGTGGGGGGCGAGGGTGTTTGTGTGTGTGTGTGTGTGTTTTTTTTTTTCGAATTTAAATGAAAGAGACTCTTCACCTCTTTAAAGTTCACACACTCCCAATCAACTTTCTGACCAAGGGTCCAAACCTTAAGTTGCATAGCAGTAGTTGAAACCTTGAAATTCAAATTTTGAAGTAGGAGGTGCAAGGAGCTTCCTTAAAAATAACCTTTAGATCGTGCTTCATCAATCGAGATGCAAGATGAACAGGAATTGCTAGCAAATCCCTCTATAGAAATATTAGATGATGTTGGTCAACACAACTTGAATCCAAACGTCACTCATGATGAAAAATAGACCTCGTCAGCCATATGGTTAAGGTTAAGGGTAATAAGATTAGTACTAGCATTGTTAGCTTATTAAAGCAGAGGAAGAAGAAAATATGACTCCCCTAGTTTCTTCTATCAGCAATTAGTCCGTGATGCCTTGGCTTGGTGGTCAAGGGGATTGTTGTGGCAAGGCTTTCTCCTTGGTGACAACCCCATGACAGCCTTGGCACCTAATTGTTATTTGTGGTCTCAGGGTATCTCCCTTTATCAGCCGATGTAAGGTCGTTTGCTTTGGATGATTTGGTGGGTCGTTTGTTGGTAGAGGTCATGGTTCAGATAGAGCATGGCTATCAATGTAACTTTTTTGTTTTCATAATAATTAATCTATACTCACAATTGTGAGTTTGGGAAAAAGAAAATGACTTTTAGACCTTTTGTCTAATCACATGGACTTTTTTCCCAAGAGTCCCTACCTTTTAATTTGCTTCCCTTCTCTCACATGTGAGGTTTGAGCCTTATTGTGTTACATATAGACCTCTTGTTTAACTAAGGGTCCAAGCCTTTCTACCTTCCAATTTTTCCTCCTCTTTCTACCACCTCCTCCTTAATCCCCATGCTTAAAATTTGACTTGAGGACCAGGGAATATTGTCGATTTGTGCCCTAGTGCCTCCCTGTTTTGCATCAGCTCTAGAGTTCTTTGCATGAGTGGGGAGGGGCTTTGGGTAGGTCGTCCAGGGGATGGGAGTGTAGAGAAGCTTTGGGGCATATTTGGGTATGGAAGATAGGCCCTATCACAGCTCAGATTTGCTACACAAACGTGCTAGGGTAGAGGGGTCAGTAGCGAGACGGGTGCCAATAATAACATTGAACACCCCCCAAAAGAAGCAGAGTGGCGTTTGGGTTGTTGGCTTACGGGAGCTAATCTGGGGTCTTGCCATTCGCTGAAACCCTGGTTCAAACCCGGATTACATGCATCCTTGTATAGGCGCCCTACCGTCTCAAATGTCTCGATGATCGTTTTTTGCATTGAATGTTGTGCCAACCCATCGCAAATGTTTTGTGCAGCAGTAGCTTTGAAGCAACCTATGTCATCTGAAAGCCCTGCTCGATGCGCATCTTTTGCACTCCTTGCAACCCAAAATTGGCCATGGAGGAAGAAAATATGCCATGCGCAAGTTAGATGTACCCTTACTGGCCCCTCTACCCTAGAGGCAGCCTCGCGTGGGGGGACTCCTATCGGCCGTTGCTAGTCCGTGCGTGGGTTACGGCTCCCTTCATTTTTTTGGCTTTGGGGCTAGGCGATGGTCTCTGTTTTGTGCAAAGATATCCCTTGCTTTCCTTGCCGACAAGTTCTCTTGGGAGTGGTGATGAGGTTGGTGCTGCTCCGATTGAAGCATGTCGACAACAGGGTGGCGTTGGTAGAGCTCGTCTTGTTCGTTGCATTGGCGTGTGAAGTGGTTGGTGTTTCATCATTCTCATATCTTAGTGTGGGTTCTATTCTGGCACGGTTGACTCCCCTCAAGCCTTGCATGTTGCTGGTTCAAGAGGGCGGTTTTGTTTTCGGTCGGCGCGGGGCTCGTTGTGACTTCCTAATCCTATCATCGTGTCTGCTTGATTGTTCTCTTTGGCTCGGCTTTTCTTGCTCAGTTGGAGGGTAGCAGATTTTTCTTTCGAGGTGATGAAGTTTGCAGACTCCCCCTGGTGTGGCCTCGTCACTAACACCTCCATTTGGAGGTGGGATCAATGGCTCACGATCACCGGTTGATCGTGACCGTTGGATTGCATACGGAATGCAAAAGATTCCCACTTTCTCGGATCCAGGACTTGAACCCACTACCCTCTCGCCCACGGATTGACTCTAACCACTAGGCTAACGCACGCTCGTTGAAAGGTGTGTGTGGGATAAGTTTATAGATCACGGCATCGCGGACAAGTTTACACCTAGTTCACACCGAGTTCGCACTGAGTTCACACCAAATTTGGTGTGCAGGTTCTTCCCAGTTCACACCGTGTTCACGTCGAGTTCACACCAAATTTGGTGTGGTACACATATCTCCGAGTTCATGCTTAGTTCACACCTAGTTTAAATGTCGATCGGACGGTCCGGATTGCACCTGCCTCGCGACGCCTATTGTGGGCCATTGATCCCACCTCCCTGGGGGGGTGTCATTTAGTGACGAGGCTAGTGTGGCCCGTATTAGGTATGTTTGGCATGGAATGTCTCCAGTTTGCTAGTTTTTTTCGTGACAACTCGATCTTTTGATTATAATATTATCCGCTCACAGATGTGAGTTTTGCCAAAAAAAAAACTTGAGGACTTACATGCAATCTTGTAAATGTGCAATCCATTGGACAATCATTATTAATTTTTTTGCAAAACCCACAATGGTGAGTAGATTATATTGATCAACCCAAAAAATTACAAATTCTTGCAATGCTCGTGTCAAGCCATGACATCACAAGGAGACCATAGATACATCAGCTGACAGGGGATCCACCTCGAGAGGACCACGTCTTTAACCTTGCGAGCTAGTTACTACGATGCTCATTAGCTTGATCCACTCGTCCGAGTTCTTCCATTTCTTGAGGGCTAGAATCATCCTCCTGCTTTCTTGAACTATTTCCATAAACTTGGTTGTTTCCATGGTGTTATTGAATACCCGATTGTTCTTGGTCTTCCAAATCTGTTTGAAGTAGTGATATCTGATAATTTGTGTTGCAATTAGCAGCTCCTTACTCTTAAGAATTAGTAGTGATATTTGATAATTTGTGTTGCAATTAGCAGCTCCTTACTCTTAAGAGCCTTTCCTCCCATAAGAATATCATTTTTAAAGAAATGAATCTTCCAAGTCCTTTGGACCCACTTGCAGATCATTCCTGCCAGATCGCAAATCGCCGGGCATTTCTTGAAGAGATGGGAGAGGTCTTCACTGGCCGTTTTGCATTGAGAGCATGTATCTAGTCCGATCCCTCTAATAGGAACCTTCACCCTGGTCGGCAAGGCTCCCCAGTACCTTCCAGAGGAAGACCTTAATATCATGAGGCAAATGTGGGCACCAGATGTTCTTGGTAATTGTCGCCCATCTTATTTTTGGCAAGTTTATTCCCCACTGTTTGTTCAGGGGAAGGAACCAATCTGTTGACTCCATAAGTGTGAGATAGACTTCTTTAGTTTGAGGTTTAAAGAAGTGTCTGTCCTTAGGCCAGTGCCACGATTTCCACTCAAACTCTAACTCACAGCTAGGGAGGCCCCAATTATCCAGCCTTTCAAAGACTCTACTAATCAATAGTCTCTCATTTCCATTCAGATTGTATTGAAGAACCATTTGATCAGCTCCTTTCCATCGGTTACTACTATAATCCCACAAGTGACCCAAACGTTTAACACCTTTTTTATTGATCTTTCTAGCAACTTCCCTCCGTAATGGGTTTAAGAGGATGCTTCCCGCCTTAGATAGCCATGGGAACCAATGAGAAATAGATTTGTGACAGTTCCTTGCAAGTTCTTTCCACTCTAGAATCTTCGTTGATGTGTTACAATTCCTAGCAAGCTCGCCCGTTGAGCTCCCTAGCTTCAAGCTAGTCCACGTGGGGGAAATTAGTTTGTTGTGTACCTCGAGCCCTTTCCACTGAGTATAATCATCCATCAAGTCCTTGGCCATGATAGCCCAAGACTTGTTTTGCTTCACAAGTGCAACCACAAACTTAGCACACTGGGCCATTTATTGAGTAGAGCTTGAATTGTCCATCAAGGCCTTGGCCATGATAGCCCAAGACTTGTTTTTCTTCACAAGTGCAGCCACGAACTTAGCACACTGGGCCTCCACATGGGTGCTAGGATTTAGAATCCCAAGACCGCCTTGCTCCATGGGTCTCACAATTGTTTCCCAGCTAGCCCACTACCATGGGGTTGAGTCTTTGGTGTTGTTCTTCCAGAAGAACCTTTTAACTAGTTTAAGGAAATCCTTCCAATTGCATTTGCTAGCTTAAGCAGTGGACCATTGAAAGCTATAAATGGAAGCACAAAAGAGTTAATCACCTTTACTTTTCTCGCGAAGGGAAGTAGCACATATTCCCATCTGTGCATCTTGCTTCTAATCTTCTCCATGACCTAAGTGAATTTTTGCTTGTGGGTTACGTTGACCCCTAGGGGGGCTCCAAGGTGCCAAAATATCTTCCCTTTGGACACAATTTCCTCGGACCACAATGTGGGATCAAATGAGTCGCTCTATGAGAGAGAGATCAATCTTGATTTTTTTATATTGCACTCAGTTGATTGTTGTTAGGAATAGACAACCCTTGAATATCCCCTCTCGTGGTACTATCCTCCATCAATGTTACTAGAGGATTTCATGGTTTCTCTCATCTATAACCATGGTGAGGACTTTAACATTGTGTTTTCTACCAAGAAAAACTAAGAGAAGGAGGGGACAAGCCATGACACAACTACTGACATCTTGTGGCCACCACCCTCTTTCTATTGGTCCATGCATAATCAACCCTTAATCTAAAGGGACCTCTTGGGATTCAAGTTTCTTGTAATGTCTTGTGTGTTTGAAGAATTTTGTTCTTGCTTGGTAATAGGACTTCTTCATCCCTTGTGTTGACCATATGGACAAGCTCCCATATTTGTTTATAAGCCAAGGGGAGTGATTGTAAAGGATGTGTTGCACAAACAAGTTTTAATTTTTTTTTAACAGAGCTTTTGAGATGAACATAATAAGAGTCTTATTATTATGTAGTGTGTAAAGTGTTTAGAGGTCCATGAATTTATCATTGCACTCTTGAACTTGTTGAGCCCTTTTGTTGAGAGATCACTCTTTGCCCAATATCTCTTAACACAGTAAGAAAATATTGAATCTAATGCTTATTGTTCTTGGCTGTTCCGTATAGTCCATGGTCCTTAACAACATTGTGCATTATCTTCCATTGGTTGTACTTTATGTTAGGGGTATTGTTCCGTATAGTCCATGGTTCTTAACGACATTGTGCGTTATCTTTCATTGGTTGTACTTTATGTTAGAGATACCCCTGCTTGAATTTATTTTCCCATGTCTCCCATGAAATCCCAAACAATTCCTAGCCTTAACCCCACCAATTGCATCCTTCCTTGCAACAATGTTTCCTCATGCTGAGCTCGTTAAATTTGTCTAGATCACCAAATTACCACCGTGGAGACCAATTTCTAATAAGGCCTTCTCTATGCTTTTAATTACAGCCTCCATGGCCTTTAAAGGTTGCAATTTACATGCAAAACCTATGTAGAAAGGAAAAATCTTCTCAACAGTTCTTCACAGAGCTTGCAATTTGCATATATGGACATTGGC
The DNA here is from genome assembly GCF_014529385.1 of Adiantum capillus-veneris. Taxonomy (NCBI): domain Eukaryota; kingdom Viridiplantae; phylum Streptophyta; class Polypodiopsida; order Polypodiales; family Pteridaceae; genus Adiantum; species Adiantum capillus-veneris. Next base: position 143,472,688 of record NC_140939.1, read on the forward strand.
AAGAGGGATTTCCAAAATAGCAAGGAAATTTGGATCTTTGGTGTGCATATCTGGGACCTTATTTCAATTTGCAAGATTGCACTCCCTTGCTGGACTCATGCAATGTATACAAGGACTTTTGGCAATGGCACCTGTGGACACATTGTACATACATTTTAGTGTCTTTAGATCTCCTCCCATATTCCATTCAACCTTGTAACCCCCTCTTTGCTTATCTCACCACTAGATCGGTGCAATTGGTTCCTCTTGCATCTCTAGTGATGGAGAACTTGTCTCTTCAGCAACCTCATGGCAAGATAGATCCTAATCTCTAGGCTTATGTTCCAGCCTAGGGTCATCCGTAGAAGGCCTGACCTCCCTGGTGGCGCACTTCCAAGTTTTCTTGATAATCGGATTGTGGGTAGCTTCCACCTCAGGATAGTCCCTAGCATAGTGCCCAATTCTGCGACATTTGTAGTAGGTATTTGGAAATGAGGAAAATGCTAGCTCTTACCAAAATGCGCCAAAATTGCCCACACTCAAATCCAAATACTTGGGAATTTGCTTACTCATATTCCATAGAATACACACCTTTATATCCAAGCCCGATCTTACCCTTTGCAGTTTTAGATTAAAAAGCACCCGGCCCAACATTAGCTATGGAGTCTACATGGTCATGAAGCCAGATAGGGAAGCCCTTGAACGTAACCCACACTTAGCAAAAGTCCATAAACTCTTCATTAGGGTTGAACTCGAGCATCCAAGGCATAGCATGCACAAAGTAAGAAGCACCCTGAATGCCTCCTCTCATAAGTAGCTCCTGAACAATTTGCTCCGAGGCACAACCTACCACATAGAAATCTTTCCTTATCGATGTAAACTAGCATAGCCCATTTCTATTTTTAGTCGACGTTGCTTCTCGTCGAGCTAAACTCTACCATATATCCATCTTCAACTTTATTCTGACTTAGCCTAATCTCCCCGTGCAAGATTTCCTCTGCCAATGTGCGAGCTCCCAAGTGAGAAGGCTTCAAAATCTTTGGAAGTGTAAACAGACGAATCTGAAGTCCTTTTCCTCCGCATTTTAATTATAAAAGTAATTTTTTTTTAGCAAATAGGAGTTATATTACAAAAGTGTAACCTCTTCATTTGTACTTGAAGTCACAAGATTTATTGGCAATACAACCAACGTTATATGCCAATCAACCTTGGCATGTCATCATCACTATATCACAAGGGCATGCTCAAATGGGATCAATGGTGGAGGAGGAAAATGCGGGGCGCGTCAATCGTGGACCGTTAAGTCTTCCCGAATTTACAAATTTGCCCCGAATTTGCTAATCGGCCCACATTTACAATATGACATACTTGAATCCCCTATATTTCAACGAACGCATGTGGACTAGTGGTTAAAGCACTTGGCTCGCAGTGGGGAGGTCGCGGATTCAATACATGGGGTGCAGACTGCCCCGAATTTACTTTCCTCCCCAAATTTACCAAATGTCCCAAATTTACAATTGTGCATCTGACGGTCTGAATCACCTCAACCGTAGATCCCATTTGAAGCTGCCCGTGCGAGATAGTGTGGAGGTTGGCCCGTGATGATATTTGCAACCAACATTGCCATGTGGGGGCCTACCGCTTGCTCCACTTCACTCCATTATAGGGAATCTTTGCTAGATTCCTTTCCAAGCTTGCACACATGAGCACACATTTGGAAGGTAAAGTTTGACTTGCAACACCAATTTAGAATCGAGCTCAAGACCTTGCATTGTAAGATAACATTTCTCGTGAGCCAGTCAAATGGTGCTGCTTGTCTGCATGCCGAGCGACTCCAAAAGCATTTTATTAAAAATCAACTTGCTCTCCTCTTGCCTCAATTGGCATCTCTGTCCACCACCACCTGTGACCTTCCCTCGATTTCTCAGTTCGCACGACAATTGGCACTTTTGCTTTTGACATTTATTCTTCAATGCAAGCATATCTCCTCACCTATCGTGTCCCAGGTCACCTTTACCATTTACTTAACCTTTTTCTCTTTAAACCCAAAGGTATCAACACAAGATTCCCATGAAAAAGAGATGTGTTAAGACCTACCTATCTATTTGCAGTCAATTTCATTAATGATTTCACAAGCTTTATTGTCAATACAACCAATGTCATCAAAATTAATTTCTAGCCTTGTAAAGCTATTTACCATTTTATTTTATTTTTGCCATATTCACAATTGTGAGTGGAGAGAATTTATATTAACTCAAAAAGAATACTAACTCAAAAAGAATACGATCACCCTCAAGCACAACATGTGCCTTGAGGTTTCAACATTTCCATAAGAGCCGAGAACCCAACACACCTGAAATCAAAGCATGGGTGCTACGAGAGGCCTACACAACCTAGTGCAAGTTCCACTCTTTATCTCTACTACTTGATATCCCTCTCTTAGCTCCTACAACATGGATGAGCTCGGTGCTGACACACTACATCATCAAACTGAGCCACAACTAGTTTGGCCTCAAACACCCAACTTCCAGACTTGATTAAGGTAGCAAAATTTGATTAAGGTGATTTTGAGTACACATTAGAACGGCCTAGTTTTGAAAGCTACGCCCTCCCAAGATCAGGTCATATGAAAAGAAGATAATCTTCCAAGTCTTCCTTACCCATTTGCAACTTTAGCGGCAAGTTCCTGCAAAGCCATGCACTTGCTAAACAGATGCCTGGGGTCGTCAAAAGCCACTCTGCACCTAGTGCAAGTGTCAGTGCCAATCCCTCTAACACGAACCTTAATCCTAGTAGGCATGGCTCCCCACAACACCTTCCAGATAAAACACCATTTGATCATAATTTGGCCACTTAAGTCTAAGAAAATAAAAGAGAATAAGAGAAATCGATTAGAGTGATTATAGGTCTAGCTCAATCAAAGGCTTGGAACCAAATGAAGTCTATAAAAGAGAAAAAATAATTGCTATTCAGATATCTCGATCAAAGGTACAAGACAAAAGGAACTAATTAGAGTAATTATAGGAGTCTAAAAATAGAAACTAGCTGTGTAAATTTGAAGTAATCATATTTACTCATTCGATTGCAAGGATGAATTTTAATAAATCCTTGAGGTAAAATTTAAACTTGCCAAAGAAAGTCTAAATTTACTACGTCGTCGTCAAGCAAAGGGGACATCAACGATGACATCAGTGGGGCGGCTCACTTTAAAGCATGTACGTGTCATTAGTTAGAAGATCAAGAGAGTGGGGGGACCCATATTCCACGCTTTCAATGTTTCCCCATCAATTTTAGCACAGCAACAAGCATTGTTGGTATTTTGGTGCTATTTTTAAAGTAGCACAAACGCTCAGGCATGGAATAGCAACAAAGGGAATTGTCGCTTGAGATATCTGCAGCATTAATGACGGGCGTTGTTGGTCATGAAGTTGACAACGTGATCAATATACAATACAAGAGTGGTTACCTTGCATTCGATCAAGGGTCGGGTGCATACACACAAGAGGAGAGTCACGAACTCATGTTCAAGGGGAGCAGCATGTCCAAAGAGCATGTTCAAGGACAGGGGCATGGTTGAGGAGGTGGGCTATCGAGTAGGCATAGTATGTTCTTGCAAACTACAACCCGATGCAAAAAAGTGAAAAAGGTAAGTTTGAATAAATTGCGAGCTATGATTGTATAATTTCTTGCATGCCACTCCAATTTTTTCTCTTATGCTACTTTGCAAGTTTCCACATTAGTGATCAGATTCTTTGCCTGGCCAAGATGCACTCGTGACTATAACTGGAAGCAAACAAAATGTCACGAAGGGATTTTTGACACCAAGTCCAATACATTTGTGGAGCTACCAGCAAGGAAGCTAAGCCTCACATTAGATAAAGATGGCAATGCCTTGTGTGGTGCAGCCAAGAGACTCACAAAATTTTGTAGTTTTGCTCTACACTCAAGAAGGGGAAATTGTTATAGATTGTTTTGTCATTGAGTTGGGAATAGGCCAAACTGTGTGAAGTTTTAGACCAGCATTGCGTGAGCATTTGAGATTGATGAGAAGTGCCATGAACGTTGCCTCTCTGAGATGTAAAAAGTATAACCAGTGTGAGTAAAAAAACTTGAGACGAGGTAGAGTTGTTAATAAGTTCCATAGCTTCAGCAATCTACTATCACCACAGCAAAACACACAACCTCTCTTATACACACTATCACAGTAATGCCCACTTACACCAATATCAATGTATACCCTCTCTCACATTCAGATTCATAGTATTGCAAAGCCAAAAAGTATTGCAAGGCTAAGTGAGGGCAGCAGAGAACCCTCACCTTTTATGTAGATGTTTGCAGCACCTTGTGAAAGGACTATAGTTGGAGGCCAAACTCCAAGCATCCTTGGTTTGTAGCACCCAGAGGGGAGGCCAGTCGGCATATCAGAGGGGCGGGTACCCAGCGAAAGCAGGCCAAATACATCACCCAGGTACACCAAACATGGGTGGGAAGGAATAGCATTAGCACAACAAAGGGAGAGGGAGACCGAGCCGAACATGTCGATAGATCAGGAGAGAGAGAGAGAGAGAGAGAGAGAGAGAGAGAGAGAGAGAGAGAGAGAGAGAGAGAGAGAGAGAGGAGACATTTCGAAGATTATTCAAAAAGTAAAGGGAGCAAGATAATATCTCAAGTACAAGCAGGGAAGGACTTAGCATTGGGGGAAGTTAATAAAGACATTAATAATTTTCCAAGCATCCACTCAACCCAACCAAGGGGGAGGGTCCCACATGGTTAAAACCCAATAGTCAAAATTATCAGCTCCATCATATCATGGCATAGAGAAGAGAAAAGGCCTATAATCACATATTGAGGATAGAAAATGGAAAATAATTATGCTCATTGCCCACAAGACAATAAAACTATCACCTTCATTATGCTCAGCATAAGCCAAATTCACCCATTGAGGGAGGTATCAGGTCTAGACTCATGGGAAAAACCCATACAACAATGTGACTCTCAATTCCGTCATGCATAGGCAAGACACTCCTAATGAGGGGAGAGAAGGGTAATTATAGTAGGTTCAACATAAGAGTATAGCAAGAAGAACCAGGTTTGTGTGTACAACCACCAAGCCCCAAGCGGAGGGATGAAATCTATTTAAGATAAATCTAAGAAGAGTCCAAAATCACCATTGAGAAAATCTATTTAAGATGAATATAGCCAGGTGTATGTGTACAACCACCAAGCCCCAAGTGGAGGGATGAAATCTATTTAAGATGAATCTAAGAAGAGTCCAAAATCACCATTGAGAAAAGCTATTTATTAATCATCCTCACAAAAGTTTAACCAATAGCACCATCAAGCTTAAGGACAACTCACATTCTCCTATTAAGGCCACTACAAGGTAACCATACACGGCATTTTCTTATAAAACCATAGGGAAGCACATACAAGCCATCTTCTCAAGCATTATGGGCATTCATGTTCAGGCACGCCTTAGGTCAAGCCGAGTAAAGATATTAGCATTAATCAACAAATGAGTTCTAGTTAAACAAAGGTAAAATAATATATTGTGTGTGTATGTTAAGGATGAAGCACTCACAGCCAAGTATAGTGACCAACTCTCTGTGTGTGTGTGTGTGTGTGTGTGTGTGTGTGTGTGGTTTCTAGACTTATACTTATACACAAAAGAACATAACAGTTCAAAAGACATCTTGCTTTAGACAAATGACAATAATGAGCACAAAAACAACTCAGTCTTTGATTCATTTTTTTATATCATAGTGAGAACGAGGTATCATTCTAGTGTTTTGTATATAAAATAGTCAAGAACAACTTATTTTGAAGTGAAAGAGCCCAGGTTTGATAGTGATGGACAATATCAAAGTCAAAAAGATCCTAAGTAAAGATAGAGTGTTCATTTGCATCCACAATAGATCCGTTAGCTTTGAATACATATTACAGGTGTCAACAAACCTATCAGTTGTTATGCATATCCTACTTAAAACCTTTTTAACTTACACCTGCCATCCATGTAGTGTTAAATATCAACAAGTATCCATTATCAAAATAGTAAGCCACATGAAAGTGACATGTGTGTGTGTGTGTGTGTGTGTGTGTGTGTGTGTGTGTGTGTGTGTGTCCGCCCGTATCAAGGCACCATACTCAATGAGCCGACAGTAGGCCCATTGAGTATGGACCTACTACCTCATCAAATTGACGAGAATAGAAGAGTTGTATCATATTAGAAAATCCATGAGTCTCATCGGAGCTATACGTGGCAATGTTAACGGAGAGGATTATACTCTAGTCAGAGTTTTAAGGCTTTGTTAGCCAATAGAGAATAGTATGAATGTTGTTCATAGTCAATCGTAGAAGCTGTCCATGCTTTAACCAGTTTATATGGATAGTCCTCAAACGAACCGTCCATCCAAGATAAGTTCGTTTATAGGTAAAATGTTTTTGGAATCATAAAAATAAAAATAATTACACAAGGATAAGTTATTTTGGATTAACCTGCAAGCTAAAACTAGCAGAGTCAAAGATTACAATAGTTGTTAGCAGGAATCTGAGCTATAGACAAAGAAAGACTACCTAACATCTGTCAGCTTAACAAGGAATTATAGACAATGGGTCCATCAAGGCCTATAGACAAAATCTCCAAAGCCAGCATCCTGGTTTTTCAGATTTCTGGGAGAACCTTGTGTTTAGGACGCGTGTGTTGTTGTTTTTAGACTTATACACAAAAGAACATAACAGTTCAAAAGACAGCTGGCTTTAGACAAAGGACAATGATAAGCAAAAAAATAACTTAATCTTTGATTCTTTTTTGTACATCATAGTAAGAATGAGGTATCATTCTAGTGTTTTGTATATAAGATAGTCAAAGATAACTTATTTCGAAGTGAAAGAGGCCACGTTCAATAGTGATGAACAACAGGAAATTCAAATACAGAGTTCTCACCTGCATCCATATAAACAAGACAACAAATTTGCTAGCCTTAAATATGTGTTATAGGTGTCAACGAATCTATTAGTTGTTATCATGTGTGTGTGTGTGTGTGTGTGTGTGTACGCACGTGCTCGCGTATGCTTAGCTTGAAGATTGCTTGCCATCGCCAATGAATGTTATAGAGAGATTCTTGTAAAAGGAGATCCACCAAAATGGAGGAGCGAAGCTATATGTTGGCCATCTCCAACCCACTTCCCTAAATTTCACTAACTTAATACCCCTCCATTGTGATAATGATGCACAAAACTAGTAAACTTTTACTATACACACTCTAAACACAACGTGTACATCTCGATCTAATGAGACAAGTATGCACTAATCAATTAATACAACCATACTAGCAAGAGTATGAAAGTCCATGCACACTAATCTTTGACAAAATCACACATGAAAATGTAATGACAAGAGAAGTATTAAGAGAAAAGTGAAAGAGGTTGACCTCTAGTTGGAGATGGCTCCAAGTTATCTATACACACATATATAACTATGAAAATAGAAGAGACAATAGTGGCAAGAGAGTGAGTGCTAGCATTAGATTCAAATCCCTAAACAATCTCAAGGATTTTGTGGCAATAGCTACCATAACTTATTCATACAAATGAACAAGTTTTCTCCCTCATTGGATCTTTCCATATAACCTTTATTTGCAATTTCTCCATGTCAGAGACCATTGTGGTATTTTTTTAATTGCAATCCTAAACGGTAGCATTGTCACCTTTTAAAATAGTGCACGTCTACAAGCATTAGTAAAGTGATCATGATCTGCTTTTGCATTGGTGGTATGAAAAGGCATTGAAACTTTAAGTCTTGGTGTAATTCTTGGCATTGTAGAGCTTCTTTGAAATTGGTGAATTTCTTTGAAAGCAAAAGTGGCCTCAAAAAAGAGTGTGCTCACTTCATAATTTTAATTTAGAGGTGTTTGTATAACCTAGTGGAAAAGAAAACGTTTGGTGGTTGTGGAGCACCATAAACGCGTAGGAATTATAGTAAGATGGGAATTGGTGAACGGGTGGAAGCAATGCATGAGACATTGATAAAGGACAAGATATCCAATATGGATGCAAAAAACTGCATTAACAATGCACTGTGGAAGAAAGCTTTTTGAGGCCTTGTAGAAAAAAAGTCGTCATAGAATCACCTGGCAAGAAAGGTCTTGCTAAAAAGGCTTTGTGCATTCAATTGGACTCTATGCCAAAAGATTGACTCACAACACGAGTTAGATACGCTAAAAGCACAAAGGTAGACATTAAGGATAATTTAATTAATTCTTTGCTTATTTATGCTTGTTAAGCCAAAGGCTAAGAATGATTTAATATAGTTAACACACACACAGATTAGATGGGAACATAGCCATAGACTTCAACACTTACATACTTGAGAGAGAGAGAGAGAGAGAGAATTGTTGCCGGCGGATGATCGCGTTGATCTGCTGAGACTCCACACTCGTCTTTGGGCTGTCATTACCTGCTCCACCCTCATGCCAAAGATTGGCTTCGCACCTGCCCCACTGCAACAAGCCTACCCTCGTCCATCCCTCTTCCTTCACACTCGGACATGGCATTTGTCGTCATAGCACAGAGAACATATCTTTCACACTCCTCTCTCTCTCCACGTGCCAAGCCACCCACCACCAAAAAAAAATTCCCACAATATTTCTGGTTATGAGATTCCCAAAATATCCCTCTAATTATCAGTAAACTATAAATAATTGCATAATCACTATTACATTCACACTCACTTGCTGCATCTTCCACATCTTGTAAAAGGGAACATTCATTCGCACAAAGTTTTAGCAAAAGTTAATGAAAAGGAACACTAGACTCCAGGGGAAACTAGAGACAAAGGCTCAAAAAACCAGAGGAACCGATTCAGATCATGCAAGGATGACCAAAATTTTTCTCTGGAGAGATTTAGACATTTGGAGGAAGCATTAAAGTAACGTCGTGACTACACCATGGCCCAAAATTTTTCAGCTGACCAAATTTTCACCAGGTAAAACCCCATTCATGGCCCAAATTTTCGGCTGACCGCATGGAGTTCATGATTGCATCAAGAAAGCTTTAAATAACAGCATAGCCTACAGGACCAAGCCTCTAATTCATTGCAAAAAGTGTAGAGCATACACCTTGTTTACTATCAGCCGCATGGTGTAACAAACTGTCGGCATAATTGATGTTTGTCCAAGTCTAATTGCTAGTTGGGAATAACTTGAATGTTCACAAGCTTGCAATATCATTTGCTTTATCGAATGTGTATCGATGGTTCTCATTCATTGTTAGGCTTGAGAATCAATTAAAACTGTGGGCACATCCCCTGTATCGCAAAGGCATCTAGGCAGTTCAAAGCTCTGAGTATGCAATTAATTATAAGTATGTCAGCAATTACAGTAATTAGACCTCAAAGGTCATGAAGTAAACCTATCAACCCAGAATGATCAATGATTAGACACGCTATGTAAGTAAATATTGAAAACCTCGTGACTTAAGACATCAGCGGATAACTAATTTCATCTAGAGGGTCTTACATATGAAATGTGGCATCAAACAGCCAAAGAATTCTGTAGCCAGCCTCCATAGAACTTTGGTCAGCTTTTTCATTTTGAAACTTGCACCATCAAAATGATTCACTTCTACTCGCACGAGCCAGAAGAAATGTTATGACACAAACTTAGAAGTGCACTCAAGCTGAATGCCTCACAAATAGGTGAGCCCGACTTTTACAATCACTACCACCGCGGTGGCATATATTGCAGCAATCGAACTTGACTACAAAAATTATTGTGATACAAAGCAAAAATAGAATCATAGAGATGTCGACTTCGCTTCATGCTGGGTGTCCACCAGGAGTTGGCCTAGGGGTGAGCAATGCTTGTAAGGCCTTCACAACAATGCTCATATTTGGTCGAAAATCTGCCTCATACTGCACACAAAGTGCAGCAACTGCAGCCATCTGCATCCAAGAAATCCACAACATTGTTTAGACGACGAATTTTTTTACACTGAAGCATTTGCACCCAAGTACCAGATCAAGCAACCTCATGAAAGCTCAGATTGAGCTTGGTCATATTGCACAGAGCCGAGCTTATGTAAAATTCCCTAAACCTCACAACTCTCTCACGCGGAAAGCCGATGTATCACCCTGTGAACATTCTCTAACAAGCCAGATACCTGTGTCTAGGCGTACTTCAAAAGAAGCAGGCACGAGAAACAGGCTTAATGACCAGAACCTGATCATATATACCCCACAATTGCTGGAAAAGGACAATGAATACGAGCTCACATATCCTACATGTATCCTGATTCCTGTGAGCTTGCAATCTTGCCTTATAAAGGCTCAGATTTTATCGTCAAAAGTCGAGCTTAGGCACTACTCTAGAGTGAGTAAAACTCCCGCAACCTCCTGTGACCCTATATCATGCAGAAAGCTAATGTATCACCTGTATGAACATTCTCTAACAAGCCAGACACCGGTGTCTAGGCACACTTCAAAAGATGCTATCCACTGCAAAAGTAACAAAGAAAAAGCAGGCTCAACGACCAAAAGTTGACTGTTAAAGAATGCAGCTATTAATACCCCATAACTCTTGGAAAATCCGCAATGAATACAAGCTCAAATATCTGACGTATCCAGCTTGTAATTTGAAAAGTGGACTACCGTCCGTTACAAAAGACGACCAGCATGCTTCTTGAATGAGGCTATCAATAGTGCCATCTACCACCAAAACTGCCTTATTCTTCCTGAAAATGCTGTAGTAGCAATGCTGGTATCTGAGCAATCAGCCCTACAAGCCCAAACAGAACTACAGAACCAGCTTAACAAAGTAAAAGCACTAACAGCAAATGAAGCTCGGTCCAAATGTCAAATAGATTCAACTTACGCTAACTAAAGCAATCTGGGTTCACAATGGATTCACTTTATAACCACCATAGGTACCACCAATTCTCTACTTACAGTTCAAAAGTCCAACAAATACACAACCATTAGAGAGAGAGAGAGAGAGAGAGAGAGATTTTAAGGTCATAGGAACAATCACAAGAGATCAGACGAGTCTTGAACTCAAGACCTTTTATTCGAGAGGGAATCGGGATAACCAATCTACCACACTCGGGTGATAGATTAAAAGGTTATTCCAGTTTGCTCTTCTTGTTCTCACACACACCCCATGAGAAGAGAAGTTATATACGTTGTAGGAACAATCCCAAGAAGCCTCAAAGATCTATCCGACCAGTCTTGACCTCAAGACCTGTTATTCAAGAGGAAACTAGGATAACCAATCTACCACACTTGGGTGATAGATTTCAAAAGATATTCCAATTTCCTCTTCTTATTCACACACACACACATGAGAGAGAGAGAGAGAGAGAGAGAGAGAGAGAGAGAGAGGGGTACGAACTCAGAATTTGTGGGAACCTGGTGTGAGCAAACCCTAAACCTTTCGCCCCTCTTGCCGATCGTTGCATGACTGGAATCTTTTGGCGTGCTCTATTCGAGAATCTTGGTACAAAGCTGAGTTTTTCTTCTCCCTATCATCTTCAGACGGATAGGCAGAGTGAGATTGCAAATTCTACATCCTTAGGTTTTCTTAAATCTAATGTGTCAAATAGACAATTTGACTGAGAAAGTATTTGTCCCTTGTTGAGTATCCGTACAATAACATTGTACAATATACGACGGGCAAAGCTCCTTTCGAGATACTTTATGGTAAGCCAATACTTCCACCAATCCTTATAACAAAAGAAAGCTATTTGCAGCAGATGAGTTTGTCCAAGATTTGGACACTCCCTACATGCAAATCAAGAGACCAATTCTACATTCTCAGAAGAAGGATAAGAAACCTGCAAATGAGCACAGGAGAAACCTAGACTTGCAATTGGGTCAATTAGTCCTACTCACCTTTGAGAAGGCAAGATTAAAGAAGCTAGCTACCCATAAGGGAAAGGTGGTTAAACTTTCCAACCGTTACTATGAGCCATCTCGATAATTGACCAAGTCAATGTTGTCGCTTTCCAATCACAACTTCCGCCTAATTGGAGAATTCATAATGCTATGTTAGCTTATTCAAACCATATGTTGGACTACCTCTGAGTCAGCACGTGCCTTAAGAACCTCCTGTGGTTGAGGAAACAAAAGAGATACTCCAATCGGTTCAGATTATACATTACCACGAGCGCCAACTTAAGTCTGCCAAGATCACAAAGAAGCATCCAGTTAAGTTTGAGAAATATTCCCCTCTAGATGCTCAATGAATGATTGAGTAAGAATTGGCCCTTATTCGGCCATTCTCGGCAATTATGTACAAGCGTTATAGGTGGGGACAACTTTTTCTTTTTTTTCTTTTTTGTAAACATAATTTATTGAAATTACGTTTACTTGTATTATGTGCACATTAGGACTGTCAGGTAAGCCGTAGATCTACGAGAAAAGAGAACGTCCAAAGTACACATATTCTTAGTGCATCATTCCAGAGGAAAGCCAAGAGCACTATGGACGAGAATATCTACTTGGCCACCAAGAACCGATACTTCTAATCCGTCACGTCAAATATGTGACTAGAGCATCAAGTGGGAGTATTCGACCATCCAAAGCAAATCTCTCATGCATCATAAGATGGGTGACATGGAGCATCGCTAAGGAGTTGCTCTGGTAAACTGGTGAGTAAGAGACTAAGTGATGGTGGGTGTTCCTAGTGCATCACATGGTGGATGCCGAGAGCATAGAGAAGGGAATTCTTCCATAGCCACAATAGATTCCGAATTGAGTTAAGAATTGTGCGCAAGAGGCAAGCACTTGAATGAAGATGGGTTCTTAGTAGCTTTGAGGAAATGCGGCTGCTTTATGGTTGCTTTCCCGAAAAGCCGGTGATTTTCCGCAAAGGAACTCTATGTCAGCATTGCATCTGCGTATGTGAGTGCATTCAGGGACGCTTGGAAAGTATGTGTGCAAGCAATTGATTAATTGATAAAGTTTTAAAACATGTCTGGCCACCCACATTAAGTGGATAGCCCACTTACTCAGAGGAGTAGAAGATCTACCACAGTCCCTTTTTTAACCTGAAACAAATGCAAGGCGTCAACTAAAAGGATCCCGTGCGGATTGTCTGAGGTGGTAACAAGGGGTTAGGGAGGGAATGGATGACACCTTGAAATTTGGTCTCTCGCAACACACACCTAAATCTGTAAATGGGCGCATGTGAGCTGAGACTCGAAATATAACAGGCTGCCAATTTCTCATGTTGTCACAAAAACATGGTTAGCGCTTATTCTTAACTCAAGATATCAAGCGCAACATCTAGCATAAGAATCAAGGCCATAAAAGAAGTGCCCATTGCCATCAAGGCATGACTTCACATCTAGGATAAGAATCAAGGCCATTACCCATTGCCATCAAGGACGAAGTCACCAAAAATGGTTATTCATGGGTACAAGAAATACTGTGAATTCATATCTGGCTGTGAGGTAGTAACCATTCCAGTTAGCCCATTCTACTTGCAACTCAAAATAAAAAGAATCTCACATTTTTCTAAGGTTGTTCAGCGTGCAAACTTCAAAATTTGCAGGTCAGACTATGGAAGAGGCATCCCTGCCCTCATTGTAGGCTCACGGTCTATTCACGCAGGAGTTATTTTGAGAGCCCGAACTTGAGGGTGTTGCTTCCTTATTCCAATGTCATCGTTCCAATCTATATCATTTCAATTTTTCCGCTTGATTTTAATTTATATTATAAAACTGAAAGAGCTCCACTCCCTACATTTTTAAGAATGTCAAATTTTTATTTTATTTTGCATTAGAAGACTGAAAGAGCTCCATTCCCTACATTCTTGAGAATGAACAAAAACGAACAGTTTTTTGTACCTACCACACCTGGTAACTATGATATGTGTGCCTATATAAAATATCGATGTCCAAACACAAGTTTGAAAAGAACTTTCACCATTAAAAAAATTTACATGCATGATAAACCCCAAATAAGCTCATCAAGCCCCATAGCAGAGGTAAACACACTCCAACTAGCACTCTAACTCTAAATTGATAAAAAGAGCTTGAACATTTCTTCTACGCCAAAACTTATCAAACCTCAAACCAATGATATATTGCAAGGAAAGAATCACCTTTGCCACTGCCTTGATTGGATAATCTGTCTTCAACTTAGGATCGACACATTGCTTTACTTTATCTTCACTGAGTCTTGGAGTTGCCTGTATGCAAAAACTCTCTTTAAACATGAATACTAGCACATATTACAAGACAAGATAGTAAATACATGAAGGAAAAAGCATCACACCCAAGTAACTAAGCTTTGCTGTCCGCGTGGAAGGGTGTGATCAACGGGTTTCCTTCCAGTCAGCAGCTCTAACAACACCACACCAAAGCTGTACACATCACTCTTCTGCGTCAACTGTCCTGTCATTGCATACCTGATAGTGAAATTTCGTTTATGTGAGATCGCAAGCAATTGTTCATCCATACAAATACTGTCATTGATTACAACCCAAACATGGTCACACAAGTTTCTCCCATCCACCAATGAAGATCCCTTAAACTTACCCTTGAAAATATTTCAAATTTGGATCTCGTTTACTCTCTAGACACATCCAAATCATAATGCTTATCTACTACAAGCTTTCTCCTAATAAAACTTGCCAGAATAAATCACACTTTAATCAAATCAACTCATCCATGAAGTCAACTTAAGTCCTTCTGGAATGATCTAGGCCCTTGGTTGGAACCTCTTTAGCTGAGGGCTGTTGGATAAGATTCAAGAACCAGGCAATCAAAGCATTGTATCCATCACATTGTCACAATCAAGTGCCAGTATAGTAAAACACCCGACTTTATGTATCAGCAAAGATAGTTTATATACACAACAAAAGCCTTACTCTGGTGCATGATATCCAAAAGTTCCAAGAACACGAGTAGAATGAAGTCGTGCTGCCATGTCAGGTGCTTGATTTGAAAGATTGAAATCAGCAATCTTAGCAGTGTAATCATCAAAAAGTAGAACATTGCTAGATCGGATATCACGATGGATAATGGGGGGCTGAACTTTCTCATGCAAATACTCCAAGCCCCTTGCAGCTCCTACTGCAATTTTCACACGTTGCATCCAATCAAGGACCGGCCCTGGCTGTGCATTCTGAACACCTTTCCTGCCTGCACAAAGCATTAACCGCAAGCACGTGATTAACCACAGCCTTCCATTTCCAAAAACATAATCTAACATTTATAGATTTTAAAAAATGTGCTCATATTAGACAGTTCCAAAAAGTCACCATGTAAAATATCATGTAATGAGCCCATTGTTGCAAATTCATATGCCAGCACCCGAAGACTTCCATCCAGACAATATCCAATAAGCTCCACAACATTCTCATTCTTAAGCCTAGAAACTCTAGATACCTGCAGATGTTATAACTTAATAAATAATATGTATTTTATAACTTCATAAGAAAGAGTGAAAACAACATATAAGGCCGATATCTACCTGAGCGAGGAATTCATTGTCAGGTTCTTGCTGATTACTGACATCAAGTTTCTTAACAGCTGCAGATCTGCCATTCCTCAGTTTTGCCAAATAGACTCGCCCATACGATCCCTCACCAATTAGAGCATTTGTTCCAAAGTTGTCAGTTGCATCCCTTAATTCATCCAATGATATAGCTGGGGCATCAATAGGCTGCACTGTCTGTGTCACTGGATTACGAACTGCTGGATTAACCTTTTGAGCACCAGGGTAACCTGTGCATTAAAAATTACTGCAGAATTAACCTTTTAAGTACCAGGGTAACCTTTTCTATGAAAAGCAAGTATCAGCAAAGTCAAGTAGCAAGCATAAATATCAAAACTTCTCTCATTGAAACAATCACAGAATTGAGTCTAAGCACAGGAACAAGAGTACTACAAAAGCACGAAATATCAAACAAATGATGACCTCTTGAAAGAAAAAACGCATTATAAAAATTTATTTAAATAATTCAGGATTCCATGTCACCGAGTTCCTTCAACCGACTTCAAAACAGCATCATATCCATCAGAGAAACAAAATCCCCTCAGCCTACCAGAACTTACAGCACTGTATTCTCCTGTAGAACCCTTGTCCACTCCCCCCCCCCCCCCCGCGGGCTCCCCCATAGTATCACAAAAACATCCCCAGATCACCAACCGTACAACCTTATGAGGGTGAAGGTAGTAAAAAAATGCACGGTCTTTGCCAGCCATGAAAGCTGGATGTCTATAGAACCGGGCAATCCTCAAAAGATACTGCCCATCTCTATGGGTATTCATGTTCATGCATTCATGATGCAGATTTTCTGTGTCTCACATTACACCTATCTGCTTTGTAAATGCCAAAACAACTCGCTGTTCTTTTAATATGTGTTTCAAATAATCTACGGTAATGTAGCAATTAGAAGGTATAAGAAGTAAAGTGCATATGCAAATCTTTGAAATTGTTATTCATCCACATACGGCATTGCTTGGTTAGAAAAGAGTGGGTACTCAACGTTGGTTATTAAGAGCCTGATAGCATAGTGTATAAATGTGATTAGCCTTCTCGACCAAATGTATCCTCCTGCAAATTGACCAAAGGACAGTAATGTTCCCCCAGTACTATTCAGCTTAAACCTTCGTAAGGCTATTGTTGATTGTAGCCATTATAGCTGAACCAGAGTTGAAGGTGTATGATTATATTGCTTTTAGCACAGCGGAAATCTTGCAGCAGGATAGCATGATTATAATACTGTGCAGAACACACCAGAAAATCTGGCAGCATGCTGCAAGTAACAAAGCCAACCTCAAAAAAGTTCAACCAAACTGGAAGAAACTCCCACAGCATCTGCATTGTAGAAGCTCTACACTAGTCCCTTCTGACATTTGAAGCCCCGTGTATAAGACATTGAAATTGGTGCTGCATGTGGAGATAATCCTTCTACCACTTCAATCTCAATGAAGTGAATTAATTGTGTTTCCGGTCAAAGTTTCAAATAAATTCACTCAATCCGCAGCCAGGGGCCACATGCAACATTCAGGATCTGAGGGCATAAGGACATAAGGATATCCGGTGGCCATGTGCACTAAAGAGAGCAGCTCTCAAAAAAAAAGCGTGAGGAATTTCAGAGTCTCATAGAAGCACGCACACCAAAATTGGAAAGAGGAGAAGGAAGAAGAGGGGATTTGGGGGGGTTTGGGAGGCGTAGCAATTATACAGTTGTATGATACCGTCATCCTGATTTAACTATATAATCTCCCAAAAGCATGAAGAGCAACACGGAGAAATAGAAATAGAAAATCAACCTGTTGGATTTCCGGCAGGTGTATTGTTGTAGGGGTGATCCGAAGGTTTCACGTACTCTTCTTCCTTGTCGCAGCAGAAACAACCAGCCATAATTGAGATCTTCAGAAAATGAGCATTTCACGAGCAGATCCTACTTCCTCAGATATGGGTAACGGAAGCGGAAGAATTCACAGATCTACAGGTACAATGACACATCCTCTCAACAAAAGAAAAGCAAAAGGCAGATCTGAGCGCAGATGCAATGGTGAACTAGCATCACAGAATTGGATATTTCAGAAGAATGGTGCATAATTGATAAGGAGAAGAGAATGTCGAAGAAAATGCGGCATTCCTAGCACCTCTCTCTCTCTCTCTCTCTCTCTCTCTCTCTCACACACACACACACACAAGCAAACACGCACGCACACACCTGTTCGTTCTCGACAGACAGCTCTCTCGAGGGAGAAACAACCGCGCCCCCAACTCCAAGAGTATGTAGGAAAAAGCCTGGCAGTAGGCTGGATTGACCAAGTGAACAGACCAAGTCCCTCCAGACTTCGAGGCCTGTTTCACACTGACTATCAAAAATGGTCATCACGTTGCAAAGATGGGATCATCCGTTTTAAGAGCCCCATCCCACTCAGCAATTGGGTAGAGGCCTCTTTCACGTCGACAATAAGGGGTTCTAGTTTGCCTTGATTTATTCACTCTAGAAATGGTCTGAATTGAAGAAGAAAAGCAGTGTTATACCTTAAACCTTGCATCGTATCTTATTTTTGAGGCTTCTTAGCATCTCTCCTTAAAGCCTTACTAAAGCTCCACTACCTCGCAAGACAAATGAAATTTGGCATTAATGGATGTGTGGAGGATAAAATTTGCAAATGGTAAATTTTATAGATGGAAGAAGATGCATTGGGATGCTTGTGTCCATTAAAAAAAAAAAAAATCATACATACGTTGGTGTAGTCAAAGTGTGTCGACCCTAGCAGAGGGCACAGGTAGTGATGTGTATGCTTATAGATGCATGGCAGAGGGCTACATCAGACGGGAAGAGCTTGGGCAGGCAATTGACAGCGAAAATGTATGCTCTATGTGGTTTTTCGGGTCAAAAGGGTTCCAAATTGGTCCAGACAGGGTGACAAGTGAAGGAGGATTAAGGTGAAGGTTTCTGGCTTGGGAATGTGGGGCTCGAAGTGTCTAGACAGCTCGTCAAGCGAAGCCACGGTGTGCAAGATACGGAGCTTTGAAGGTAGAGATGGTTGCAGATCTGAGACAGATATGACAGGTGATGCCAGGTGGTCCAAACCGGTTTGGAGCTATGGGTGTGTAGTGCTTGATTTATGGAGCCTGTCAGTCTTTTCAGATTGGCAATCGGAGCCAAGATGAGAGAGATTTTAGCACATGAAGTTTTGTCAGGGGCCAGGTTGGTGCTAGTTTGTCCACATTGGGAAGTGTACCAACATAGGTTTTTTGAAGCGCAATCAGGTTTGTAGGGACAATATGCACAGTATGGAGTTGATAGAAAGTGACGGCTTGTCAATTGGATGCTTAGACAGTGAATTATTGCGAGATGAAGTTTGTGCCAAGCGACAATGAGGTGGTGCCTGATGATTTTCCTAGTTTATGGTAGTCTCGATTGGTGTGCCCGGGAAAGTTGGAAGACAACAAGGATTTGAAGAGTTGAAGTTGGGAGGATGGACTTCTGGTAGCACTTTACGGCCTAGCGACCACAAGGCACAAATATGTTTTGAGATGATCCCTCGTATGCACAGATGTTGTAGTGCATAGGTCCTCACTCTATGACAGTTTTGGGGCTTCTTCATACTTGTGATGTATTTTTCATTTTTGCATTAATCAATGCAATCAATATGGAATATAGAGAAACTTCTAGCACCTTCTACTACCTTCATCTCTTAAAAACTTGTTGATATTTCTAACTAATTTCTATAGCTCATGTTATAAGTGAATACAAAAGTTCTAGTACACACATTGTAACTTTGTTGGGTATGCACTACAAATGGTGCCTAACACATTTTGTAACCATATCATGATAGTATGAGAGGACATATGTATCTTTCTCATCCAACCTCTCTTATATAGACTCCTAGCTACTATAAGACCCCTTACCAAGCCATGTCATAGCCCTTTGCTTAGGCCTTGCCCAAGACCCTTGTCCTCACATTACTTCCCCCTTGAAGAATAGTTTTCATCCTCAAAAACAAAAGTGGGAAATCGTTTTTTGATTACACTAATGTTCTTCCATGTAGGAACCTCTTCATTTCCGTCATTCCACTTAACCAAGACTTGATGGCATACATGATGCCTTGTACATGAAACATGAGAGTCCACAATCGTTCATTAGGTAAACTTGGTGGCTCATTAAAATCAACCAATACATCTCTATCCAAGAATGTCATCAGTGCCTCATCAAACAACTACTATGGAACCTTGAGGGGTCTGCTATAAGGACCCCCCTATAGGGTACTTGAAAACCCCCTCTGTTAAAATGTGGAGATGAATTTATTGACCCTTCTTTTTTAATGAATTAACACGTTTTTTTTTTCAAAATGGATAAAACCTGCCTCTTGTTGTTGTATCTCTGTTGAATTGCTAAATTTTCAAACCTAGAAACCCCCTCTCCACTAAATTCATGTGGTACATTAACATGATTATACAATGGACCCCTTGAATTGCTACAAGCGGGGGCCGTGGCAATTGCGACCTTTGCAATAGCCAATAATAACATACTTAATGAATTAATAGCAAGCAAGAGGTGTAATTAATTCTTAACTCAAGGGGATATGAATACGACAGCACCGGGATGCGCGCGAACACACATACACACACACACACACAGACGAACAATGGGTGCAATCTCTACCCGTGCAAGAGTCAGCATGTTCCTCTAGGACATATTTAATTTGTAGGTAGAGGCAATGCTAAAAAATGGTTACATCAGTTCACACTTGGGCATTAAGCTAATCACTGCTCATAAAGAGTTCAATCTAATAATTCAACTTATAAATAAAACCATAAAATGGTAAGGGTTGGCATAGAATCCAATGGTGGTAGCTTTATTCCAATCAACTGCTATCACCTTATTGTCTTGCACGTACTAATTCACTAATTTGCTAGCACAACACCTGACAAGTGATCACATTTCCATAATTCAACTTAGCATTGCAATGCTCATAAACAAAATCAAAATAATCCATAAAAATTTATCAAAATATCAATTCCATTACATACCCGGGGTTGAAAGACAATTTTTCTCAATTGTTACCAAAACCAAACTAGCGTCAGTGGTGTGGCCAGTCTGGTAGAGTGGTCTAGTAATTGGTGTTGCCTAAACCACGGATCTACACCAACGGATGTGCTGCCTAAATTGGCAAATATGTATTGTTTCTACCTAAAGAATCTACATTTAGTTTTGTGCTGGCTAAATCAACAAATTTGCACTAATACTACCTAAATCGATGAATCTGCATTTTAAGTTTGTGTTGCCTAATCAATGAATCTACATTAGTGCTACCTAAATCGACAGATCTGCACATAAAAGAGAGGCACTTCCTAAATCGGCAAATATGTGGTATGCAAGTATCAAGTGATGGTATTGCGGACGTAGTGATGCTTTAGCGTGAGACAGTTAGTGTGAGACAGAGGGGATTGGACCAGGAAATTCACCACCCAATCATGCCCTATATAGGCCCTTGGCACTGCTAATAATAGGATTCCTTTGTACCACATGTCCGTCCTCGCTCTTGGCTTGTGCCCGGTCTTACCATAGGCCTAACATTACTCCCCTCTTGGAGAATCATTTTCGTCCTTGAAAACAAAAATGGTGGTATATTTATAAGAACACTATTGTTTTCCATATTGGCATCCTTCACGGATCCAGCTATACATTTGACTAGAACACGATTTAGCAGGAGGTTCCATGAAATAAAAAAGAACATCTTGATTTTCCACATTGTTGTCCTTGCAATCGTCTTGTGTAACCGGCCTATATCATCCGACATAGCGTGTAGACTCAATTTAGAACTCACTTGAATATGCTAAATGAGTCATCATAAGTGAGATGTATTTAAAAGAGTACCTCTTTTCACTTTCCATGAAAGTAGCATAAGTCCTTGACTTAATATCATTCTTCATCAATAAACAACCCCACCATAGCCGGTGTTCAAGGTTGAGAACCTGATTTAAACATGAAGAGACGAAACTTAGCCTCGCAACATGCTTTGCCTCATGGTAAGCAAGCTCCAACTAAAGAATTAAATTTTCCAAGTGGATTGCTTGGTGCTAATGTACGCACTTAGCATATACTTTAGCACAAGATCAACACTTGTAATCTGCCTATCCTCTCTGGATGACTAGTAGTATTGAGATGTGTTTCCCCACCATTTAGAGACACCACACATCTAAAGAAAGCAATAGTGTAAGCATTTTGCAAAGGACATGCAACTACAATTTGCAAAACTTAAAGAATCTTTACATAAATCCTAGGGAAATCATCCAATAGATGCCAATATAGATCATACCCAATACTTGACTCAAGGCTTGTGATATATTGATCTATTAGAATGATCAGCAATACATGTGAGTGCTTCAAAAATAATTTACTTCCTCATATTCCAATATTATAGAATTTTTTGTAAGTAGATAGTTTAGTGTGCTAGGGCACTTTGATGTTAATGTTAATTGCTAATTCTTTATAATATAAATATTGTGACTCCAACCACCTAAAAGGAAAAGAAGCTTAGGACCATTGAAAATCACATACAATGAGTGATGACCCCTTTCCCATTGCAGATATACCTTGCTCGTCCCCTTCCTGATAGTACCCACAAGGATCTCTTTCCCTCTCTTGCAGAAAAGTCTCTCACCTCTTCCCCTTTGGGGGAAGAAGGTATGGTGCTCCAAGATGCTCTCATCAATTGCCTAATATTGAGACCAATAGGCCCTACTTTGATGGCCCTTGCTCGTATGATCCAAGCAACACATCTTGAGCAATTTTTGGCTAGTGTTCAAATGCCAATGCAATTCTAGAGTCCCCAGTGAAGCGTGTCTCCTTCAACTCAACAACCAGCTCCCCTTCCTTCATTCGACATGGTTACATAAGGCTTTCTAGCTAGTATAGTCCCCCAGGTACCTCTATATCCCAAATACCCTCTTCTGTTCTAGGGCCACAAAGACCTTTCACTTTTGTCTATAACAATGTTTGGCTTTGTCAAAGAACCTTGTCACTCATGCACCTTTTGGAGGAAACATGGGTAATATTTATGTTAATCATATTAGACATCTATGCAAGGAAACATGACTCAAGATGATGATTGTCTAGCTATGTTGATCGCAGGTTTCTATGGATAGTGGTTAGGAAGACAATTTTGTCACCATTAACACAAAGGAACTAGATACTTGATAGAGGCAGTTGAATGAAAGAGGGGTCATAGGCCTGATTCATGGATTGAGCTCTCTTTTTGATGCTCTAAAGAAATGGATGTTACCATATACATGTGGTAGTGATGTGTGTGAACACACTAGGACCGTCGGGGCATTTTTTCCCTCTTTAGGAGGTTTTTTCCCCCGTGCATTTGGGCTCATTTCGGCCTCCGTTTCCACTACGGGCAGTACTGCACAGGTTATTTCGTCATTTTGTGCAGATTTTCTGTCAGTGCCGTTTTCTGCATAACAGGTGCCTTATAGTCTTCTACGGTTTGTGCTATATAGCACAAGTTGTTCCCGCTCCATTTCTCCTATTTTCGGGCAGTTTTCACATCAGGTGCAGCATTTACCATGGCTGACAACAACAACACAGATGTGTTCAAGATGTTTGCTGCTGAGGACAGGTTGGATGGGGACAACTACCCTATGTGAGCTCGGTCTGCTCAGAATTTTGATTTGGGCTCATTTCGGCCTCCGTTTCCACTACGGGCAGTACTGCACAGGTTATTTCGTCATTTTGTGCAGATTTTCTGTCAGTGCTGTTTTCTGCATAACAGGTGCCTTATAGTCTTCTACGGTTTGTGCTATATAGCACAAGTTGTTCCCGCTCCATTTCTCCTATTTTCGGGCAGTTTTCACATCAGGTGCAGCATTTACCATGGCTAACAACAACAACACAGATGTGTTCAAGATGTTTGCTGCTGAGGACAGGTTGGATGGGGACAACTACCCTATGTGGGCTTATATGATGCAACACGTTCTTGTGTCAAAAGGTGTCTGGAACATTGTGCAGGGCATTGATGTACGTCCTGGTTCTGAAGATGTAGGCGATATTGAGGATGTTGCAGGTCTTGCTGCAAGGATTGCAGCTGTTAGAGTTGTTTTGCCTACAGCAGAACAAGCTCGTTGGGATGTTAAGGATGCGCAGGCTCATGCATTGATTGCGTTGTCTGTGAAGCGCACCATTATTCCTCACATCCGTTCAGCAAAATCTGCAAAACAGGCTTGGGATATTCTAGCAGGTCTTTATGCAAGCCGCAATGAGGCTAAAATTGCTTTGCTGCGTAAAGAGCTAGAGTCGAAGATTATGCATGAGGAAGATGATATGGACACTTTCCTTGCTAGTGTCAAGGATATCAATGAGCAACTCATTTCTGCAGGTGAAGTCATTTCTGACAGTTCCCTTGTGCAGACTGTTCTTGATGCCTTACCAGATTCCTACCAGACTTTTGCTAGTACTTGGAGACTGATGACCCAAGGAAATCCTGAAGTTGTCAAGTTTGATGCATTATGCACATTGCTGTTGCAAGAGTCACTTTCTAGAAAAAATAGGACTAGGCAGCGTGCAGTTGAACAGGCTTTTATTGCTTCTCAAAGAAAGGGTGGTAACAGTAATGCAGCCACTTCTTATGGTTCTGCTGCGAGTGGCAAAAATTCTGTTCCTAATGCTTCTGCTGGCAGCACTTCGTCTGGCAATTCTGGTGATAAGGGCAAAAAGAAGATGCGTTGCCATTATTGTAAAGCCAATGATCACTTGATCAAGTCGTGTCCTAAGTTGAAGGCCAAAGAGGCTAAGAAGAAAGAGGGTGGTTCCACTGCAAATGCTAGTTCCACTACAAATGCAGCCATTGTTGAGTCTTCTGTGAAAGGAGATTGTGATGCTGATGTTGATGCAGAATGGGCTTTTAGCGCAGAGTGCACTTACAATCCTGCTGTCCATGATGCATGCTTGTCAGTTGCTGCAGATTCACATGTGTGGTATTTTGACAGTGGTGCTACGAAGCACATTACCTCACATCGTGAATTGTTTACCTCTCTCGAGTCTGTCCCTCATGGGAATTCAGTCACTTGTGCCAACAATGCCTCTTATCCAGTTCAGGGAGTTGGAAAGATTGTGCTCACTGCTGCTAATGGCAGTTCCTTCACACTTGTTGATGCACTTTATGTACCTGGGATCAAGAAGAATCTCTTGTCTGTATCCGCACTTGCTAGACTTGGACTTGTAGTCAAATTTGTGGATGACAGATGTACAGTTCATGATCTCAGTTTTGGTGATGAAATTGTTGCATCTGGGCTTTTGTGCCGTGGGCTGTATAAGCTCACTTTGTATGACAAGTGTGGACAAAAATTTGCAAATGCTGTTGCAGATTCAAGGGCTATTTCAGATGCAAAACTTTGGCATGCACGTTTTGGTCATCTGAATTTTGCCAGTTTGCTGCGTTTGCAGAAATCTGATATGGTTGCTTCTTTGCCGCCTCTTGAAGCACCTATCAAACATGTTTGTGAAGGCTGTATTCTGGGTAAAATGCAGCGTTCTAAGTTTCCAAAGGATGGTTCAGTTAGGGCCACATGCAGGTTGCAGCTTGTGCATAGTGACGTTTGTGGGCCCATGCAAACTCCGTCCTTGGGCAATTACCTGTACTTCGTGACTTTCATTGATGATTACTCCAGGCATGCGTGGGTATTTCCGCTTAAAGCGAAGTCCGAAGTTTTTATGTGCTTCAAACAATTTTTGGCTATGGCTGAAAATGTCTCAAAATGTACTATGGGCACCCTCCGTTCCGATCGAGGGGGGGAGTATATGTCTCATGAATTTAATGCATTTCTGGCTAGTCGTGGGATAAAACACCAATGTACAGTGCCTTATACACCTCAGCAAAATGGTGTTGCTGAGAGGAAAAACAGGTCACTAACGGAAATGGCACGATGTATGGTCAAAAGTCAAGCTTTGCCGCATTCTTTTTGGCTTGAGGCCATCATGTGTGCCACTTATGTACTTAACAGGTGTCCTACGAAAGCTTTGCAGTCTATTACTCCATATGAAGCATGGCATGATAGAAAACCTTCTATTGAGCACATGCGTGTTTTTGGCTATTTGGCATATGCTTTGGTGCCACAAGTGCAGCGCAGAAAATTGGATGATAAGGCTGTCAAATGTATTTTTGTTGGTTATAGTGCTGAAAGCAAAGGTTACAAGTTGTATCATCCGCAAACAAAACGTATTTTGGTTTCACGGGATGTAGTGTTTGTGGAAGATTCTGTTCAACCCTTGCTGTCATGTACTAGAGACAGTAATGTAAGCTCACAGGACATTTATGACACTTTGTTGCCTCTTTTCAGTGGTGGAAATACGAATGTAAGTTCCAATGAGGCAAATGTACAGCCTATGGGGGTTTCTGAAAATGTTTTAGAACAGCCTATTACTGATGCAGATGTACATGATGTACTTGATGAGGAAAGGGCTGAAAATGAGCAGGCTAGAGGTATGCCAAAATGGCTGGTGCACACTTTGCGTGACAGTAAATTGGATGCACCTTTATCTAGTCGTACTCGTTCAGGCTCTCGCCATGCATCTTATGCATCAGATTGTTATGCTTTGGCTGTGTCTAGTTTACATGATGTTGAGGAGCCTCTGTCTTTTGATGAAGCACAGAATTCAGAAAATTGGATTGCTGCCATGAAATCAGAATATGATGCACTTATAGAGAATGACACATGGACTTTATGTGATTTGCCTCCTGGCAAAAAGGCCATTGGTACGAAGTGGGTTTACAAGTTGAAACGCAAGCCGGATGGTGAGATCGATCGCCATAAGGCTCGACTTGTTGCAAAGGGTTATGCACAACAAAAAGGCATAGATTATGAAGAGACTTTTGCTCCCACTTGTCGTATGACTACTGTGCGTTTTCTATGTGCATTGGCAGCTCATTTTGGTTGGGATGTACATCAATCAGACATTGTTACTGCTTTCTTGAATGGTGACATATTTGAGGAAGTTTATGTAACGCAGCCTCGCGGTTTTGTCATAAAAGGACAAGAGGACAAAGTGTGCAAATGTAAGAAGGCTTTGTATGGGTTGAAGCAATCTCCTCGTGCTTGGTATGAGAAAGCTGACACTCATTTGGTTAAACGAGGCTTTCGTAACAGTCCAATAGAAAGCACATTGTATGTAAAGCGTGAGGATGATGTATTTCTCATTGTGGTTCTTTATGTTGATGATTTGCTGATCACTGGACCAAATGAGAGACATATTGCTGAATTTAAGGCTGATTTGAATGCTACTTTCAAGATGAAAGATTTGGGGCTGTTGCATCATTACTTGGGTATACAGTTTAAGCAGTGTGATGGTGGTATTGCCTTGTGTCAGAAAAGTTACATAGAGACATTGCTATGTAAGTTTGGACTTTAGGATTGCAAACCTATTGCCACTCCCATGGAAACAGGTTTGAAGTTGAGTCTACATGATGCTGGCGATCCTGCTGATGTCACTCTTTACCAAACTGCTGTTGGCTGCCTCATTTATGTATGCAACACGAGGCCAGATATTCAGTTTGCAGTCTTGCAGGTCAGCAGATTTATGCATAGCCCAGGGTCTAAGCATTGGCAGGCTGTCAAGAGGATTTTCCGCTACCTTAGTGGCACTTTACATCTTGGCTTGTTTTATCCCAAGGGGGGATCATTGCCGCCAGACTTACATGCTTTTTCGGACTCAGATTGGGCTGGTTGTTTTGACACGCGAGTGTCCACAAGTGGTTTTTGTTTCATGCTTGGCAGTTCATGTATATCATGGTTGAGCAAGAAGCAACCTACTGTGGCCACTTCGAGTTGTGAGGCTGAGTACAGGGCAGTCTTCACAGCTACGGTTGAGTGTGTATGGCTCAGACGCCTTATGGCTGACTTGGGTGTTGGACAGGACACTGCCAACACTATCTACACTGACAGTCAGAGCGCATTGGCAGTTGCGAGGAACCCAGTTTTTCATGCTCGCACAAAGCACATTGAGGTGCATTACCACTATGCAGGGAGAGGCTCTCAGCAGGAGAGATCAGCTTGGCTTATGTGCCAACACAGGACAACCTTGCAGATCTTTTCACAAAGGCATTGTCTCGTGAGAAGCTTGAAGCTTTCCGCAAAGCTTTGGGCTTACTCCCCTTTGTGGACTGATCCTGTCCTCAGGGCATGGCACTTCCCTTTACTCATGTGCCAGCTCTCGTTCACCGCATCACTCCAGGGGGGATTTGTTACCATATACATGTGGTAGTGATGTGTGTGAACACACTAGGACCGCCGGGGCATTTTTTCCCTCTTTAGGAGGTTTTTTCCCCCGTGCATTGTATATACGCCCATCACTCTAGGGCTATCTATCTTTCCATTGCACACTAAGTAACACACTCTCCATTGTGTGCTTTGAGCTTCCTTCGTCTTCTCCAAGCTGTGTGTGTTTCTCTGCAACCCTAATTCCAACAATGGATGCATAACAATTGAAAAGCAAAAAATCTCTACACTTTGCAAGTCTAGTATCCTTTGAATAATTAATATCCATTTTTGTTTTAGAATGTTGATAATGCCCTCCAGGTGATTAGTTGCAATGGATTATTAGAAAAACCTCCATCTCCTTTTTTAGATGTTATAAAGGATTTAATCCTACGGGAGCCAAGCCCGTAAGGATTTTGACATGGCTAGACTTTGCTAACTTCCCAATAGAGTATCACCCTTGCCTAAATTGTATGGGTGCCTAGGTTGGCAAAGTCCTTGGACAAAAGCCTACTTATGGTATTAATGTTAAGTGAGATCCTTAGCATGTTCTGGAAGTTGACAACAAAACACCATTGAGATTTAAAAAAAACTATTTAATGCATGCTTTCATTGTTTCAAGTCATCGAAATATGATAAAGGATTGTCCTAAACTTAAGAAGAAAAAGACATATGTACAAAATAAAGAAGGTTGTACACAATTAAACTTGAAAAATCATACCTCCAAGCAACAAAATTCAAGACATGTCAACAAGCATAGTGCCTTATTTGTGGAGGTATTTAATTCTCTGTCGACTCAAGCAAAGGAAGCTAACTCATGATCACTATTTGTCAAGAAGAAGAATCCACGAAAGAGGATGAAGAAATTCTATCCACTCAATTCCCTCCCCAAAACGAATGTCTATTCAAAGACCAGAGATCCATAGAGAGTCCCCCTTGTCATTAATCTTTAGCGCTTGATATTGTACAAGAAGGATGTGATGATTTTTTGTGGTCTATCATTTTTGCAAAAAATGCCTTTCAGCAAGATCTTGAGGGGAAAGTCTCTAAAATAAACTTTGGTGGGCACCAAAACAACCAACA
The DNA here is from genome assembly GCF_014529385.1 of Adiantum capillus-veneris. Lineage (NCBI taxonomy): Eukaryota > Viridiplantae > Streptophyta > Polypodiopsida > Polypodiales > Pteridaceae > Adiantum > Adiantum capillus-veneris. The sequence goes on from NC_140939.1 coordinate 143,501,486, forward strand.
CATACTTCCATAGCTATAGCTGAATAAGAGTCTCTACCTTCTTTTGCCACTTCCAAAAGTAAAAGGAAGAAAGAAAAGAATAATGATCCAACAAGGGCCTCTATGGTCTTTGGCCAAGCTAGCAAAAGGTATTAAAAAATGAGTACAAATCTTAAAGACTTTTCTTTAGATTGCAAAGTTATAACTGATCATGTTAGATCTGTGAGTATAAAACAATGGGTGCATGACATGTCAATGCCATTTGATTTTATTTGTCTATAGGAGCTATGAAATGTCAATGCCATTTGTTTTATTTGTCTACAGGAGTTGAACTATTCACCCTCAAGATGATAGGTTTGTAGCATGATTGGTTATACGGTTATACACTAACTATATGGGAGGCAAAGGAGGTGCAACTATTGGAATTTTATCCTCAATTTCTATGCATGTTGCAAATGTCAAAACCAATCAAGGAAAATTGGGTGGGCATCACTTTAGATGACCCTGTTAAGTATATTGTAATCATTATGTATGCTCCTAAATCTTTAACCTATAGGTCTCAATGGTAGAGAGACACGTTTGACTACAAGGGTCCTATTATGCTAGCATGGGATTTCAATATGGTAGAGTATATCAAAGATACATGGAATAGTTTGGGTCAAACCATATATGGAAGAGAGAAAGAGGGTTGGGTTGAGATGATAGATAACCTTAACCTCATTGATGCATTTGGTGCTACAGGTTTTACCTGGTCCAATAAGCAATCAGGGTCATGCTACATATCAATGAGATTGGATAGGGTCTACATCTCTACAAATATACTTCATCAATTTGGTAGATACAATGCACGTGTGACTATGTATACTCCTTTCTGACCACTTGGACATTATTTTTCACTTGCTCAAAGAAGAACACATTTATAGGGCTGGTTGGCCTTATATGGACTAGATTCTGTAAATTTTAATTTTGTCAATGTGAAGATCAAGGAATTTTTTACATTGGCTTCTCTTAAAATGGTTCCCCCTTCAAGGCTTGGGAAAAAGACGGACTTCGTCTGTTCATAGAAATTTTAAGTCTAAATCCAAGGACATTAGTGATAAAAGGAGAATGATGATAAGGATTCTCCACCTAGAGGAGGCCCGGTTAGGCTTAAATCCTCCCTCTCTTGAACTATCAGATCTTAAAATGAAGCTTAGGTAGGAAGAGTTACTCATAGCCCGAAATGCCCTGGCTTGGACTAGATAATCTTGGCTTGGCAAGATTGCCAAGCCTAATAAACATATTTTTGAACTTCTTTAAAAAAAAGGCTAAAGATTGCATTCATATGCTCAAGAAATGATGGTTCATGTGCTACTAGTCTTGAGGATAACTTACAAGCTACGAAAGATTTTTTCTCAAAGTTCTTCTCTAATAACTGCCAAAGGAAATGATGGGATCACCACATCAATAGCCACAATTTCTCAAGGTACAAAGAAAAAATGCCTCCTAAAGTATCAAAACTAATAGGTCTCCCTCTAGCTTAGGGAGAGATTAGAGAGACCATTGAAAATCTTGAGTTTGGTGGGTAAGTCATCTAGAGTAGATAGTTTGCCTCATGGGTTTTACATTTAGTATACATACTTTCTTTCTCCTTACATCTTTCATGTTTGAACATATGCTATGAGGTGTGGGCACCTTCCTACTGTAGCTAACACTTGAGTTATTATATTAATATACAAAATATAGGAGAGGGAAGATTTAAGTGACTAGAGACATATCACATGTTTTACCACACTATGCAACGTCGTGTTTGCCCTATCCCTGGCCAAAAGACTTTGTCCCTTAATGAATAGCTTCATCCTCAGAGAGAAAAAAGACTTCATTCAAGGAAGGTTAATCTTGGATGCTATTATCACTCAATGGGAAGGGATAGAGCTTTGCTTTCTTTTAAAACAAAATTTGACAAGGCTTTGTCTTTCAATCATTCAAAGATTTGGGTTTGGGATTTTTTTAATCAAATGTGTTCAATTTTTATTTAGTAATGCCTTTGCTAAAGTGCCTATCAATGGAATGCTCTATGATGCCTTTCCTCTCAGATGATCTATCAGGTAGGGTTGTCCTCTTGCTCCTCTTATGTAGGCCATTGGTTTTGATGCACTTGATTGGTTGGTACAAAGCTACATGTAGCACCGTCTTATTACAAGTATAAAAGTTCTAAGAGCTCAAAAGGACTTGTGCTTGCAACAATTTTTTGGTGACACAAATGGAATAATGCAAAATAATTCTCGATTTATCGGTTCTTTTTGGGAATTCCTTGTCAAAGCTAGTGGCTAGTCATAAACCATGCTAAAACATGTTTCCAAATAGATGATGACTCAATTCCAAACATTATGGCTCAAAACAAATGCTTGAGGCTAGGAAATGGGCAGATCTTCAGGCTTCTTGGAATACCAATGGGGTTCAATGTGTCTTTGAATCATAGATGGGAGTGAGGGGTCTCTAAGTTCCAGGAAAGGGTGTTCATCTTAGTGCTCCATGCATCCTTCTCTTCCCTCCAAAAAAATGTGCTCAACCACTATCTTCTACAATCTATCAAATCTTTCGTTTCACGATGGCAAGCTACCAAGAGTTTTTTGAATCAAATTTATTCTCTTGTGAAGAGATTCTTATGGGGAGGTACAAATGAAATCAATCAGGATCCCCAAGATGGCCTAGAACACATACACTCTTATAAAGGACTTGGGAGCATGTAGGGCTTGGAATTCTGGACATTGAGCATTTGTCTATAAATTTACGAGCCGAGTGGCTACTTAGAGCAGTGGAAATCACTAATTACTGAGCACTATTTATTAAAAATAACATTCTTGCTCTCTATTTGCATGAGTATCAAGCTTGAAAAGGCTTGTCTCTAAAATAAGTTTTGTTGGCTAACATCCCAATCAAACCTAAGGGCACTCTACTTACCTCAAAATGTGGAGGTCTTGGTTCAAAGTAAGGGAAGCTAGGTAACATAAAGTATTTTAATGTTGGGACACTAACTGGTTCTGAACTAACTCCATGTGTTTTGGTGAGCATCTTTCCAACTCTACTAGGTAAATGTCAAGGAGAGCTCAGATATGCTTCAAGGATGAAATAAGGATATGGAACTTTACATTTTTAAAGATAAAGACTTCATGACTAGATATGAAATTGCTACTAATCTTCAACTTTCTTACTAGTGTGTGCAACTCATCTGGTCAAGATTGCAAGTGGGAGATTGAATCTTGTCCCTAGGTGTGCTTAAGAAACACAAGCCTATATAGCTATTTATTTTGTGTTCAGAGTTGTACAAACAACTCTCCTGCAGAGAGCAAGGTGAGAACAAGTTTTGAAAAATGAGCTATGTCAGAAGTTCAACCTTAATTAGAATGTGGAATAGAGTAAAAAACAATGGGCTTATAGGTTCATGACCATATGGGCTTTCCCTATGCAAGACAAATACAATTTCCTCATGTGGCTTATTATACACCAGGGTGTTTGGACATATGACAAGGCCATAAAGATTGGCAAGGATTCTAGATGGTGTCCCAAATGTTTGAGAGAAAAGGAGACAACTAAACATCTTTTGTTCACCTACCCTAAGAACCAAAACTCCTATTTGTAAGGCAGAGGTTATTTAAGTCCACTAATCCATCTCCATTTACTTGGCAAGATGCAATTTTGGGAGCGTGCTCTAATAGTGATATGCTCTTATGGCATTTAGCCATAGGGTACCTATCGTGGCATCTAATTTGTTCAAGGAACCAGGCTATGCATCCTTCCTAGGTCTTTTCCCTCTCTTTGGATCTTCCCTATCCATTCTAATGGTTCTCCTTCATGCTTTAATACAATTCTACTTGCTCTATAAAAGAAAAAATAAAATGTAAATGTTGTGGTCTTATCATAAAGATGGCTAGGAACTTATGAGGTGAAATGCATTGAGGTATTTTGTCTTTAATATACCGAATAAAAGTTGGATCCACATTTGGAGATAACTCCTCAAATATTTATAAATGGCTTGCAATTTCTTATCAAGAAATCAGCCCATAAAGATCTACGAAGGCTTATTTCTGGACCTTTATTCATACAAACAACTACTAATTTTTAAAACCGTATTCATTGGTAACAAACCAAAAAGGTGAAGCTCAAACATGCCATAAAAATGCAATTTTGCATCTTAAAAAGTTTCTCTATGCTTTGAGAGAATGTTTTAGCTCAAATTTTGAACCTTAAGTTCCTATAGAGTTTGGTTTAGTCATTAAGCGATTGAATTCTTTATGGAACAAAGGCAATGAAGGACCAACATGTTAGACCTCTTGGGGTGGCAGATAGCTTGTTCTCCCTTGATTTTCTTTTCGCTATTGTACTTATATGTTATCCTACTCATTAAAAGGTATTCTTAATGGCTTCAAAAAAATTAAAAGGTATTCCTCATTCAAAGATTCCACTCAAAACAAGAAAAACGCTGCATTAATTTATAGCACGTAATGAATGGCAATGATAAAACACATAGATTTGCAATAATATTACCTAAGAAAGATGAAAACAACATGGAGAGAGAGAGAGAGAGAGAGGGGAGTAAAACGCTAAAAAGAAATTAGAAAAAAACGCTAAAGGAAAAACAGAAGAGCAGAGAAACACCTATTTATATGGACAGAAAATATCTTTTGACTTTCCATGTTCATTTGTCTTTTAATTTCCTAAAGTCACCCTTCACTTATGCACTTAATATGTTTTGAAAGAATTTTTGTTTTTTTAAGATTGGGAAGACCTAATAGTGCAATATGTGATTATTATTGTGATTAATTAGTAGACATTTAACGTGAAATACATGATTATTACCGTGATTAATTAGAAGACATTTTAAAGCCGAAAATCTAATGTTAAATGAAGCATACGTTTAAACTAACATAATATGACAGAAAGGGGACCCCTGTACACGTGTCAACATCTGCGACATGAAGGTTAAACTCCAAAACTGAGAGAAGTTCTTGTGCATGCAATAAAAAGGGAGAGAAAAAAGGAGAGAGAGAGGCCGCCGAAGATGGCCGATTGTACTAGTTCTATATATGACGCTATAAAATGCCATAACAATAGGAATTTAACGCTCAAAGAGCATAGCTTAGTTGGTTGAAGAAGGTTTCCGGCGGGAGGAGGATCATCGTACGGGTAACGTGTATTGGCTGCACCTGCGGCCTGCCTTACAATTGCCACCGTCTATTAGCGGCTGCCGCCCATCACCAATCCTCTTGTCTCTTGCCAGCTTTCTCTCGGCTGCACGCCACCAGATTTCCAGCCCCTTCAGATGGCGGTTCTATCGGCTTTGTCTATTGCCATGGCACTCGCAGCTTCCATCCACCTCATGTGCCACCGTCTATTTGTTCGCAGTCTTTCACGTGCTAACCAGATGATGCCTCTTGGCCCCCGCCTAATTTGGACAAGCCCGAGTGTTGATTGGTACTCGTCACCTCCTGCAACACGTCCTTCATTGGGTTCCTTGGGGCCTTTGGACCTCTAGCATCACAAACTGGGGACTTTGCGTACATGCAACCAGTGGACCACAACCGCCAATAGCTGAGGATTCTCCAGTTGGTGTATAGGCTAGCAGATGATCGGTTGACGCAAGTGCTCCACTGATCGCCTCTGTTGACTCTGCGCTAAGATCGCACAGCTCAAAAAACGTAGCATGATTTTCCCCCAGTAGACATGATCATGTCTCCCCAATCTCGAAAAATAAGAAGTCTTTCAAAACATATTAAGTGTGTAAGTAAAGGGTCAATTTAAGAAATGAAAAGACAGATCAAAGTGGAAAGTCAAAAGACCTTTTGTATCCATGTAAAAAGGCGGTAGACTTCACATTGTCACAAATTGCCACGCAAAAAATTGGTGATGCAAAAGATGTTGTGAAGAGATATCAAGATGTACTTGTCAACTTGGAAAACAATTAACATTTCCATGAGCAATGTGGACCAAAAAGACAAGGCAAGATCTTCTAGGCTTTCTAGGACCATCATCACAGAGGAGCATGAAACTGGCTCTCTCCGTAGATTTTTCCCTTCCCCTGATGTTACTGATTCTCTTCAATTTGCGATTGAAGAGATGTTACTATGGGAGCTCAGATGCTTGTGGTGGAGAAGGTAGAGGGCTCCATCTTATTATGCCAAAAGATGGACAGAATGCATCAAGCGGACAATGGTCACACACTCAAATCAAAGCTGCACAGTTAATTGGAAAGAAACCTTTGACTCATCCCGATATGGAAAATGAGTTAGCACCTTAATTGAAGTCGCATCTATGATTTCTCTTTGGCCATGAAATTACGTGAGGAGCATCTTCAGTTTCTGCCATTGAGGGAGAGTTTGGTGTGAAATTAGTCTCTCATTATAATGAACAACAAGCCCATGAGCCTAAGAAAAAAAGCTGAAAAAAGCATTTACTCGTATAGTGAACCCACTAGGGGATAAGAAGGCAAAGGAGGTGAGCAAGTTGGAACCAGTTTGAAGAGACCAGTTCATTCTAGCTCTCAACCAAACCTAGAATAGTTGTCTAAAAAGAAAAAGAGAAGAAGGAAGAGAACTGGAATGAGCTGATCTCTTCAGACAGCTATTCTAGGTTGGGTTGATTTAGTTGAGTCAGTTCAAACAGGTTGATTTCAGACAACAGATCAGGAAAAAACACTAATACTAAAATGGAACTAAAAATAGTAAGTTAAATCATAGATAGGAACTCGAATTAGAAATGGGTTACAATCAGATCAGATTAGTACAAATGGAACAAAGTACATTGTGAGCCAAAGGGTTACTTTGAGCTTATCACGGGGCTTATCAACAAGAGTACAAGAGCACACGGAGCACCAAGACACTAGATTCAAGAGTATAATATAATAGCGTGTCACTCCCCAAAATCCCCCATCAAATGAAATATTGGCCCCTATTTATAAGTGTTGGGCTGGGTCTCAAACTGTGGGTCTCTGACTGACTGTCCATTGAGTTGTTACCACAGTAATTGACTTAGCAATTACCAGTACAGCCGTCAGTCCGGAAATTTTGTCTAGGGACTGTTTCCACCGTCAACATTTTCTTCCCCCATTTCTTTGAGTTTTGGAATATTTTTAAAAATTCCAATGGTTAATATTTGATAATCTAAAACAAGTTTAGACGTTCTTCTTCAAAATTTGTGCTTATCTTTGGGATTGGTACTGGCAGTGCCGCATCTTACCTGGCGTAATATGTAGTTTGATCTTATCACTCGGGAGGTGCACTATTCAGTACCCCCTATATAACATGCTTTCGTGGGGTAATTAAAAAATTCGCTTTTTTAACTTGTTTGAATTAATAAATGACCCCTTATTTTAGATTTTTTAAAAAATATTGAATATGGAGTTTGATCTTATCACTCGGGAGGTGCACTATTCAGTACCCCCTATATAACATGCTTTCGAGGGGTAATTAAAAAGTCGCTTCTTTAACTTGTTTGAATGAATAAAACCCTCTTATTTTAATGTATTTATGTTAAATTGCCTAAATTTTTTGCATTTTAAAACCCCTCCTACTGAACTCAGTAGTACATTAACATGACTATATAGTGCATCCACCGAGTCTTAGCACCATTGCAGACCCCGAGTAACAGTAATCTTGATAAATTCCTTAATCGTACATTGCAATTTGAGAAGACCCAAAGGACCTGACCAAGTTATATTGAGATTGGGTTTCTTTGGACCCAACTTTGACTGGAACAACACTAAGTCCCCTTGTTTGAACTCTCTAACCTTGATCTTCCTTTCATACCACTACTTTCTACACTGTTGAACTACTTCTTGTTCCAACATGGTGCACTACCTACTCTCATCCAGAGGCAATAATTCATCTAAGTGTTGCTTGAGATTTGTGTTAAAGTCCATGCCATGCTTCACTGCTAGCCTGAGACTTGGGATTGCAAACTCCATCAGAACCACTGTCTCTATGTCCTCTCTATGCCATAGACCATTTTGAAAGGTGTCATACATGAAGCTTTGCATCCCACTGACGTGGATCCTTCTAAACTATCTATGTCATGATCATATTTATCGTCTTGTTACTGCTTTCTGTCTGGCCATTGCACTTGGGATAGTAAAGCGTGAACTTCTTTTGCTTGACTAAAAATATCTCAATCAGTATCTAAATCATTTTATTAATGAAGTGTGTATCCTGATTTGAGATAATCTTAGTGGGACATCCCTATCTAAAAATGATGTTTTCATACAAAAACACTGATGTCGATCTGGTAGTGTTATTTAGTAATGCCTTGGCTTCAACCCATTCACTCACATAGCAAGTAGCCATTATGATGTACATATTCTTCCTATGAGTGATCTTCTTGAATGGAACCATGAAGTCCAATCCCCACTTCATGACCATTCCTGGTGGATGTACTGGAGTCAGAGGTGTCATATCAATTGCTGTCAGTCTCCCCATCCGTTGACAAATATCGTAGGTCTTGCAAAATTCTCTGACGTCTACCATCATAGTCTGCCAATCGAAGGCCCTCTTCCATGATTTTCTTATAGGTAATATCAAGAAGTGCCTGCGTGCATCCCCACTATGAGCCTCTATGATAACATGTATCCTTTCTTACATAGGCAGACATCTACAAAGTAGCCCATCAATACCCAATATGTATAGAGCTCTTTCTATGAAGGTGAACTTCAAAGTGTTTATTATTAGTGCCTTTTTGTTTGGTTGGGACCAATCCTCTGGAAAGCTTCCGAGCTCAAGGAAATATATATCCTGCCATTCCGGATCTGGTCCTTCTACAACTACATTTTGAAATAGCTTGGCATCTATTGGTTCATCCCTCAGTGATGTGTCTAAGATGCCCTCTATACTTCTTGAAAGAAAATCTACACCACAATGTTTCTTTCCTGGCTTATGAATTATTTTAAACTCAAAATTCATAAAAACATCATTTATTTGATGAGTCTACCTTGAATGATCACTTTGTTGATCAGAAAGAGGAGTGCCTAGTGATTGACGTAGAAGTAAATAATTTTCCCAACAAGTAGTGTCTAAAATTTGTGGCATTGAAAACCATTCTCAGTGCTTCCCACTCTGTAGTAGAATACCCTTGTTCAACTGAACTAAACCAACGATTGATGAAGTAGATTGGATAGTCCATCTTCCCATCAAGCTAGGCCAGTATAGCCCCTGTTAGCAGCAAGCTAACTCGGATACTATTTTTTGGAGCTCTCACTGTAAAAACACTTATTATTTTGATAATTTGAGAATATTATAACTCCAATTCTTTTGGATAAACCTTGTAATTGATGAGCCGGGGCTACAAGCTTCCACATTGTATCAACCTGTCATTACCCATCTTTAGTTAGAGCTCCCAGATTATCAGTTTTGACCACCAAAAACCTTGGCTAAGGTATAAAAGCCAATTTTTGTAAGTTAATGAGAAGTTCTGGATAATGAAATACACAGTGTGAGCTAACGACACTCACTTCTCTCCTTCTCGCGCTTCCTACTCCCTCCCCGGTTGTCACATTGCAGTCGTGTTTGTTGCATTACAACCGCAGGTAAGAGCTCTACGTATTGACGTAAACACTTCACGGTATTTTGTAGCTTTTGGCATCGCCGACTTGTGGCCTAATTTCATCATAAGTAAGAATTTTCACTTCAAAATTAAAAACTACGCATAGGCGAGGTATTGGGGCATCATTGCTAAGCATTTAGGTGCATTCTGGGTCGAAAACGACTACGTCAAAAATCCACTGTTGTTAATAATCATGATTTTGGCACATGATCTAAAGTGGAATTTGAGACCATAAGCATGTCTGCTTATGTCTTATAAACTTGTCCTAGAAGTTTCATTATGTTTGGATGTCATTTGATGCTCTAACGGATTTGCCGATGAGCGATTGGCTTTTGGTGATTTCAGTCACTTGCGTGTAGCTTGAGTTAGATGCGAGTTGCTTGTTGTTTTCCGAGAGATTGACAACCTCTTGTAGCCTCTATACACTAGTCGAGTCAGCTTTGTCCCATGAATTGACAATTTGATCGTGGTTCTCGTTAAATCTGCAATAAGATAGGAGTGAGGTTAGACACCCATCTCACATTTGGCGCCGTTGCCGGGGATTGAAGAGACCTAAACTAGAAAAAAACACGAGCGTCTTGTGAAGCTATCCTTTAACTTCCTCTAGGATCTCCTAGAGAAAAAACTTCCTTTTAGAATTGCATAGCCTAAGGTTGTCGTCTTTTGCTGTGTAGAGGTAGCTTGGAGGTAAGTTGTACTTGCCGAGTGCCTTTAGGATTGTAGGATTGTAGAACTAGGTTCGGATTTTGAGGATGATTGATAGACGAGACAAGTCTTAAGATCAAAGCTCAGAAAACCATAAAAAAGATGAAAACGAGTGTTTGTGGACACTTTCCACAACCCCATTGCATGAAAACCTAGGAGTAGGGTAAGTAGGATCCAAGGTGGATTTCAGAACATTGCTCTCTCCGAAAGAATCATTGTGAGTGTTATTTGAAATTGCAGAATTTCAGGTCTACGGCTAGAAATAACACAAAAAGATTCCAAACCGCTCAATCCTACTAGAGAGTATGCTTAAAAATTGTATGAACCATGTTGGAATTAGGGTTGCAGAGAAACACACACAGCTTGGAGAAGACGAAGGAAGCTCCAGGCACACAATAGAGAGTGTATGACTTAGTGTGCAATGGAAAGATAGATAGCCCTAGAGTGATGGGCGTATATACAATGCACGGGGGAAAAAACCTCCTAAAGAGGGAAAAAATGCCCCGGCGGTCCTAGTGTGTTCACACACATCACTACCACATGTATATGGTAACAAATCCCCGCTGGAGTGATGCGGTGAACGAGAGCTGGCACATGAGTAAAGGGAAGTGCCATGCCCTAAGGACATGATCAATCCACAAAGGGGAGTAAGCCCAAAGCTTTGCGGAAAGCTTCAAGCTTCTCACGAGACAATGCCTTTGTGAAAAGATCTGCAAGGTTGTCCTGTGTTGGCACATAAGCCAAGCTGAAAAACTGGGTTCCTCGCAACTGCCAATGCGCTCTGACCGTCAGTGTAGATAGTGTTGGCAATGTCCTGTCCAACACCCAAATCAGCCATAAGGCGTCTGAGCCATACACACTCAACCGTAGCTGTGAAGACTGCCCTGTACTCAGCCTCACAACTCGAAGTGGCCACAATAGGTTGCTTCTTGCTCAACCATGATATACATGAACTACCAAGCATGAAACAAAACCACTTGTGGACACTCGTGTGTCAAAACAACTAGCCCAATCTGAGTGCGAAAAAGCATGTAAGTCTGGCGGCAATGATCCCCCCTTGGGATAAAACAAGCCAAGATGTAAAGTGCCACTAAGGTAGCGAAAAATCCTCTTGACAGCCTGCCAATGCTTAGACCCTGGGCTATGCATAAATCTGCTGACCTGTGAGACTACAAACTGAATATCTGGCCTCGTGTTGCATACACAAATAAAGCAACCAACAACAGTTTGGTAAAGAGTGACATCAGCAGGATCGCCAGCATCATGTAGACTCAACTTCAAACCTGTTTCCATGGGAGTGGAAATAAGTTTGCAATCCTCAAGTCCAAACTTACATAGCAATGTCTCTATGTAACTTTTCTGACACAAGGCAATACCACCATCACACTGCTTAAACTGTATGCCCAAATAACGATGCAACAGTCCCAAATCTTTCATCTGGAAAGTAGCATTCAAATCAGCCTTAAATTCAGCAATATGTCTCTCATTTGGTCCAGTGATCAGCAAATCATCGACATAAAGAACCACAATGAGAAATACATCATCCTCACGCTTTACATACAATGTGCTTTCTGTTGGACTGTTACGAAAGCCTTGTTTGACCAAATGAGTGTCAGCTTTCTCATACCAAGCACGAGGAGATTGCTTCAACCCATACAAAGCCTTGTTACATTTGCACACTTTGTCCTCTTGTCCTTTTATGACAAAACCGCGAGGCTGCGTTACATAAACTTCCTCAAATATGTCACCATTCAAGAAAGCAGTAACAATTTCTGATTCATGTACATCCCAACCAAAATGAGCTGCCAATGCACATAGAAAATGCACAGTAGTCATACGACCAGTGGGAGCAAAAGTCTCTTCATAATCTATGCCTTTTTGTTGTGCATAACGCTTTGCAACAGGTCGAGCCTTATGGCGATCAATTTCACCATCCGGTTTGCGTTTCAACTTGTAAACCCACTTCGTACCAATGGCCTTTTTGCTAGGAGGCAAATCACATAAAGTCCATGTGTCATTTTCTCTAAGTGCATCATATTCTGATTGCATGGCAGCCATCCAATTTTTTGAATTCTGTGCTTCATCAAAAGACAGAGGCTCCTCAACATCATGTAAGCTAGACACAGCCAAAGCATAACAATCTGATGCATAAGATGCATGGCGAGAGCCTCAACGAGTACGACTAGACAAAGGTGCATCCAATTTACTGTCACGCAAAGTGTGCACTAGCCATTTTGGCATACCTCTAGCCTGCTCATTTTTAGCCCTTTCCTCATCAAGTACATCATGTACATCTGCATCAGTAATAGGCTGATCTAAAACATTTTTAGAAACCCCCATAGGCTGTACATTTGCCTCATTGGAACTTACATTGATATTTCCACCACTGAAAAGAGGCAACAAAGTGTCATAAATGTCCTGTGAGCTTATATTACTGTCTCTAGTACATGACAGCAAGGGCTGAACAGAAACACTACATCCCGAGAAACCAGAATACGTTTTGTCTACGGATGATACAACCTGTAACCTTTGCTTTCAGCACTATAACCAACAAAAATACATTTGACAGCCTTATCATCCAATTTTTTTCTCTGCACTTGTGGCACCAAAGCATATGCCAAACAGCCAAAAACACGCATGTGCTCAATAGAAGGCTTTCTATCATGCCATGCTTCATATGGAGTAGTAGAATGCAAAGCTTTCGTAGGACACCTGTTAAGTACATAAGTGGCACACATGATGGCCTCAAGCCAAAAAGAATGCGGCAAAGCTTGACTTTTGACCATACATCGTGCCATTTCCGTCAGTGACCTGTTTTTCCTCTCAGCAACACCATTTTTCTGAGGTGTATAAGGCACTGTACATTGGTGTTTTATCCCACGACTAGCCAGAAATGCATTAAATTCATGAGACATATACTCCCCCCCTCGGAACGGAGGGTGCCCATAGTACATTTCAAGACATTTTCAACCATAGCCAGAAATTGTTTGAAGCACATAAAAACTTCGGACTTCGCTTTAAGCAAAAATACCAATGTATACTTGGAATAATCATCCATGAAAGTAACGAAGTACAGGTAATTGCCCAAGCTGCAACCTGCATGTGGCCCTAAAAGAACCATCCTTTGGAAACTTAGAACGCTGCATTTTACCCAGAATACAGCCTTCACAAACATGTTTGACAGGTGCTTCAAGAGGCGGCAAAGAAGCAACCATATCAAATTTCTGCAAACACAACAAACTGGCAAAATTCAGATGACCAAAACGTGCATGCCAAAGTTTTGCATCTGAAATAGCCCTTGAATCTGCAACAGCATTTGCAAAATTTTGTCCACACTTGTCATACAAAGTGAGCTTATACATCCCATGGCACAAAAGGCCAGATGCACCAATTTCATCACCAAAACTGAGATCATGAACAGTACATCTGTCATCCACAAATTTGACTACAAGTCCAAGTCTAGCAAGTGCGGATACAGACAAGAGATTCTTCTTGATCCCAGGTACATAAAGTGCATCAACAAGTGTGAAGGAACTGCCATTTGCAGCAGTAAGCACAATCTTTCCAACTCCCTGAATTGGATAAGAGGCATTGTTGGCACAAGTGAATGAATTCCCATGAGGAACAGACTCGAAGAGGTAAGCAATTCACGATGTGAGGTAACGTGCTTTGTAGCACCACTGTCGAAATACCACACATGTGAATCTGCAGCAACTGACAAGCATGCATCATGGACAACAAGATTGTAAGTGCACTCTGCGCTAAAAGCCCATTCTGTATCAACATCAGCATTACAGTCTCCTTTCACAGAAGACTCAACAATGGCTGCATTTGTAGTGGAACCAGCATTTACATTGGAAGCACCCTCTTTCTTCTTAGCCTCTTTTGCCTTCAACTTAGGACACTGCTTGATCAAGTGATCATTAGCTTTACAATAATGGTAACGCATCTTCTTTTTGCCCTTATCACCAGAATTTCCAGACGAAGTGCTGCCAGCAGAAGCATTAGGAACAATATTTTTGCCACTCGCAGCAGAACCATAAGAAGTGGCTGCATTGCTGTTACCACCCTTTCTTTGAGAAGCAATAAAAGCCTGTTCAACTGCATGCTGCCTAGTCCTATTTTTTCTAGAAAGTGACTCTTGCAACAGCAATGTGCATAATGCATCAAACTTGACAACTTCAGGATTTCCTTGGCTCATCAGTCTCCAAGTACTAGCAAAAGTCTGGTAGGAATCTGGTAAGGCATCAAGAACAGTCTGCACAAGGGAACTGTCTGAAATGACTTAACCTGCAGAAATAATTTGCTCATTGACATCCTTGACACTAGCAAGGAAAGTGTACATATCATCTTCCTCATGCATAATCTTCGACTCCAGCTCTTTACGCAGCAAAGCAATTTTAGCCTCATTGCGGCTTGCATAAAGACCTGCTAGAATATCCCAAGCCTGTTTTGCAGATTTCGCTGAATGGATGTGAGGAACAATGGTGCGCTTCACAGACAACGCAATCAATGCATGAGCCTGCGCATCCTTAACATCCCAACGAGCTTGTTCTGTTGTAGGAAAAACGACTCTAACAACAGCAATCCTTGCAGCAAGACCTGCAACATCCTTAACATCGCCTACATCCTCAGAACCAGGACGTACATCAATGCCCTGCACAATGTTCTAGACGCCCTTTGACACAAGAATATGTTGCATCATATAAGCCCAAATAGGGTAGTTGTCCCCATCCAACCTGTCCTCAGCAGCAAACATCTTGAACACATCTGTGTTGTTGTTGTCAACCATGGTAAGTGCTGCACCTGATGTGAAAACTGCCCGAAAATAGGAGAAACGGAGTGGGAACAACACGTGCTATATAGCACAAACCGTAGAAGAATATAAGGCACCTGTTATGCAGAAAGCGGCACTGACAGAAATTCTGCACAAAATGACGAAATAGCCTGTGCAGTACTGCCTGTAGTGGAAACGGAGGCTGAAATGAGCCCAAATAAAAAATCTGAGCAAACCGAGCTCTACAAGTTCACCCAAAGTATTTGTCGACTTGCGAACGCTCGCCAAAGCTCACTGAAATCGGAGAAAGTGAGCAGGCGTGTGCTGGAGCAGTTGGCGACTAAGCTCGGGAGGACGCAACCTGCTCTGATACCAATTGTTGGAATTAGGGTTGCAGAGAAACACACACAGCTTGGAGAAGACGAAGGAAGCTCAAGGCACACAATAGAGAGTGTATGACTTAGTGTGCAATGGAAAGATAGATAGCCCTAGAGTGATGGGCGTATATACAATGCACGGGGGAAAAAACCTCCTAAAGAGGGAAAAAATGCCCCGGCAGTCCTAGTGTGTTCACACACATCAGTACCACATGTATATGGTAACAAACCAGTGGGTAAGTTCAAGGACACATTGAGGTAAAAATTTTAAGAGTTTGCAAAAACTCAGATTATTTACTTTTTCTTGACATTTTAGGCCAAATTAAGTTTTGACTTGGTTCATAGGCTTAAAATAACTCATGAAAAGACTGTCCATTGAAAAAGTGCAAAAAACGTTCATTTTAAGCCTGAAGTAAATAATCACGATTATTTAATTTCAGCTCAAAAGTGACCAAGGTTGATACCAGTGACTCATTGCATGTGTACAAACAACTTTTGTGAAGGCACGTAGGATTTGGATCACCAAACTGGCAAAAAACTGGGTAAAAACTAAAGTTTGTACTGACTTTCGAGAACTAGAGTGTAAATTGGGAAAAAAATTATCCAAACTTGATGAAATTTGATTCATAGGCTTATATTGATGTGATAGACATGCGTACATGCTCACTTGACCAAAAGGATGTAAAAATTTGCCAGAAGTAAATAATCGCAATTATTTACATCTGCCCCATTTTCCAACTTTTTTGACTAAGTTAGCTTACCACTAGTTTTACCATTTTGCAATAAGCTCATAAACCAAATTTGGTAAGATTTGGACCATTGGATTGAACATTGTGACCAAATTTGCAAAGTTAGTCTGCGGACACAAAACTGTTGACCATTTGACCAAAAATTGTCCAAAGTTGATGAAACTTGGCTAGAGACCTTAAGTTGAGGTGCTTAATAGATCTATGTCAAGATTGAGACAAAAATTTGCAAAAACTTAGCTAGAGTAAATAATCGTGATTATTTACGTCTGCTTCAAAAAGTGGTATTCTTGCACACTTGAACATACCACAAGGTCAAGCATATCAAGTGGACCACACAAATCAATTTTGGTGAAATTTGGATCACAAAAGTGACCAGATTCTTGAAATCAGAGTCTGCGGACACGAAACAGTTGATAAACTTAAACAGATTTTGTCCAAACTTGTTGAAACTTGTCCAAGGACCTTAACAAGTTGTATACTTGGCAAACTTAGCCAAAAAGTTCAAAAATCTGACAAAAGTAAATAATCGCAATTATTTAGTATTGCTACACAGAGCCACCAATTTTGACTTATGAACTTGTACAGTGTTAGACTAGCATATACAAAGCCACCGTGCAATTTTGGGTTCATGAATCGGATCCAAATTGGTACACGTTCACTCAGCTTCCAGGTTGCAGATTAATCTTTTGATTTTTTTGCCAAAGTCGAGTTTGAAAATCTCAATTGCTGACTCGCATAGCTCGAATTGAAGTGATCCACATAGACCAATCACAATAGTTAGCAAAAACTACATAGTCTTTGTGAAAGAATAGCTAACTTGATCAAAATTGATACAGGAATCAGGTTGCAGACAAGGAATCGGCAGCTTGACATAAGTTACAATCAAGTCAAGTTTTTCGAAAGAAATTGACAACAAGTCAATCCAACGGTAAGTACTCTATCTAGGGCTTCACAAGTATTTATGAACCTTAGATATGGTCCACCGAAGAAAGCGTGAATCAAGGCAATTCCTTGCACACTATCCTTGAAGAAGTCTTAGACACTTTTTCTGATTCAACATCTGAAATGTCTTCTTACTCAACTCACTCAGAAACCGGAACGATAGTGCGCTATAAGCATATACTCTCGTTTTATAAGACTAATCGCCATGGAGCTCAGGAATACCTATATCCTAACGAAGAGTATGTTGTTCACATTGATGACTATGGTATTGAGTTCGAAGAGGAGATCAGGGCAAACAAACAAGGAAAAATGTACATGGATAGAAATGGAACTCAGTATTACAAGTTAAAAAACCCTGACGTGATAGACAAATGGGGGTTAGAAGTAAACACCGTAATTCCAGATATGGCAGCTAAAGAAGGATCACCAACTTTAGAATTCGAGGGATACGATCAAGTTGATTTGAAGCCTTTGAAACGGCTTAGTACGGATAATCCTAGGATCGGAGTCTATTGTTGGGAGGATAGAAATGTAAAAGATCTTCTGTGGACTTCACATGCCAAATCGGGACAACTAACACCCATGAAGATCATCTATGTCTTCAAGATCAAAGATAAGGGATCAGTAGATCTACCAACCTACCTGTTTAGGGATTGTTATAACAACAACTTAGTTATGATGACTCCTAAGGAGGTAGAACAAACCAAATATCAAGGGTATTCAATAAGGGATTGGATATTGGGCCAAGGACCAAAAACTGTTCCAAGAGATGAACACCGTGAGAGATCTTTTGAGAGTAATGTTAAGAAACTAAAAACCACCTCATCACGAAGAAAACCCGGTGACACTAAAGCCAATCCAGGGCTACATGAGTCAATATTTCCAACAGACTGGTTTGAAGGACTCGGAACACCGATTGCCAGGAGATCGAGAGTTGAACCAAATAGACATGTCAGACCATCTGATTTTAAAAAATGGGTCAGAAAATACAGTGGATCGAGGGATCCATACGACCACCTAGCAAGCTTTAAGCAAGTGCTAAGAGGAGAACGCATATTTGACTTCCATATCCAATTCGAGGGGTTTGGATTGACATTAGAAGGAAAAGCATTGACATGGTTCCAAAACATTCCACCAAGGTCAATCATGGACTTGAACACATTAGCTCAAGGATTTGTAGCTGCTTGTTCCAAAACGGGGATCAAACACAATACGGTAGCTCAAATCTACAGCTTTAAACAGAAGCAAGGTGAGTCTGTTACGGATTGTGCAACTTGAATGAAACAATACATTGCCAGATGCCCAGAGCTAAAGATACCTGCAGAAGGACGACCACTATCATTGTTTCTAGAGGGACTGCTAAACAAAGAACTTTATGCTATACTGTATAGCAAGAAGCATACCACCCTAGAAGAGTGTGTGTCAGATGCTATTGACTTAGGAGACAATTGTGATATTTTCAACGAAGAAGATGTCCCTAAGGATAAACAAAGTGAGAAAACAACATCCACTAAACCAGCACGAGTGGGAACGGTTGTGCAGCACCACTTTCAGCCATAGAAGACATGCTCAAAAGGATGAATGACATGATGAATAACATGCAAAAAGCACCTATGAGGGGACCAAGACAAGGGATACCTCAATAGGGACCACCAATTAGACCGCAAAAGTGGTGTGCAATCGAAGGTAAATGGACCAACCATGAGACCAATGAGTGCTATTACCGACCAAAGTATGATGGGAATGTTCAGTACATGCCCATGAGACCACAAGCACGACCCATGTATATATACTAGTCTAATATGGCACCAGCTCAAAGACCATTGATGGATATGGAAAGACCTCAACTCGTGTTGGGCCAACAACCTCCATATCCAGGACATAATGCAGTGCCTGTAAAGTACATCCATTCAGAAGGAGTCATAGTATTGAACAAGCATTAGTGCCTGTTACACCCTATGATGAGCCTAGTCCATCTACAATAATGGTAGAAGGAGATTGGTATAATTCACATCCACCACCAATAGAAGAACTTGTGACTTATACTCCACCAGAGCTTGCACCAATGTATTATGTAGCTAATCAAGGTGTTAGACCTCCTATGGTAAGACCCATGATTAAGCCAAGAACGGGAAACTGTCATAATTGTTGTCTAGATGATCATTGGAAAAATGAATGCCTAGAGCCTGTGACAAGAACCTCAAGCCAATTGAAGCTTATTGCATACAATGTTGCAAAAAGGGAGGACACTTCTCGGAAGATTGTCCTAAAAATCCTTTAAATAAGGATAAAACAGTAGTGAACGTAGTCCAAGTGATACCTAGTAGCTCATTTGAGAGTGAACCGATTGTCCCAATCAAGGTAATCACCCGAGCTCAGGCTAAGAAAAAGAAACATAACTCCTCTGACGATTTAGAGAACACAAAAATTGCGTCTCGAAATACCAAAAGAAGCAGAAGCAAAAGGTATGAGATGAGAAAACAGAAACAACGGGCTGAAATCGAGGAGAAAGCAAAACAACTATTTCAGGAAATGGTGAAAGAAACTGGAAGCAAAATCAAAGAAACCACCGTGAATTCTCAAGGATCAATTTTGGTTGATAAAATTTTTGAGTCTATTAATGCAGCCTTGGAAGCCTACCAAGCAGGACTTAAACCAGGCCAAAACATGGAAAACAAATGGAAAAACTATCCTTCTCCAGACATGGAAGCAGCTAAGCTTGAAGCTTATCAAAATTTGGTAAGAATCACGCAAGAAATGCTAGAAAAACAAAAATCTAAGCTTGAAAGTATGGCAAAACCTGAGGAGCTTGTGGTAAGAGACAATCAAGAAAAATTGGAAGTGGTGGTAGAACCCCACCTTGAAACGAACTTATAGTGCCGGACAACGAAGATGCCTTCAACGGAATTCCACTCATAGAGGAAGACTGACTAGGACACTTATGGAAAAAGGTTAAAGAGATCAATGATGGGAGCTTAACTCTTAAGTCAGCTCCTATAGAAGAAGTATGGTTAGACAACCTATCTCTTGATATGGACATGGATGTACAATCCTTGTATGGGGATTGCAGATCTGAAGCTTCAGGAATGTCTAAACCATTAACCTTGAAAACACTACCCTCTTACTTGGGAGATAACGAAGATGAATCCATAGTATGTAGGACCACTCAAGTAAAAAGAGTGGAACAGACCCTAGAAGTAGGCAACATCCATTCAATCATGTCTACACCCATCCAATGCACTCTTGCTTTGGGAGAACTGTTAAAAATCAGACCATATTTATGGAATGATCTACAGAAAACTCTAGAGAAGGTGGGAATAACGGGGCTAATCGCAAAAAATTTGGAAAAATTGAAACATGAAATGGATAACAAAGAGATTCAATCTGTTCCAATGAACAAAGTCAAAGAATACTACAAAGGGGAAGAATGAAACACAACCCTTGCAGTGAAATATAATGACATAGAAACCATGGAAATACTGGATAGTGAGGTAGTCATAGCCATAGCCACGAAAGTAGTATGGGAATCGTGGGGACAACCAGCCATTAGGAAAACTTGAAAGTCCCTAGATGGGAATCGAGACTGAAGATTGTATTGATAATTATCGAGTCCATTATTGTGGTAACCATATCATTTCATTTTGGTGCTCAAGGTGGCTTGAGCTGAATTGCTCTTGATAGTGAATCACTCTCCCAGTTGGTTTTGGGTTAGCTGCCTGCAATCATGCCACCCAGAAGAGTTGTTCATGGCAAAAGAACATCAACTAGATTTATGGAGAACCAAGAACGTGTCAGCCCAATACATGAGGAGTCAGAGTGTGGCTTTGACACTGACATGGAGGTTGGTAATGAGACCGATCCGAACTTGGATCGGTAGGAGGATGGAGAGCAAGAGGACTTCAAGCACTCTACGGGGTCCAGGCATCGACAATCGAAGAGCGTAGAGAGACAATCTCGATCCACTAAATCTTAGAAGGAGGCTAAGGGAAAAGCTAGAAAACATACTGATGAGAGTGAAGGTAGCAGTGACAATCAAAGGTCGAGACGTTAGAAGACTGAGCAAAAACAGACCCATGTATTGTACCTGAAACGGATGATACCGATCAACAGGAAGAAAACATTGATCACTACATCAAGAAGAAGTCAAGAGAGGACAACTCGAATCCCAAAGACAAGACTCGACACCATGGAAGATCCAATTACTTGACAATTGCCTTTCCAATATTCAAAGGAGGCAAGAAAGACGACCCAGTGAAAATGGTACTATCATTATCCAGCCTGCTAGCTCCAAACATACAATAAGCCGATCAAAGAATTTAGGTTGAGTATCATATATAATACAGGAGATGAAGATATTTTATGTGAATTGGAAAAATTAAATAAGGAAAATTATTAGCTCGAAGCTACACAGAGAAGATTAAAGAGCTGACCAAACGTATACATGAACCTGCATCTAAAAATCAAATCAGGACTTGGTTCCTTAGCAAGTTCAGAAGTAAAAAACTAAGGGAACAAGAGGTTCTGCGGCTGACAAAGAAATTCAATTATCTCATATAGTGGGCTCTGAAGCTAGAACAACAAGAAAAAAAGGAGAAAGGACGCAAGTGTAGAAGGAATTTTAGTGACACTGAGATAACCACTAAAGAGTCTGATACTACCTCTAGTTTTAGTTTATCTGATAGCAACTCGGATGATAAAGCTAAGAGCAAAAAGAAGGGGTCCTAAATGAATAAGCTAGAGGAGATGTCCAAGAAAATTTCTGATCTGGCAAAAACTAGATCGTCAGTGAATGAACTAGAAACCTGGTGTTCACATCAGAGATTAAGAGGCCACCGCTCATATAAATGTTCCCAATGCGTGTATTGTAAAGATTATGGTCGTGTGTGGAACAATTGTGGATAAGGATTCTATCACTCGAAGAAAGGGAAGGACCTGTCAATGATCGAATTGATGAATCCAAAACCAATAAAGATAGATGGGGTGAGTGACTCTAAGGAGAATGAAACCAATGCAAGTGCTGGAGGGCCAAGGGCAGGGGAAGGTACCAAGGTGGTGCTAGCTAGGGTAGAGGTAGAGAGGACTTTGGGAAAAGGAGTTTAAATTGTTATATATGTGGAAAATATGGTTACTTTGCAGCTCAGTTCCTAGAAGCTGCCAAACTAGAGGGATCTGAACAGAAAGCACCCGAACCTATGCCAATAAGGGCAGTGACCAGAAGCAAAGGTGTAATAATTGAAGAGATTCTTAAAAAAGTGAGAAGAAGCTGACTATTGAAACCAAGAAGTAGGAGCAGTAGCAAGCCACATAGATGGCCAAAAGGAAAGGGAAAGTAGTTGATGAATGACAAGAACAATGAGAGCTGGCAGCAGCATTACAGAGAGCCTGACAAAGCAGCTATAAGAACATCCTGAATGTTCAAAAGCAAGGGTAATTCTAAAACTACAGTCTCAGCCTTTAGGGGCTGAGGATGAGAAGCAGCTTATGAAATCAGGAGAGGAGAAAGCAACGACTAGACTAGACGAGTCTATAATAGCTGTTGTAGAGAGTCTAGTTGAAGAGGTATGACAAGTCATATCAGACTTGACCAAGGCTACAAGAACTAATTTGGTGAAGGATCACTTAGAGAGTCCATCATAGGATCAGTCATCTACAAGACACAAGAAGTCAGCCCATTGAAACTATATAAAGATAGCCAAATGGAGAAAAGATCTTCTACTTCACACTGTAGTTATGGTAATGAACAAAACAAGATATATGCCAAGGTTTGTGAAAAGAATTCAAAAGTTGACAATAGAGTTTGATGATATTAGACGGACATTACTTAGAGTTGCTAAATTTATCAGAAAAAAAAGGAAAGTAGAGATTGAAGCCAGAACAGTGGACTTGGCAGCCATTAGGGATGATGAGGTTCCAATAATTCAAGTAGATTACAAGCTCAAAAAATAATGGAAACCGTTATTTGGTGTAATACTGGATGGCGGACCTGGAGTTAAAATCTGTGGAGGGCATTTGAGACAAAATCTGGGGATTTAGGACCTAAAACCAGCACCATTGAGAGTACAAATGGTTGATCATAGGGTAGTCCAAGCCACAAGATTGATTGAGAATATGCAGATCAAGGTGGGTAAAGAAAAGCTTAAAACCATCTTCTTAGTTTCGAATGTATAGGGAGCTTTTGGGATACTTTAAAAAAAACCATGGCTCAAACATGATGGAGTTATACACAATTATGCCAATCAAACATTAACCATTCAAGGGTCCAACATGAGGATTCATATCAAGATAGACAATATAAGCAGCTGGAAGAAGGCATTGAGACCTGAGGAGATTTGTAAAAAATATGGTACAAAGAAAATTGAGAGGATGTTAGCCTCAATGAATATCTTTCCACTTGTAGAGTTAGATCTGTGGCTGCTGTTCTAATGAGCAAAGAGCAGGATGGTAGACAAAGAAAGCAATACCCATTTCATCTAGATGGGCATGCACCATATTAGTCAGAGCAAGAGAAGCTTGATTTTAGATTAGCAATAGAGTCTAGTCAAGCCGAATATGGAAGGTTTAGTTCATCCTACTGAGAGAGTAGAGATAGAGCTTGGATTGGTAAAACTGGGTGATCAATTTAGTGCAACAAGTATTCATGTCATTGGCTAAGCAAAAAGGTGGATGTCCAAATTGGTTAGTCCCAAATGATCAAGAGGTGGGAATGGAATCTTGGCATAGATGAGAACCCTAAGATGGTCAAGATCAACAAGCATATGAAGCCAGAGATTAAGGACAAGGTCAGAGCTTTATTTGATGAATACAAAGATATTTTTGCTTGGGAATGCATAGATATGAAAGGAGTAGATCCAGAGGTGTGTCGACATCAAATTTCGCTAAAACCAGATGCATGGCCAATACGACTGCAGACGTACATAATGAACCCTAGCTATGCCAAGAAAGTCAAAGAATAAATTGACAACCTATTGAAAGCAGGGTTCATTATTATTGAGGTAAGTGCACTCAAATTATTGCATTATTTGTGTATGTTGGAGAAGGCCTCATTGAGAGCAATCCATTGACTATTAAGTTGCTCTAATTGGGTTCTGATAGCGTGATTAATTGCCCAAGCAATTTTTTACAATTAGTTCTCTTCACCCTCCGTTTTTTTTGCAAATCTAAAGTTCAACATTTGTGTGTGTGTGTGTGTGTGTGTGTGTGTGTGGTTTTGAATTCTTCAATGCTCACCTAAACCATTAGCTCTCAAACCTTATTTTTTAATTTTTGGAAGCTCAAAATTTCAAAGCAGTTGGGTGGGAGCCACTCCTAAATAAAACTTTATCACAAATTTGAGTCCAATTTGGCATTGTTTGCCCCTATCATCAACCCTTGAGTGCCAAAACTACCCCACCTCCTTGGCTCTAGCTTGGTGAGTTGGCACCATCACCCCAAGTGGCTATTCACCATGGTTTTACCCAAAAAATCGTAGTGCCCTAATGTCATATCAACTCACCCAGTGGCCATGCCCTACACGACTGTTGCTACTCATTATGTGAGTCGTCGGCATCAAACTTCTCAAGCCCCATTGTTACTTTGTGCTTATTGCTTGCAAATAATGTTGAAGCTGCCCACACACTTACACTATTCAAGTTCATGGCAACCACTATTCAAGTTCATGGCAACCACACAAAAATCATTTGCAGACAATGAATCGTCAAAGGTTTGAGTAGTTACAAGGGCCTTGAGTCTTTCAATTACAAAGGCCCTTTCACATTGAGGCCAACCTAAAGATCTTTTGGCTTTAGTAGCCATTCCCACTGCCAAGCCTCAAGTATCAAAGCACTTCAAGCAAGATTTGTAGCTCCTAACGATTGAGCAAAGTTGTTTTTCTTAAATTTATGTATGTTATGATCACTTACACTGATAATTCTATCAAGTGGAGGCTACATCAAAGGTGCACAATTCACAACAACGATAGAACAAGCAACAACGCTTAAAATTTTGAAAATGAATGTAATACTTGTACACAAAAGCACTATGCACACACGGGTGTACATACACTGCCTACATGGTGCATGTATGGTAAGACCGCCCATCATTATGAGCACACACACAAGCATTGTCAATGATATGCATGTGTATTTTAAGATATTGGCCATAAAGTCTGCATCCTCCATAAAACGGATCAACGAATCCAATGAAGATCAACATCAACATGAAGACAAAGAGATGAAGAAGAAGAATGATGGCTACAACAAAATAAACAAAATTTTGAAGAGGAAACATATGACGATCTCTTCACATAAAAATGAAGGAATAGTTTCTTGGGCTACTGAGGACTACTTGTGAACCTATTAAGTCCCATTTGTGAGCCATAGTGATGAATCCAATAGGAGAACCTCTATGATATATCATGGGGCATTATACCATGGTCGTTGAATCCACCGAGAATCACCACAATGTATCCGATTGAGAACCATGAAGTGTTAAATCCAGTGAGAACTGCCATGTTGTATCAGGTAGATGAATCATGTTAGCCTAGGAGTACACTATGACATGAACATATGAACCCAAAAATATATGAAGTTTCTATAAATCCCCAATTTTGTCTTAAGGGGGTGATTGTTAGGGTAAGCACAACTTGTGGCTCCATATGGGAATGCCCTCTAGCCACCTAGGAAGAGATAAATGATGAGATGATCCAATATCAAGAGAGTGCAACCTCTCTAGTCAATGATTATAAAGCATTAAGCCTATATTAGAGGCTATTCTCCAATCAATCAATTGCACTTTGAGCTATCATCATTGTGTATATAATCTCTCTCTATGCTCTTGCTCTTGGCGTAACCCTAACCTTAATCTCTATTTCTCTAACCCTAACCTAATACCATGGTTAACCTAAGGCTCCACGCTAAAACATTGGTGATTAGGAACAAGGGTCTGCACTTCACATCACCATGTGCAGGTGGATGCGTTTAGAATGGCGGTAGGGACTGTGGGACGGGTGTCTAACCTCACTCCTATCTTATTGCAGATTTAGCGAGAACCACGATTAAATTGTCAATCCATGGGATGAAGCTGACTTGACTAGTGCATAGAGGCTACAAGAGGTTGTCAATCTCTCGGAAAACAACAAAAAACTCGCATCTAACTCAAGTTACACTCAAGTGACTGAAATCACCAAAAGCCAATCGCTCATCGGCAAACAAATCACATCCGTTTATAGCATCAAATGGCATCCAAACGTAATGAAACTTCTAAGACAAGTTTATAAGACCTAAGCACACATGCTTATGGTCTCAAATCCTACTTTAGGTCATGTGCCAAAATCACAATTATTAACAGCAGTGGATTTTTAACCTAGTTGTTTTCGACCCAGAATGCACCTAAATGCTTAGCAATGATGCCCCAATACCCCGCCTATGCTTAGTTTTTTATTTTGAAGTGTACTTATGATGAAATTAGGCCACGGTCGGCGACGCCAAAATCTACGAAATACCGTGAAGTGTTTATGTCAATGCGTAGAGCTCTTATCTACGGTTGCAATGCAACAAATGCGACTGCAATGTGACAATTGGGGAGGGAGTAGGAAGCGTGAGAAGGACAGAAGTGAGCGTCATTAGCTCATGCTGTGTATTTAATTATCCAAAACTTTTCATTAACTTACAAAAATTGGCTTTTATACCTTAGCCAAGGTTTTTGGTGGTCAAAATTAATAATCTGGGAGCTCTAACTAAAGATGGGTAATGACAGGTTGATACAATCTTGAAGCTTGTAGCCCTGGCTCATCAATTACAAGGGTTATCCAAAAAATAGGAGTTACAGTATTTCCAAATTATCAAAATAATAAGTGTTTTTACAATGACAGCTCCGAAAAATGATATCCGAGCTAGCTTGCTGCTAACATTCCCCCCCCCCCCCCCCCTCGCTTGTGTCGTCCCTTGACATAGCTTTATGGCCTGAAATAGTCTTCGGGTTGACGGCTGGCGAGGCGGTCTTTAAGTGCATTTAGAGCTTTTTCATATCTGATCTTTCTCTCTTTATCTTGCACCTACAAAAACTTCATAGTGACTCTGTTTCTAAGCTCCACTGCGGAGTAGCCTACAAATCTCAAAGTCAGGTTGTTGATCACTGGCCCAAAAATCTTCATTCGCCAAGTGAAGAAACCTGTGTAGAACGCTTCCTCAAATGCCAACATATTATATGAAGGTAAGAACATTCGTAGCATAAACCTTTATTTCCCTCGAGGAATGACATCCACGGGATGCCTACTTGCTTTGGCTCATGAAATACTTTGATGCAGGTGAGCAGCATTCGGTAGATTTTTTAAAGCATTGTACATGATAGATCATGTAGACTTTTGAAGAATGCCATGGCGCCCATTAGGGTTTTCACCATGTATTCTTCTGCTGGTGGTCCCTTTTTTGGAGCTAGCAGTCTGCTTGGGTAGTTCAGCCAGGTTGGCCGCTTCTTCATTATTGCCTCATATGCTTGCTAGGTCCTTACTCTTGGTACAGGACAAAAAGTGGGATCCTTTTGAAGTGCTGCAAGTGCTCTTGTGAACAGAATCAGATACCTTGGATTCTTGTTCAACCAGCTCAACCTCCACTTGGGGTGGCCTTCATCTGCACCTTCTAGTTGCATGTCTTTGTAAAGCCTCTCTTTGACTTGGAGCAGCTCCACCTTTATCAAAGGATATGGGAGGGATTGTTGATGCCATTGCACATTGATTTGATTGAGAGTGAGTTGTGTGACGTTGATAGGTGAAGAACTCTTAACTCCCAATCCATCGTTGCTTTCCATTGCTCATCCACCTCCTGGGTTATCTTCTCTTTGAGTGCATCTTCCTCAACTTTTGACAGTTGGACCATTGGCACTGTATCAACTTCTATTGATTGTACCTGGAATTCCTCCTCGCCACCTAGCCCTTCTATTGGCTGTGTTTCCATCTCAGTGAAAGAAACTGAGGGGATATCTATCTGTGGTTGTTCTGAAGTTCTTGCTTCTTCTTACGTTTCTGGCCGTCCATCCCTCAGGAGACAGCTGGTTGACTCTTTTAAGCTCGGCTATTTCTTTTAGCAGCTCTTCTTCTCGGTGCACCCGCATTAAATCCAGGTCTCTGCATTGAGATTGCTCCAGTTTTAGCTCCAGCTCGAGGTCTTTGTTCTTTTTCTCTAATGCTTTGTAGACTTCATCTGTCCCTTTGATCGAGGCGATTGTGGGATTTTCTCGGATTTGTCACAAAAAAGTTGCCTGATCATTTATCCTCTGCTCTGAATATTGTAGGAGGCGTTTGCTACATCTAACTGCACTTGAATCTTCTGAACTGACAGAGTTGCAGTTAGAAGTTCGTTGGTCACCTCTGTCAGTTGTTCATCTTTGGCTTTGCAAGCATCTGACAACTTCGTAAGTAGTTCACCTAACTCCTCCATCTCCTTTTGCTGTTTGTCTCATTCTAGCTGGTGTTGTTCAGCTTCAGCTTTCATTTCCTGCACTTGCTTTTGTAGATTGATGATGACATTTAATCTGTCTTCTAACTCTCCTTGGAGAGGTCAATCACCATCTCTAGTTCGTTAGCCTTTGTGATGTGGCTAAGTGCTGCTGATCGGAGTCTTTCCGTCATATCCTATATTTGCCTTGCATATTCATTGACTTGCAGGATTACCTCATCATTTGATTGCAAATCTTCATTTCTTGCGAGCTGCCTAGATGTCTTGGCAGTCTCTTGTGTCTCTCTCGGATGTGTCGTGGCAGCTGGTTGTTCTTCTACTTTGTCATCCTGAGGCTTTGTGGATGCCTCGGCCGTTTCGTGTTGTGTAGAGGTAGAAGGTGTTTTCTCTGCTCCATGTTCTTGTGTTTGCTCAAACCTTGTGGTCTCCTTTGGTGCAGGACTTGCTGCCCTTTTCGGCTTAAGGTGATAGCTTGAGCTGATTGGTATCCCAATATGGTACTGCTTTGTATGTCCGCGTCCATGGAATTCCAAGGATCATTGTCTCATTCATGTGTTCATCTGGTAAGCATACAAACTGATGAGGACATGAACATCCGTGTACTATCACATTCAAGTCGACTACTCCCAATGTTGGTGTTGGGTTCTTGTTGCATCTTTTGATAGTCACTATTCCTACTGTCATAGACTGACTTGTTGCTTTCTTGGATGTGGAATAATTGATTGCATTTACTCTAGCTCCTGTATCGACCAAATCATTTGTGCTACGATTGTTGAGCTGTACTTTGATGCGAAGGTCCATTCCATCTAACCATTCATCATCTGTTGACACTGCATCTTTCTGCAATTCTCATTGTCGGCCATCTATTTTCAGCGTCTTGATGAGAATAGGTATTTGTTGATTCTTGAGAGCAGCTTTTCTTTTGAGTACCCGAAGGCCGAGCTTCCTCCTGGGCTTCATCAATAACCTATTGTCGTTTTATCTTCCTTTGCTTGGCTACATGCATTCTTTCTAGCAATTCATTGGTTAGCAGAAAATTGTACTTCTTCAAATGATATCCACTAATCCAATTAGCCATTGATTCACCATCTAGGGTGGAAAACTTAACTGCTCCACTTGGAGATACATCTTCAATGATAAACGGTCCGTTTTCCTTTTTCTTAAACTTGGGAATGTGTTGCTTAAGGGAATATATTAAAACTAAGTCCCCTCTTTTGAAGATTTTTGTAATTAGATGGGAATCAAAAAACTGTTTTTGTTTTTGCTTTTGTGTATAGATACGAGCTACAACAGTTAACCTTTGCTCATCTAGCTTCTCTAAATCTTCAAGTCTCTCTGACAATTTATGTCCAGTCCACTCAAGATCCTTAACTACCCTTAGTGTCGGCAATAGAAACTCTGTTGGCAGTATGGTATCAAGACCATAAACAAGGTTAAAGGGTGTAGCATTTAAAGTTGTTTTGAATGAAACTCGATAAGCCCATAGAGCAGCATGGAGATTCATTTCCCAGTCTGTCCTTCCTGAACTAACCACTTTAGTCAATACCGAGCTAAGAATTTTATTCGTATCCTCAGCTTGTCCGTTTGCTTGTGGATGATAGGGAGCTGATTTGTTATGGATGACCATAAATTCATTAAGCAGATACTCAATTACCTCATTGAGGAAATGAGTTCCCCTATCACTGACAATTTATATTGGCAGTCCATATCTTGTGAACACATACTCATATAAGAATGCGGCAGTGGTTCTTGCATCATTCTTTTGAGTTGCTTTAGCCTCGGTCCACTTGGTCAATATAATCCCTAGCTATAATGATATATTGAGCTTGGGTTCTGTAAGCAGGTGGTTGTATTGGCCCAACAAAATCTATAGCCCATTTTGCAAAAGCTCTAGCTCCCATCATTGGTCTTAAGGGCATGCTATCTATATGTGTTGGCATTTTTTCTCGTTGACAAGCATCACACCTTTGAACATATTCTTTGGCATCTGCAAAAAGTGTTGGCCACCATATGCCTGCCATTAAGATTTCTCTTGCGGTGGTCCCTCCAAAAAAGTGACCTCCAGCTAATCCAGCACGTGCTTGTTCTATGATTGGAATATATTCGTTTTCATTTGCACAAAGACGCAAATGTTGATCCTTACCTCTCCGATACAATTGATTTCCAATAAGAGCATAGTCTCTTGCTTCAGTTTCAATTGCTCTTTGGCGATTGCTCTTTGGTGGCGTTTACTCATATCCTCAGGAATGTTCGGCTCGATAAGTAAGTAACTAGATAGTTACTCCACTTAGGAACAAGCGACATTTGGAACAATGTTACGTGAGGTATGGGTGTTTATTTTTGACATTGAGGACAATCCTTTACAAAAAAGCGAACATCACTCCTCATAGTTGGCCAATATACTCCAAGTCTCAAGATCCTTTGCATAGTTTGGTCTTCCGCAAAGTGAAGTCCTACTATGGTAATATGTGCTTGACTTAGGTATTGGGTTTTCTCTTCAGGATTAATGCATAAGAGCAATATTTCATCTCGGTTATAGCCTACCAGCTAGTAATTGATGCATAGCCGATTGCTCTATTAATCCAATTGTAAAATGAAGTGGTATTTGCGAATCCACTTGAGCTATGGTCATCAATGATACCATTTTTTCGACATCGAGGTATCATTTCCACAGAGAACAGATAGGCATCTGGTAGATCATCGTCACTCCTTTAGGTGGTTCCCCTGAAACAATCCTACATAAATGAAATCAAATTCTAGAAGAATGATGAACCATCTCACTATTCTTCCTGTGTTGCACGGCTTGTTGACCAAGTACAATAAGGCTTGGTGGTCCACAAAGAACAGAAATTTGTTTGCTAGTAGGTAATGTCTATACCTTTTTACGGCATAGATAATTCCTAACCCTTTCCTTTCTGTGGTGGTATAATTCTTCTCTGCCATGTTCAATTGTCGGTTAGCATAAGAAATAGGAAAATAATTTTCTCGTCTTCTGGTTGAGCTAATATACACCCAATCGCAAAATTGGAAGCATCTACATGTATGTGGAATATCTTATTCCAATCTGGTGCTTTCAATATTGGAGTTGGAGTGAGAGCTTGCTTAAGCTTCATGAATGATTCTTCACACTTATCAATGCATTTAAAGTGTGTAATCAAGCTATACATGGGTTTTGCAATTATAGCGTATATGTAAACGAATCGTCTGTAATATCCACAATGTCCTATGAAGGCTTGAACCCCTTGATTGTTGTTGGTCTAGGAAAATCAGAGATAACATTTTATCCATATCAATAGCTATGCCATTTTTAGCTACTATATGTCCAAGAATTTTTCCTTGTCTACCTATGAATGTGCACTTTTCAGGATTTAAGAAAATCCTATAAAGTCTACATTTTCGAATATCTTTTTGAGGTGTTCAAAATGATCAACCTAGATTGATCAGTGTACGCATAGATCATCCATATAAACTTCCAAGAATTTCCTAAGATATTCTTTAAAAGCATGGCTCATCAATTTTTGAAAGGTGGCAGGAGCATTAGTTAACCCAAAAGGCATAACCTGATAGGCAAAAATACCCCATTCCATTGCAAAAGCAGTTTTATGCTCATCTTTTGGATCAACCATAAGTTGATTGTATCCTGAAAATCCATCTAAGAAGTTGTAAGCTTCTTTACCTACAACTCGCTCTAAAACATGCTTAATGATTGGAAGAGGAAAGTTGTCTCTAATGGTAGCTGCATTTACTTCAGGTTGACACACACTCGTAATTTTCTATTTTTCTTGGGTACTACCACAATTGGAGACACCCAATCTATGTGTTCAATTTCATAAATGAATTCGGCTTCCTTTAGTTTTTCAATCTCTTCTTTGATCTTTCTAGCAAATGCTCATTATATGTGTATGGCCTTTGTCTACTTGGTTTCACATCATCTCTCATGGGTATGGTATGTTTACAGATTTTTGGATCAACACCCTTGAGATCCTTATAAGACCAAGCAAAGATATCTCGGTATTCTTTTAGTAAGCTTAACAAAAGCTCTTCTTCTTCTTCTATTAGGTCATTTGCAATGAAGGCAGGCCTAGGCTCTTCTAATAGTTCAGCCAAACCTATCTTTTTTGCGTTTTCAAGCCCTTCATAGGACTTGCCCTGTTTTTGTAGTTCTCTAACAGGTTGTTCGACTATGATTTTTTTTATCTTGGAGAGTATATTTCTTGTAATGGGATGGAACACTCGTTACATCTTTACCATCCTCTTCCGTGGTTTCCATTTTGGTTGTATATATCTCCTTTAGAGCTTTTTTCAACTCTTGATACTTCTTTTTCCGCTCAACTCGTGTCATGGTTGGCTCCTTGTCCTGTTTATTAGGTTTTTCTTGAGTTTTCTTTCTCGTTTTTCTCGATGTTTTCGATATTTCTGGGATTTCATTTGAAGGGTATCTACCAGTGATTTTGTCCTTGATACAATCATGTGCATCTATCTGCATCAGGAACTATGTTCTACTGGAGACTGATGGCATAGGTCTAGCTTTCACGTTTCTGGTGTTCCTTTTTCGTCTATACCATTTCTGTTTTCTCGATTTCTAGTTTGGAAAGTCAAAAACCTTTTCCTCCCCTCTTTTAATGAGTAGCTTAGCTCTCACATGTTCTTTTTCCGTCCCCAAATAATCTGAGGTAGCTGAATGTTCTTCTAACTCATCTATTGCATCGTAGTAGAGGTTTGAAAAGACTTGTTGAGCTTTCATCAAGTCCTTAGGTTCCTTAATTTTGTCTTCAATGTGGAAGTTGAGATCATTTGTATGGGAATTATGTCATAGCCGTCCTCATTGCAAAATTGAGTAGGCATAGACATATTCACACACACATCCATTGTCGCTAAAATTTGAGTCCATTCAAATGGCTCAAACAAATGCTCTGGAAAGGGTTCATGTATATAGGCTTTGTCTGTGCAATCCCTTTCTAAGATACATTCTTCTCTTTTTAAGCTCCTGTTTTCTGAAGCTCCGCACATCCAAATAGAAGTGTCTTTGTTCAACCAAGATAGAAGCTTAGTTTCATCCGAAGGGACTGAATCAAACTCTTGTATGGGAGTTTTCATGACATCTCTATAAGTGTGATCTTTTAGATTAACTCTTGTTATTGATCCCACTTGCTTCAAGTACAGAGAGTTGTTTCCCCAATCCTGGATGAGCTGTAATTGTCGCATGAAAGGTCTTCCCAGTATGATTTCGTAATTGAGTTTCTTCCCAAAGTCTACTATGGAAAAAGTTTATTGATATTCAATCCCACAGGAATTAACTATCACTTTTTCAAGCAGTCCTAAGGGTCTTTCGATGTGTCCATCAGTCAATTGCAATTTTTGTTCCCACCATCTACAAGAACATGGAGGGAGAAAAAAGAAGAAGAGAAAAGTGATTTATAGGCATATTGAAAGCTTGTGCGATGATCATTGGATCCTATGATAAGGGAAAGACAATTCATGATGAAATTTCAAAGTAGGGATTGTTGCAGCATGATATTTTTATGGGAAATGCTCTTGTGGATGCATGTCCAAAGTGTAGCTATCTTCCTCAAGCCCAAAGTGTCCTAAAGAAGCTCCCTTCTTGCAATGTGGTCTCTTGGAGTGCATTGTTTGCATGGTGTGCATAAGATAATGAAGGTGAGCAATCACAAACATGCTTTGAGAAAATGTTGTATGAAGGTATTCTTCCCAACCAAGAGGGAAAACAGACAAGTAGTTTTTGATAATATGGGCTGTACATATGGCTTGAAGCCAGATGTGGAGCATTTCACCTACTTTTGAGAGGTCGAAAAATGTCAACTTGGGGACTTGCGCGTTTGAGCAAGGGGTGGAGCTAGATGCATGTGACGGGACAGCTTATGTTTTGATGGTGAATACATATGCATCAACATGTAAGATAAGACCAAATCCATTGATGCCATGAGAGTATATAACAAATCATGGAAGCAAATTTATCATGACAGTGATCTTTTACAACCTCCTCAGTATGCTAGATGTTAAGATGACATTATTTACAAGCTAATCTTTACTTGGTAAGCCTAATGAAATGTTTTGACTTCTCAAGCCTAGAGTGAACCATGTGGACTAGTTGTGCATCGTTTGATTGATTAGCAATGTCCCATGTTGTATTCCCATCATGTTTAAAAGCAAAGCTATGCTTACTTGGTACATCTAATGAGATCTTTTGATTTCTCAAGCTTGGAGTGAACCGCAATTGTGCACCATCCGACGGATTAATATCAATCTCACACCTTGTATTCCCATCAAGTGTAAAAGCAAAGCTGTGTAAATAGAGCTCCCCCTCCAAAGCCCACATCATTAGCACTTGTGTTGGAATGACTCGCCTCTTTGCCACTCACTATTTCCTTCTCCACTCTACTTCAAGAAATTCAGCA
Source organism: Adiantum capillus-veneris (assembly GCF_014529385.1). NCBI lineage: Eukaryota > Viridiplantae > Streptophyta > Polypodiopsida > Polypodiales > Pteridaceae > Adiantum > Adiantum capillus-veneris. The sequence continues at coordinate 143,536,430 of NC_140939.1, forward strand.
TGGTTCTCCTTGTAGCTCATAGTTGATTGGGCAACCTTAGTAAGCCATTGTCATGCGTCAGCAAACTCTGCTCATATCTTCTTGCCATTCATTGTCAATGAGTTTTGATGCATACAACAAGGGTATGTGAAAACAAGCCACTCCTTGATCTACTACCCTCATCGCAACCATCAAAGCCCCATCAACTGATGCTCCTTCTTCCACCCCCTCTCCACCGTCTTGCAACTGTTGCCCCCGACAAGTAGCATACACACACCCAAGTGGAAGAAGGATGCATTTGGTAATGCACCTAGTGACCTACATAGTCCCGGTTTTTTGGCTTGCCCACTCCAAAGGGGTGAGGCCTTAGTGATGCCTCCCTTTTATGCTAATAAAAAAAGGAGGCTATTTTTAAAAAATTTCCTAGGTTTTTATTAATTAGAAGAGATAGAAGATACTCAATACAAAGACAAGCAAATATATCATGGTAAAGAGACTTATGAGTCGTGTTCCAAATGGGTAGGCTAGTACACTCATAATGCATTCTTGTAGCAATATACAAGCTATTTAATTGGTTGAGAAATAGATAAATCTTTGAGATTATTAAAGAGCCTTAGATAAAATCCACTGCCTACCACTCCATCAATTCCACAACAAGTGTCATTGTAATCATAGATGAGATACTCTCTCTTTGTCTCTCCCCTACTTTGTTCCAGTTGAGACATTAGCAAGGGGGAATGGTAAAAACACCCAAAACATAATTGCCCCTCTAAGCTCACGATACTCATAGCACCCTTGTCCTCTCAAAAACACCTTCAAAAAGACAATCCACAATAGCAAAGCCTCGTCTGCACACTTCCCAATACACACACCACCGTTAAGATCATCCCACCACACACACACACCATTATGGTTCATTTTTGCACCACCAACTCACACAACACCTCTCACTCACTCTCTTTGCACACATATACCACCGGTTTGGGGGACACACGCCTCCACAACTGACACCACGGGATAAGACAAGAGTAGTAGAGAAAAGAGAGGGGAAGGGGGGAAATGACACCAAAATGGGGGAAAAGACGGTTAAAACTTGATCAAAAGACGGTTACAACCTTCAAGATGCCATGGGCATGGCAGCTTGAGCAAAAACACTTCCTCTCGCCTTTCCGAGCACCACACGTGCTCAAAAGCTCTTCTCTTACCTTCACAGGTACACCCTTCTGTCAAGGACTCTCTCTTGGTCTCTCTCTTTTCAAAAAAAGACTCCCAAAAAATGTTCTTTTAGGCCTCTTACAAAGGTGCATTACACAATTTGGCAACTCGCACCCGACTGGTCCACTTGTACACTTTCTTAAATTTTTGAGGGTGGTACCTCAATAAAAGGAAAAGGGCTTGTAAGCACCTTCGTGTATGAACAACCCCTTATGATTGCAATCACATCCTCTAGCGACCAATAGTCGGATGTCATGCCGGATGTCATGCATAATCAATAGTCCCCACCAACGTCAAGAACTACCCAAAACTATCAAATGATGCCCACTGGGCCGCCAATGAGAGGGAGCTCCCTCTCTCTTGCTTGTTTCTCTATGGAGTTGTTTACTTTACTATATATGGTGTGAGATTCCCCTTTCAAACATCCTAGGTGGGATTTAGAGCCTTCCACGTGGCTCTACAAGGGAGGATCCCCCCTTGGTGGGTTGAAAAACCTCCTTAAACTCCACACAATACCAGTTCCCCCCCCCCCCCCCCCCCCCCCCCCTCAAAGTTTTGACATCCTCTGTTCTCTATTCGGGTTCCTAAGCTGCAAAGCCCGACTAAAACCCCACATCCCCAACAACCACATTGCATCTTAGTCTTCCGTGACCATGAATGGCCAACCCAAAAAACGAGGAAAACCATTCCACCAGCAACTGCTCCAAACTTTAATCGTTCGTATCTAGTCAACCACGACTCCAATCGACAAGCCGTCAACTCTGGCCACAACTACATACAAAAATACATCCTTCACAAACCTTGGCAAGACAAAAAGGATTCCAGACAACATGTCTACCGAGATGGTCAAAACACACCAAAACTGACTCTCTTGAAAACTTCAACTTGCATAACTCAGCCATCCAAGCTCCAATTGATGATCCATAAAGACCGGCATGCACCACAATTCAAGAACTTTAATTCTATCCACCCACATACGCTCTAACCATCCTTCTACACCTACCCAATCCGTTAGGTATCTGCAAAACGTTCCATCTTTGAACTGAGATATCTTGCACACCGTAACTTCGATTGAGGAGCTGTCTGGAATGGCCTAAAAAGCACCTTGAACACTACATCTTGGCACATGTTCCTATCACTTTGGACACGTAGAACCATCAAGCTGCCTAGCTTCATGTAGGGGACCCTTTGGCCTAGAAAACCTCCAAGGACATACATTACCAAATACCTTTCGCCGCCCTGGACCTTTATACATGCCTTAACACCCCGGCTTGTAGCTGCTAGCATACACACCCATGTCTATGCCCACTTCTAGCTTTGACCATCTTTGGCTACACTATCATTGCCCACCCCCTCATTAAGCATTCATGTTCAACCAAAATCAAGCTTATTGAGCTTGAAAATTGCAACACAAGATCAACAATTGAGCAGCTTGAACAAATGAAACGAACCACAACTGTATGTACAGACTCATGTACAAGGCTTTATCTCCACTGGATGCTTCTTCTCTTTAGGTGATATGCACAACCCCCTTGGTCACAACATGATGCACATCAAGCACTTATCCTTGATCAAAGTATAGCTTAAGCCGCACAAATCACCTTGTGCCTAATAAATTTCTATTTGCCCGCACCAGCTAATAGGTCCCAATTGGAAAAGCTTTATGCACCTTGTATGGACTTGTCCACTTCATTTTGAACTTCTTATGGAAATTAAAATCAAGGTAACTTTCATGCTTCATCACCAAGTCACCCTCCTATATCCCTTTACTTGGCAAGCCCTGATTGAACTTCACAAAAAAATCCATGTATAGCCGTTGCCACCTCTCTGTTCATCTATAAGGCTTCAAGATTAGCTATTTGATCCTGCAAAACACTCTACTGAGTCATGAGTGGCATCAACTCACCACATACCCTTCAAAGCCCCTAACTGCACATGCACTGGTAGCACCACTTCCTTGCCATAAATCAACTCAAACGGTGTAAAATTTGTGGCCACCTTGTAAGATGTCCTATATGCCCATAAACACTTCTCTAGGTTAGCTTCCCACTCTATCTCTTGCTTGTACACATAGTTCATTAACATCTTAATGATCTGCCCATTGGCACTCTCCACTAGATCATTGCATTGGGAATGGTAGGGTGACGAAATTGATGCTGAATGCCCAACTTCTCAACCAATGTACGCATCAGCTTGCTTCTAAACCCTTGGCCTCTATCAGAAACGAGCACCCAAGGCACTCCAAAATGGAAATATATACTATCAAAATGGGCCACTGTATGAGCATTTACCTCTTTAACCGCCTTGGCCTTGACCCACCTGATAAGGTAGTCAATGGCTACCAAAACATACTTCTTACCGGTTGTCAACTTAGGGAGTGGACCATGGCATCCAAACCCCACTTCTCAAAAGCATTTTGGGCTACAAAAGTCCCCCTATGACTCGGCTACCATTCGTCTTTCACCCATAGTTTGACACTCGTGGCAAGTCTTGCACTAAATAGTGCACATCCTGTACAATGGAAGGCCACCAACAATGTGCTCTAAGGATCCGAAATAGTACTTGATCTTTTCCTTGGTGTCTGCTTTCTTCATGACATTGCTCCAAAACTAGGCCACTCTCCTCATTCTAAAGCATCCTTCTCAGCAATCCATCTCGACCATATGTCTATAGATCCTCGCCTATCAAAGTAAACATGTGAGCCTTCTGTACAATTCTTCTCTTCTGTAGCTTGGAAAAATTCTCAAGACACTACCCTGTGCTCAAAAGGTCATCTATCTCCTTCAAGGTCTCCCTACCTGCATAGGTGGCATGTGCCATATACAAAACACATGTTCCAACTACTAACTTGCTGATCCACTTCTTAGTTCTGATCTCTTTTGACATGCTTCAAATGTATGAATTCAAAGAACCTTAACAACTTCTTCATGGAAAAAAAACCAATGCTTAAGGGAATCCCTCTTCACCTGCCACTAGCCTAAAAGCTGCTTCATGACTAGTAGAGAATCACCTTTCACTACAAACATGGAAATGCCAAACTCTACACATTGCTTTAGCCCCAAATGAAGCGCCAGGTACTCCACCTCATTGTTGGTGTGGACTCCTTCAAGATCATATGCCTTGGAAAAAATAACCCTACCTTGTGGATCTTGGATCACCACCCCACCTCCTGCTTTTTGCACCACTCTCCTATAGGCTCCATCAAACCACATCACAAAAGCATCTTCCAGATTAGACTCTTCCCCAGCTTCATCTCACACCACTCTTGGATACACTGATAGATTGGTACCTTTCTTGACTAGAATGTCTGCCAAATGCAACTTGCTAGTGCGATCGATCTTGAACTCAAATACAAACACATACAACTCCAATACCCACTTCATAATACATTTTCCGAGCTTCAAATGCAACACTACCTCAGGTAGTAGATTGTTGGACGTCAGCACAAAAAAATTGTGAACAATCAGATGCACTCTAATTTTTTTGCATGCGAAGACCAAAGTCATCACCCATTGTTATGCTTCAATGAAGGTCACCTCCCCAGGATTTTATCACCCTACTCTCAAAGTAGATAAGCTTATAGCTCCTGCCTACTTTTTGCAACAACATCGCTCCAATAGCCATAATATCCACAACCATAGCAATATAGAAATCATCATCACGGTTTGGAGGACACACAATTGATAGCTGACATAAGATCTCCTTCACCTTGTCAAAAGCTCCTTGTGCCTCTTCAATCCACTGAAAACCATGAACCTACTAGGCTATCTTCTGAAGGGGGTACACATATTGTGAGAGCATCCATAAAAAACGCGAAAAATACTTTAGCTTGTGCATAACAAAGACAAACCTTGAGAACTTGATGGAGACTCGATCAACACTAGAGCCTTAACCTTTTGTGGATCAGCTTTTATCCCATTCTCCGACACCACATGACCTAGTAGTTGGGCTTGAGGTTGCCCCACTTTGCATTTCTTAGGGTTTAACTGACCACCCTCTTCGTCAAGCCTTTGCTCTGCAACCTAGAACTATAGCATCCAATCATCCATGAACACTCTGATAACCCTGTCCATGTATGGCCCAAATACCCTATTCTTACAATCCTAGAAAGTCGCGTCCGCATTCACTAAATCTAAAGGCATCCTACGGTAGGCAAATATTCCCAAGGAGAAATGAATGCCATCTTCATTTGGTCTTCAAGTGAAATACCTATCTGGAAGTACCCAAAAAATCCATCCATAATGAAATACCTCTCATGACCTGCTACCTGGTTCAAGATTTTATCCTAGAATGTCAAAGATAGTGATTCTGCTTGGTAGCCATATTCAATGGCTTGTAATCAACACGCACTCTCCACTTCTCATGATAACTAGCAAAACCCACTCTGACTCCTTCATAGTATAGATGATACTTGCATCCAAAAGCTTGTTAAGCTCCTGCCATAGAGCTTCCTTCTGGATCCCTCCCAACCTTCTTAATTTCTACGCCTTCAGTTTATACTCATCCTTCAATATAATCTTATGCTCCACACCTTTCGCTCCTCACAAATACTTGTACTCCATCGCAAACAGACTAGGATAAGAAGCACACAAGTGGACACAGTCTTCTTTTTCCTACCTAGTCAGATCCTCACTCAAAATATCGACCACTTCTTTTACACCTAGGCCATGAACTTGAGATTGCACACCTTCTTTTATAGGGGGATCCTCTATAGTGACCCCAAACATATCAGCATCAATCTTTAACATATCGTCCTCGCTCTCTTCCCATGTAGTATTGGTGTAGCCCTCATCGTAAGCCGTCTCATACGCATAGCTTGTCGATGCATCATCTCCACTTGCTGCCATATGATGGGAGCGGCTCTCTTTAGTCTTCAAGTCTAGCACTATCTGTCTCCCGTTCTCCTTATTGGGCAAGGTGAACACCCTACTCTCCCAATCTTGCTTGGCCCCTGTTGCCAAAAGCCACGGCCTCTCTTCATGTCTTGAGCCACACTGAAACACCTAGCTTTAGCATGATTGGCCATTCTCATCCGTTCATTTGACTTGGTCACTACCTTGACACCTGCATCTCTCATAGCCGCTTCCACCATGACACAAACCTGCACTCCATTATCTATATATGCTTGCACTTGGATCCTCTTCTCAATGAATGCATCCACAAGAGGTAGAACATCTGCCATATTTCATATCCTCAAGGCCATATTTTTCATAGCATGCACATCGCCCTTAACCCTTGGAAGCTTAGTATTCACACTTGTAATTACTATCTTCTAAGCTTAGGATTCACCCCCAACAACTGCCCAAAGGTGATGTTAGCCTTTTGATTTTGAACATCACTTACCAATTCATATTCCGGACAACCATGCCTAACTGAAAGTCCGATTGCTTGATCCTACGATGCCTCCTTTTCTTGATAGTCTTTGATTGCTCCCTGCCTTCATGTACCTTCTTCTTACCTTTGCAAGCTCTGTTTTCCCGCTCATTTTTTGTTTCCCTATCACCTCTTGGTCTCTCTTCTTAGCCAGACCATACTCGTCTTGCTTGTCTACCTCGATGATATTGACCTTGGGGACTTCACCTTAATCTGGTGCATCTGGTGGTATAGGATATTTTGTTGGGGTATAAAGCTCAATGTGGTTGCCCAGGTAAGTGGGCGGGCCGCCAGGTGTGTACACATATTCTTTTGTAAAAACCTAATAAGAACTCTTTATGCTCTACACATTACAGTAGAGCGAGTTCACCATATCGTCGTGCTCTTCTTCTCGCACTCTCTCTTGCGTCGCACTTTCGCTCGTACTCCTTCAACTGGTATCAGAGCTCAGATCGAGGCTTGGGGCAGCATTGCAGGAGGCTAGAGTCACCAGCTCAGATTGGAGTGAAATTCGACAGGCAAAGACACGGCCCCAAATCTTGTAGGTGAGCCCATAGGGCTCGGTGTTCTCAGAATTTCATTTTGAGGTCATCTCAGGCACCGTTCGGCTTCGACAAAGGTCTGCGCAGGCCATTTTCGACTACGTGGTCTCGGCGGGTGCAGATCCGACTTTGCAAATTTGGGGTTTTCGGCCTACGACTGCAGGTGCTGAGGATATCGACACTCCCAGAGTGTTGATTTGTGGCTGTCTACACATCGAAGGACAGCTCATAGTTCTTGGAGGCGTGTCACATACGACACGGGCGCATCTACACACAGACTGTAGGCGACATCCACTAGTTCATCAGGTAGCTTGTGTTTGCTGCTTGATATTCCAGATTTCATCCTGACATTGCAGGTACTTCCACATGGGATGTATTGTCAGAGATGATGTATGTCTGTTGAGGGTTTGCTGGCTGTGAGTCACGCAGCAAACAACCGCCGTAGCGGTTACAACATACAGTGGGAAATTTGTGGATGTATGACTTTGTGGGAAGTCTATGTATTGTCAGATTTACTGCAGCCTTTGTTGAGGGTCGAGTGAGGTTTTATTGAGTTGGGGGATTCTCGAATGTTGAGATCCTTTGGGTGATACAGGTCTTGGAGCGAGCCCTCGAGCACCCTTAGATAGGCAGCTAGGATGTATTGACTGTGAGTTAGACAGTTGGGATTGCATCTTTGCTTTACTGACGTTGAGGCATTGTCACAGTCTATGCTTACAGGACAGTGACAGGACAGTGAGAGACAGTACAGGTGCAGGACAGGTTTACCCGCAGCTTACAGTGTCAGAGAGACAGTGTTTTTAGAGCTATTTTTTGGTGTGTTTTTGAGTACACCAGAGCCATTTTACAAAGGAGACTGCCGAAATTTATGCAGAATCTGAAGCTTTCTTGGTTCATTTGACAGGTTGATATTGGTTCAGAGGTCAGTTTACAGGGGAAACTCTGCCGAATTTTTCCCAGGAAAGTAAACCACTGTGAAGCGTAGCTATGGCTGGATCACAGGACACTGCTCTTTACAATATCAAGAAGCTGGATGGAACCAATTTCCCATTGTGGAAGAAGCAGATTTGGCATGTGTTGGTACAAAAGAAGCAGATAAAACCTATAAAGCTCAAGGGGATAAAACCAGAAGATATGGACGAAGATGAATGGAGCGAAATGGATGAATTGGCACTTTCTACCATTATGCTGGCTTTGGCAGAAAGCGTTTACTTCACTGTAGCAGACGAGATGTCGGCTTATCAAGCATGGTTAAAGCTGAGTGATCTTTATGAGAAGCAGAATGCAGCTTCACAGGTATACTGGCTTAAGAAGCTTGTTGACTTGAAGATGAAAGAAGGGACACCTATGTCCAATCATCTGAATGAATTCAACACAATCTACAGTCAGTTGTCAGCTCAAGGTGTCAACTTTGATGAACCTGTTAGAGCTATGTTCCTATTGATCACATTGCCGGAAAGTTGGGACACTTTTCGCACAGCTTTGAGTAATTCTGCACCTCCAGATGGTTTGAACATAGCAGGTGTAGAAGGAAGTCTGCTTATTGAAGAAACCAATAGAAAGACAATGGACAAAGGCAAAGGAACAGCCTTAGTTGTCAGGGGAAGGACCAAATAAAAGTACAAAGGTGGAAAGAGGAATCAGTCTCGTAGCAAGTCCCGCAGTGCTAAAGGCAAGAGTGACATAGAATGCTACCATTGTGGCAAGAAGGGTCACATGAAAAGAGACTGCAGAGAATGGAAAGCAGAAAAAGGCAAAGAGAAAGCTGAAGACCATGGTGAGAAGAACAAGTCCTCAGTGAAGATTCAAGAAATAAATGTGACAAACAGTGTTGCAGAGGATGACAGTCTAGTGTCAGGAGAATACAATGGACTCAGCTCTTCTTACAACATCTGATGGAAATGCACTGAGTGACTGGATTATAGACTAAGGGGCATCACTTCATGTGTCTCCAAACAAGGAGTGGTTTACTTCTTGAAGAATACAATGGACTCAGCTCTTCTTACAACATCTGATGGAAATGCAATGAGTGACTGGATTATAGACTCAGGGGCATCACTTCATGTGTCTCCAAACAAGGAGTGGTTTACTTCTTATGTGACCACTAAAGATCATGTTCGGCTAGGCAATGGGCAGACATGTGAGATCTTAGGTGTTGGAGATGTTCAATTGAAGTTTCAGAATGGCTCTTCTTTCACGCTGAAGAATGTGAGACATGTTCCCGCAATTACAAAGAGCTTGATCAGCACAGGTTTACTTGATGATGCTGGCTACGTCACCACTTTTGGACAGAACATGTGGAATATATCCAAGGGTTCTATGACAGTAGTACATGGAGTAAAGTCTAGAGGACTTTACATGATTTATGTATCAAATGTCTCTAAAAATGTCTCTAAAAATGTAATCAATGTAACCGAGCAGCCAAACGTTTCTTTGTGGCATAGCTGGTTAGGACATATGTCCAAGAAGGGAATGGAAATCTTGTCTCGTTCTGGTTATTTGCCTGGCTTTTCATTTAATGATTTTGAATTCTGTGAACATTGTCTGTATGGTAAGCAAACACAGCAGCCACATAAGCATAGAAGCAGTAGAAGAGATACACAGTTGGCCCTTGTTCATAGTGATTTGTGTGGACCTATGCCTAACCTATCTCTAGGGGGAGCTTCTTACTTTATGACATTTATAGATGATTACTCGAGGAAAGTATGGGTTTACTTTCTCAAGCACAAGGATGAAGCGTTTAGTGTTTTCAAAACGTTTGTGACACTTGCGGAGAATCAGAGTGGCAAGAAGCTTAAATGCTTACGCACTGACAATGGTGGAGAGTATGTTTCAAAGGCCTTTCAGGACTTTTGTGAGTGAAAAGGTATAAAACGTGAACTTACTGCTCCTTACAATCCTCCTCAAAATGGTGTTGTTGAGAGGATGAATAGGACCATACAAGAGAAGGTCAGAAGTATGTTGTCTAATGCACAACTGCCAAATGGGTTTTGGGCTGAAGCTGTATCAACAACTGTTCATCTTGTAAATACATCTCCTAGCAAGGTTTTGCAGAAAGATTCAGTGCCAGAGATGGTATGGTCAAACAAAATTCCCTCATACAAGCATCTCAGAGTCTTTGGCTGTGAGGCATATACTCACGTTCCAAAAGAATTTAGGAACAAACTTGAGCCAAAGAGTAGAAAGTGCATCTTTCTAGGCTATGGTAATTCTGGTGAGATGGGGTACAGACTTTGGGATCACGAATCCAGAAAGGTTGTCCGCAGCAATGATGTTCACTTTAATGAATCCAAATATCATTCTAAACCAGAGAGGGTTGAGGAGATTAGAAGAGTTGTCTTCCAAGAAGATGGACCTGCACGTGCAAGACAAAATGTCAGGGCTCAAGAGGAGCAAGGACAGGATAGAGTGGAACCACAGGTTGTGGCTGAGCCTGAGCCTGAGCCACCTATTGTGCGTAGATCTGGACGTGTCATGCGACCTCCTGATAGGTTTGTTCTATCTATGAACTATGTCATGTTGACTGATTGCAATGAGCCTTCATGTTACAAGGAGGCAGTGCAAATGAAGGACTCTGGGAATTGGCAATTGGCCATGTAGTCAGAGATGACAGCTCTGCATAAAAACAAGACATGGAAGCTAGTTAAATTACCACGGGGCAAAAAGGCTCTACCTTGTAAATGGGTTTACAGGTATAAGATCACCGCTCATGATAGTCAGCCAAAGTACAAAGCAAGGCTTGTTGCCAAGGGCTTTAAGTTGGAACAAGGCATTGACTTTGATGAAGTCTTCTCTCCGGTGGTCAAGATGACTACATTGAGATTCTTTCTTGCATTGGTTGCCATATTAGATTTGGTGTTGCACCAAATGGATGTCAAGACAGCGTTCTTGCATGGTGATTTAGATGTGGAAATTTACATGCAGCAGCCATAAGGTTTTGTTGAGAAAGGCAAGGAAGATTGGGTATGCCAGTTGTTAAAGAGTCTTTATGGCTTAAAACAATCATCGAGGGCATGGTACCATAAATTCCACAAGTTTATGCTTTCTCAAGGCTACAAACGTAGTGAGTTCGATCACTGTCTATATACAAAGAAGGCTAAGGATGGTAGTTGGCTGATCCTTATTTTGTATGTGGATGACATGTTGATTGCTGGCAAGCACTTGGAAGAAATTTCAGCTTTGAAGTCAAAGATGGAAAAATCGTTTGACATGAAAGACATGGGTGAGGCAAGTCATATAGTTGGTATGCGCATTGAGAGAGACAGATCAAAGAAGTTGATTTGGTTATCTCAAACAGAGTATATTGACAAGGTTTTGCAACGTTTCAATATGGAGAAGGGAAAGGCATTGAGTGTTCCATTGCCACCATATGTGAAACTTAGCAAACAAGATTGCCCTGTGTCTGAAGAAGAACAGGCTGAAATGGATAAGATTCCATATGCGTCTGCAGTGGGTAGTTTGATGTATGCAATGATTGCTACTCGCCCAGACATTGCATTTGCAGTGGGAGTAGTAAGTCGATACATGTCAAACCCAGGCAAGAAACATTGGGAGGCAGTGAAAGGAATATTGAGATACCTGAAAGCTACAAAGAGTATGCGTATATGCTATGGGAGTCAGGAGCTAAGTGTAAAGGGTTTTACAGACTCAGATTATGCAGGTGACTTAGACAACCGAAGGTCTACGTCAGGGTATGTCTTTACATTGGCTGGTGGAGAAGTATCATGGCGTTCTAGATTACAAGATTGTGTTACTCAGTCTACTACAGAGGCTGGATATGTTGCAGCATCAGAGGCATGCAAAGAATCAATTCGGCTTAATCGACTAGTAACAGATTTGGGAATCAAAGAAGAGATGCCTGTGTTATATTGTGATAGTCAAAGTGCTATACAATTGGCTCGCAATCCAGTTTATCACTCAAAGACAAAGCATGTGGATGTGAAGTATCATTTCATCAGGGAAATGCTCGAGGATAAGCAACTTCAGCTTGTCAAAGTTCACACCACAGAAAATCCTGCTGATCTACTTACAAAAGGACTTCCCTCAGAGAGCTTTGCGCATTTTCGCAAGCAGTTAGGTGTAGGGTAGTACATCACTTCTCTACAGCTCTTGTATATTAGCTTGTATAGTAGCTTCTCTCACACTTAAAGTACCACATTGGACTTGAAGTGGGAGGTTGTTGGGGTATAAAGCCCAATGTAATCGCCCAGGTAAGTGGGCGGGCCGCCAGGTGTGTACACATATTCTTTTGTAAAAACCTAATAAGAACTCACTATGCTCTACACATTACAGTAGAGCGAGTTCACCATATCGTCGTGTGTTGGGGTATAAAGCCCAATGTGGTCGCCCAGGTAAGTGGGCGGGCCGCCAGGTATGTACACATATTCTTTTGTAAAAACCTAATAAGAACTCACTATGCTCTACACATTACAGTAGTGCGAGTTCACCATATCATCGTGCTCTTCTTCTCGCACTCTCTCTTGCGTCGCACTTCCGCTCATACTCCTTCAACTGGTATCAGAGCTCAGATCGAGGCTCGGGGCAGCACTGCAGGAGGCTAGAGTCACCAGCTCAGATTGGAGTGAAATTCGACAGGGGAAGACACGGCCACCGTTCTGACTTTCATTCTGCGGTCATCTCGATCACCGTTCGGCTTCGACAAAGGTCGTCTGAGGTGTGCTCAGAATTTCATTCTGAGGTCATCTCGGTCACCGTTCGGCTTCGACAAAGGTCTGCGTAGGCCATTTTCGACTACGTGGTCTCGGCGGGTGCAGATCCAACTCTGCAAATTTGGGGTTTTTGGCCTACGACTGCAAGTGCTGAGGATATCGACACTCCCAGAGTGTTGATTTGTGGCTGTCTACACATCGAAGGACGGCTCACAGTTCTTGGAGGCGTGTCACATACGACACGGGCGCATCTACACACAGACTGTAGGCGACATCCACTAGTTCATCAGGTAGCTTGTGTTTGCTGCTTGATATTCCAGATTTCATCCTGACATTGTAGGTACTTCCACATGGGATGTATTGTCAGAGATGATGTATGTCTATTGAGGGTTTGCTGGCTGTGTGTCACGCAGCAAACAACCGCCGCAGCGGTTACAACATACAGTGGGAAATTTGTGGATGTATGACTTTGTGGGAAGTCTAGGTACTGTCAGATTTACTGCAGCCTTTGTTGAGGGTCGAGTGAGGTTTTATTGAGCTAGGGGATTCTCGAATTTTGATATCCTTTGGGTGATACAGGTCTTGGAGCGATCCCTCGAGCACCCTTAGATAGGTAGCTAGGATGTATTGACTGTGAGTTAGACAGTTGGGATTGCATCTTTGCTTTACTGACGTTGAGGCATTGTCACAGTCTATGCTTACAGGACAGTGACAGGACAGTGAGAGACAGTACAGGTGCAGGACAGGTTTACCCGCAGCTTACAGTGTCAGAGAGACAGTGTTTTTAGAGCTATTTTTTGGTGTGTTTTTGAGTACACCAGAGCCATTTTACAAAGGAGACTGCCGAAATTTATGCAGAATCTGAAGCTTTCTTGGTTCATTTGACAGGTTGATATTGGTTCAGAGGTCAGTTTACAGGGGAAACTCTGCCGAATTTTTCCCAGCAAAGTAAACTACTGTGAAGCGTAGCTATGGCTGGATCACAGGACACTGCTCTTTACAATATCAAGAAGCTGGATGGAACCAATTTCCCATTGTGAAAGAAGCAGATTTGGCACGTGTTGGTACAAAATAAGCTGATAAAACCTATAAAGCTCAAGGGAATAAAACCAGAAGATATGGACGAAGATGAATGGAGCGAAATGGATGAATTGGCACTTTCTACCATTATGCTGACTTTGGCAGAAAGCGTTTACTTCAATGTAGCAGACGAGATGTCGGCTTATCAAGCATGGTTAAAGCTGAGTGATCTTTATGAGAAGCATAGTGCAGCCTCACAGGTATACTGGCTTAAGAAGCTTGTTGACTTGAAGATGAAAGAAGGGACACCTATGTCCAATCATCTGAATGAATTCAACACAATCTATAGTCAGTTGTCAGCTCAAGGTGTCAAGTTTGATGAACCTGTTAGAGCTATGTTCCTGTTGATCACATTGCCGGAAAGTTGGGACACTTTTCGCACAGCTTTGAGTAATTCATCACCTCCAGATGGTTTGAACATAGTAGGTGTAGAAGGAAGTTTGCTTACTGAAGAAACCAATAGAAAGACAATGGAAAAAGGCAAAGGAACAGCCTTAGTTGTTAGGGGAAGGACCAAAGAAAAGTACAAAGGTGGAAAGAGGAATCAGTCTCGTAGCAAGTCCCGCAGTGCTAAAGGCAAGAGTGACATAGAATGCTACCATTGTGGCAAGAAGGGTCACATGAAAAGAGACTGCAGAGAATGGAAAGCAGATAAAGGCAAAGAGAAAGCTGAAGACCATGGTGAGAAGAACAAGTCCTCAGTGAAGATTCAAGAAATAAATGTGACAAACACTGTTGCAGAGGATGACAGTCTAGTGTCAGGAGACATCTACTTCTTGAAGAATACAATGGACTCAGCTCTTCTTACAGCATCTGATGGAAATGCACTGAGTGACTGGATTATAAACTCAGGGGCATCACTTCATGTGTCTCCAAACAAGGAGTGGCTTACCTCTTATGTGACCACTAAAGATCATGTTCGGCTAGGAAATGGGCAGACATGTGAGATCTTAGGTGTTGGAGATGTTCAATTAAAGTTTCAGAATGGATCTTCTTTCACGCTGAAGAATGTGAGACATGTTCCCGCAATTACAAAGAGCTTGATCAGCACAGGTTTACTTGATGATGCTGGCTACGTCACCACTTTTGGACAGAACATATGGAAGATATCCAAGGGTTCTATGACAGTAGCACATGGAGTAAAGTCTAGAGGACTTTACATGATTTATGTATCAAATGTCTCTAAAAATGTAATCAATGTAACCGAGCAGCCGAACGTTTCTTTGTGGCCTAGCCAGTTAGGACATATGTCCAAGAAGGGAATGGAAATCTTGTCTCATTCTGGTTATTTGCCTGGCTTTTCATTTAATGATTTTGAATTCTGTGAACATTGTCTGTATGGTAAGCAAACACAGCAGCCACATAAGCATAGAAGCAGTAGAAGAGATACAAAGTTGGCACTTGTTCATAGTGATTTGTGTGGACCTATGCCTAACCTATCTCTAGGGGGAGCTTCTTACTTTATGACATTTATAGATGATTACTCGAGGAAAGTATGGGTTTACTTTCTCAAGCACAAGGATGAAGTGTTTAGTGTTTTCAAAACATTTGTGACACTTGTGGAGAATCAGAGTGGCAAGAAGCTTAAATGCTTACGCACTGACAATGGTGGAGAGTATGTTTCAAAGGTCTTTCAGGACTTTTGTGAGTGAAAAGGTATAAAACGTGAACTTACTGCTCCTTACAATCCTCCTCAAAATGGTGTTGCTGAGATATGAATAGGACCATACAAGAGAAGGTCAGAAGTATGTTGTCTAATGCAGAACTGCCAAATGGGTTTTGGGCTGAAGCTGTATCAACAGCTGTTCATCTTGTAAATAGATCTCCTAGCAAGGTTTTGCAGAAGGATTTAGTGCCAGAGATGGTATGGTCAGGCAAGGTGCCCTCATACAAGCATCTCAGAGTCTTTGGCTGTGAGGCATATACTCACGTTCCAAAAGAATTTAGGAACAAACTTGAGCCAAAGAGTAGAAAGTGCATCTTTCTAGGCTATGGTAATTCTGGTGAGATGGGTTACAGACTTTGGGATCCAGAATCTAGAAAGGTTGTCCGCAGCAATGATGTTCACTTTAATGAATCCAAATATCATTCTAAACCAGAGAGGGTTGAGGAGATTAGAAGAGTTGTCTTCCAAGAAGATGGACCTACACGTGCAAGACAAAATGTCAGGGCTCAAGAGGAGCAAGGACAGGATAGAGTGGAACCACAGGTTGTGGCTGAGCCTGAGCCACCTATTGTACGTAGATCTGGACGTGTCATGCGACCTCCTGATAGGTTTGTTCCATCTATGAACTATGTCATGTTGACTGATTGCAATGAGCCTTCATGTTACAAGGAAGCAGTGCAAATGAAGGACTCCGGGAATTGGCAATTGGCCATGTAGTCAGAGATGACAGCTCTGCATAAAAACAAGACATGGAAGCTAGTTAAATTACCACGGGGCAAAAAGGCTCTACCTTGTAAATGGGTTTACAGGTATAAGATCACCACTCATGATAGTCAGCCAAAGTACAAAGCAAGGGTTGTTGCCAAGGGCTTTAAGCAAGAACAAGGTATTGACTTTGATGAAGTCTTCTCTCCGGTGGTCAAGATGACTACATTGAGATTCTTTCTTGCATTGGTTGCCATATTAGATTTGGTGTTGCACCAAATGGATGTCAAGACAGCGTTCTTGCATGGTGATTTAGATGTGGAAATTTACATGCAGCAGCAGAAGGTTTTGTTGAGAAAGGCAAGGAAGATTGGGTATGCCAGTTGTTAAAGAGTCTTTATGGCTTAAAACAATCACCGAGGGCATGGTACCATAAATTCCACAAGTTTATGCTTTCTCAAGGCTACAAACGTAGTGAGTTCGATCACTGTCTATATACAAAGAAGGCTAAGGATGGTAGTTGGCTGATCCTTATTTTGTATGTGGATGACATGTTGATTGCTGGCAAGCACTTGGAAGAAATTTCAGCTTTGAAGTCAAAGATGGCAAAATCGTTTGACATGAAAGACATGGGTGAGGCAAGTTATATCCTTGGTATGCGCATTGAGAGAGACAGATCAAAGAAGTTGATTTGGTTATCTCAAACAGAGTATATTGACAAGGTTTTGCAACGTTTCAATATGGAGAAGGGAAAGGCACTGAGTGTTCCATTGCCACCATATGTGAAACTTAGCAAACAAGATTGTCCTGTGTCTGTGGAAGAAGAGGCTGAAATGGATAAGATTCCATATGCATCTGTAGTGGGTAGTTTGATGTATGCAATGATTGCTACTCGCCCAGACATTGCATTTGCACTGGGAGTAGTAAGTCGATACATGTCAAACCCAGGCAAGAAACATTGGGAGGCAGTGAAAGGAATATTGAGATACCTGAAAGCTACAAAGAGTATGCGTATATGCTATGGGAGTCAGGAGCTAAGTGTAAAGGGTTTTACAGACTCAGATTATGCAGGTGACTTAGACAACCAAAGGTCTACGTCAGGGTATGTCTTTACATTGGCTGGTGGAGCAGTATCATGGCGTTCTAGTTACAAGATTGTGTTACTTAGTCTACTACAGAGGCTGAATATGTTGCAGCATCAGAGGCATGCAAAGAATCAATTTGGCTTAATCGACTAGTAACAGATTTGGGAATCAAAGAAGAGATGCCTGTGTTATATTGTGATAGTCAAAGTGCTATACAATTGGCTTGCAATCCAGTTTATCACTCAAAGACAAAGCATGTGGATGTGAAGTATCATTTCATCAGGGAAATGCTCGAGGATAAGCAACTTCAGCTTGTCAAAGTTCACACCACAGAAAATCCTGCTGATCTACTTACAAAAGGACTTCCCTCAGAGAGCTTTGTGCATTTTCGCAAGCAGTTAGGTGTAGGGTAGTACATCACTTCTCTACATCTCTTGTATATTAGCTTGTATAATAGCTTCTCTCACACTTAAAGTACCACATTGGACTTTAAGGGGGAGGTTGTTGGGGTATAAAGCCCAATGAGGTCGCCCAGGTAAGTGGGCGGGCCGCCAGGTGTGTACACATATTCTTTTGTAAAAACCTAATAAGAACTCACTATGCTCTACACATTACAGTAGAGCGAGTTCACCATATCGTCGTGCTCTTCTTCTCGCACTCTCTCTCGCGTCGCACTTCTGCTCGTACTCCTTCATATTTGATTGCCTACTCTCTTTGACCATTAAACTGCTCCTACCCTCTACCTCTTCTAAATAGCGGGTATAGCCTCCTCTCTCCCTAGCGGATGTGGGCAATCCGATGCATAATGACCCTCTTCTCTAGAGTTGTAGCATTGGCCAAGCAATTGCCTAGCCCTACCTCTTCCTCCTCTTGGATATCCCCTATCCATCACACTTAGTCACAGCTCTTGTATTTGCTCAAAAAATCATGTATTGTACACACCCAATATTGTGGAACACTTGATTCCCATGATTCTCTTCTTGAACATCACTTTAAGGGCTCTACGATTGAGTAGGAGCTACTGCCTTGTAGCCCAACACCCCTTGCAAATATTTCTTCTTCATCTTCCTACCTTTTGATCGTGTAATTTCCACTATCCCGTTGTAGTCCTTCGGGCTTTGAATATCCACCTTTTCATTAACTTGGGATGCAGGCACGCCATGAACTTATCGAGCTTGAAATATTCACCATTGGCCAACTGCAGTGACTGTCGCTAACTCTACCCAATATGCTTCAAAATGATCCAAAACAAATTGAAATCTTCACTTACATCCTGTTTAAGTGCCTTTAGCTTCACATCTATCCCAATCGAAGACACCTCCTTGTGGAAATCATGCTGAAAATACGCATGTAGAGCCGGCCATGCCTGCCTCGGCTCACCTTCCAAAGCTTCAAACCACATTCTAGCTTTGTCGCTTATTACCAAAACAAAATTTTTTGCATCTTGCTATCCTCGTTCGGCATATGCAATGATAGCATATACAGTTCAAAGTCTGTCACCCATTTGTCTAGATTCTCATCACTTATAAAAGTTGGCCCATAGCTTTGTGTCACCATGATTCTAATGAAAAAACTGCTTCTTTTTATCAATCGAGGAGCAATCATTGCACCTCCTCAATGGGGGCACCAGAAGATGGAGAGGGGGAATGGTCCGAAACACATACAATTATCCCTATATAGCTCAAGGTATTCACATCACCCCTGTCCTCTCAAAAACACCTTCGAAAAGACAATTCACATTAGCAAGGCCTCACCTGCACACTTTCCAATACACACAACCATCAAGATCATCCCACCACATGCACATACCATTATGGTTCATTTTGCACCACCAACTCAGACAACACCCCTCACTCACTCCCTCTGCACACAGACACCACCGGTTTGGGGGGCACGTGCTTCCATAGCCGACACTGTGGGATAAGACAAGAGCAGTAGAAATAAGAGGGGGAAGGAGATAAATGACACCAAAACGGGGCAAAAGACGGTTAGATCTTGATCAAAAGATAGCTACAACCTTCAAGATGCCATAGACATGGTTAGCTAGAGCAAAAAAAACACTTTCACTTGCCTTCATGAGCACCACACATGCTCATTGCTCTTCTCTTAGCTTGACAGGTACACTAAGGACTCTCTCTTGGTCTCTCCCTTTTCAAAAAAAGATCCCCAAAAAACGCTTTTTTAGGCCTCTTATAGAGGTGCATCACATAGTTTGGCAACTCACACACCCAATTAGTCCACTTGTACACTTTACTTAGAAATTTTGAGGGCTGTGCCTCTTTGAGCTTTACACACTCCACATGAGCCTTCAATCACCAACCAGTAGCGCTCAGCACCACTGCCCACTTGCATGTGAAGATTTACCCTCAATAAAAGGAGGGCGTCTCGTGGGCACCCCTTGTGTATGAACAACCACTTTACAAGCGTAATCACATTCATCATCGGCCACCAACCGGATGTCGTGCACAACCAATGGCCCTACCAACACAGAGCGCTACCAAAAATCGTCGAGTGATGCCCATTGGGCCGCCACGCAGCATGCTCGCCATATCCAACGAGAGGGAGCTCCCTCTCTCTTGCTTGTTGCTATATGGAGTGGTTTACTTCACTATATAGTGTGGGACTCCCCTTCCAAACATCCCATGTGGGATTTAGATCTCCCCACGTGACGCTACAAGGGAGGGTCCCCCCTTGGTGGGTTGATAACCTCCTAAAACTTCACAGAGAACTAGCCTTTCCCCCCCCCTTCAAAGTTTTTACATCCTCTGCTCTCTAACTTGATGCCCAAGTCGCAAAGCCCGGCCAAAATACCACATCGTAGACTCCGATCCCCAAGAGCTACACTACATCTCGAGTCTTTCACGACCACAAACGACCGACCAAAAAATGAGAAAACCATATGGCACCATTCCGTCAACAACTGCTCCAAACTTAAATTGGTTGTATCTCATCAACCACGAGTCCGATCAACAAGCCATCAACTCCAACCAACTCCATACATAGCATGGAACCTTCAAGAACCTTGGTGAGGCCAAAAAAATTCCAGATGGCATGCCTACTAAGGCGATCAAAACACACGAGAGGCTGGCCTCCTTGAAAACTTCAACTGGCCATAACTCACCCATCTGAGGTCCAATTGATGATTCAAAAAGATTGATATGCACCACATTTCAAGAAAGTCAAGTCTATCCATTGACATTAGCTCTGAACATCCACCTCCACCTGCCCAATATGACGCGGCCATCACGGATATGCAAAAGATTCCATCTTTGAACTGAGTTACCTTGCACACCGTAGCTCCGATTGTGAAGCCATCTGGACCAGCTGGAAAGCACCTCAAAGACTACATTTTGGTATATATTCTTGGCTCTTTGGACACCTGCAACCATCAAGTTTCCTAGATTCATGTAGGGCCCCTTTGGCCTAGAAAACCTACATTACCAGATACCTTTTTTTGCCTTGGACCTTTATACATACCTTAGCACAACGTTTTGCAGTTGCCAGCATACACACTTGTGTGTGTGCCCACTTCTAGCTTCGACCATCTTTGGATGCACCAACGTGGCTTAAGCTTTGGTGTGCACCCTGCATCTATGAGGGAAGAGGACTTACAAGCTAGCCCAAGATGGTCAAGAAGCCTTACCATTTGGCATCTCAAACTGCCAACTAGCCAGAGGCGTTCAAGAAGGCACTCAAACTGCCAACTAGCTAGAGGCGTGTTGTAATTATATCAAGATGAAGCTATATGATGATGTTAATGATAATGATACTAGTATGGTGAATTCTATTCCATCTCTGCAATTTATCTATGTGTAATGACGTGGTCTTGAATTTTGTCTATAATGGTCTTTATACACAGATAACATCTTGACACCGGGTGTGGATTCCATCCTATGCCAGACGTCAGCGTTACTCTCCCTGTGGCCCTTTTTTGCACATAAAACCATTATCGATGTGTTACATTTGCAATGCGGAAGCAATGAAATATACGTGCTTTTATTAATCAAGGATCATGTGCTAGCAGCTATTGAAGTGCATGTGTAATGTCATAATTATTGCGTATTTACTATCGAACAAATGGAGGATTCAACAATTGTTAAATTGCAATATTCTCTCTCTCTCTCTCTCTCTCTCTCTCTCTCTCTCTCTCTCTCTCTAGTTGTTGTGTGGTCTGGATCTTGCAATCTCAATTAGGCCCATGAGATAGAGTAAGTGTTAGAGAGAATATATGCATGTCTCAGCTTAGAATAATCTCTCTTTCAAGCCTAGAGGATGAGTTAAATTGAGACTATTGCGTAGAGTGTTTAGACTCAACGACAAGTCGAGTTGGGCGATGGGGACCCTTTACTATGGCGACGCTCTTGGTTGAAATGCCAAGATACTGCAAGGAGAAGGTGATAAAATTATTAACTGTCAATAGAATTAAAAGAGTTGTAAGCTCTAATATAAGTGCAAGGAGTGACTTAGGTTGTTTACACACTGGTTGCCCAAAATTGGGCATGCGGACATGGAGGCTAGCCAACATAAAACTGTTGGCTGCAAAAGAGTGATGCTAGACAAAGTTTTGGACAGACGTGACCCCCTGTCCAAGGATGGGCAGGCGTTGAACTACTACCATCTCAGCAAGGCAGAAGCGTCAGACCAATAACGTAAGGGTGGAGCTAAATCACCCTTGGTTTTTTAAAATAAAGAACACTTAGCGTGTAACGTGTGTGTGTGTGTGTGTGTGTGTGTGTGTGTGTGAGAGAGAGAGAGAGAGAGAGAGAGAGAGAGAGAGAGAGAGAGAGAGAGAGAGAGAGAGAGAGAGAGAGAGAGAGAGAGAGAGTACTTGTCACTACTCTTGGATTCATTTGTACTTTTTTCCTAGTTGAATCTTTTGATGGGCAGGCTTGATGATTTTATCACTTGTTTTCAATGTGAATGTTTTTGGTTGTGTAGTCTATACAAAATCCTCCATCGCATCCTCTCACACTTGTTTAGTTTGGTAGCACTACATCTTGAGCTTGTGCCAAAGAGATCTTGCAAATCTGTGGTAGATTGAAAAGGCACTTAGGGTCCTTAATGTAAATTTGATCTTGTTTTGGAGCGTAAAAAATGGAATTTTGTCTTTGTTTCTAATAGATTTGACTTGTAGTTAAATGTAGGTTGGGCGATGATAAATTTCAAGTGCATAGTTGCGGCTCTTTGGCGCGATGGATAGCTCAACCAAAGTGTAGTCAAATGTCAACTTGGTCTCAGGTTCGAATCCTTGTGATGCTTCTGAGAGCCCAAAGTGCACGAATGCGTGAGTGAAGAAGAGAATCTGTCGAGATTTTCTCTAATATGATTTTGTCAATATGCCTAGTAGTCTGTTCCGCAATGGTAAAACCAAAAAATTCCACATGAGTTTACAAGATAAGTTGAAAATTATTTTTGCTACCTCCATGCTCTTAAAAACGCAAGCACAAATCATGAAGAGGCCGCATAGAGAGACCAAAGTGCACGAATTCATGAGTGAAGAAGAGAATCTGTCGAGATTTTCTCTAATATGATTTTGTCAATATGCCTAGTAGTTTGTTCCGCAATGGTAAAACCAAAAAATTCCACATGAGTTTACAAGATAACTTGAAAATTATTTTTGCTACCTCCATGCTCTTAAAAACGCAAGCACAAATTATGAAGAGGCCGCATAGATCTTTTGCCTCCACTTTGTTGGGACCAATCTAAAGTCCTAGGAATCTTGGCTTGTACTTGCTACCACTATAAGATTGACAACATAAGCTTGTTTAAGCCACTAGGCTATCAAGAGAGACCCCTCAACAAACTTGCACAAACTTAAAAAGAGAAGAATATTATGAACCTTCAACAGTAGAGGAGAGAATAGCATGACCCTTTCTAACTGAAAGAGAAAACAAGTATACGGGGGAAGAGCACGTTACCTACAGTTGATTCTAACTGAGTGAGGACAATGCCACCTCCCTGTTGTACATACGTATGGGCTTTTTCTTCTTCTTTTTGGTTGGGTAAAGCATATAAGCACATAATGCATTTCTCACAGTATTTTGAGAACTATATCTATAAAATTTTAATTGCCATCAACGTTCGCTAACTTTCAATATTTTTAATCTTGCGAGTTTTAGACAATGAATGAACTTTGTAAAAACACTTTGGATAAACTACAATACAAATTCAGGTACTATTATTTTTCCATTGAAATACAATAAATGTAATAACAATATACACCATTGAATGTTATGATCTCAGGATATCTTTTGAAAGGGCGTGGTCCCTTGGCTCTAGATTGTTTTAAATAAATGCAACATAAGGTGATTTCTTCAAAAGAAATAAAATATGTCTACATCTTGTAATTCTGGTTTTTTATTCATCGTCTGCATTTCTTTCTTCTTCTCCTCTACTCCTCCTCCTCCTCCTCTCTCTCTCTCTCTCTCTCTCTCTCTCTCTCTCTCTCTCTCTCTCTCTCTCTCTCTCTCTCTCTCTCTCTCTCTCTCTCTCTCTCTCTCTCTCTCTCTCTCTCTCTCTCTCTCTCTCTGTGTGTGTGTGCTTTTTCCTTGGTGGTTGCTTGGAGATGTAAAGTTTGAAGGTCGTGAAGGAGAAGAATGCAACGGAAGTAAACGTTTCTCTCGAGGAACCACTTCAAGAGACCCAATAGAGGGCCTCCAAACCCCCCTTTCCGCTTCTACACTTGGTATTCGTCTTCCCCTCACACCTTACACGTCATTCACAAGCTTGGAGTCTTGTTCTTTGGCTTGAAAATTGTTGGGAAGCATATATTAAGGTAGGCTATTGAAAAACTATTTTGAGGCTTTGTTAATGTATATCAATTTCAAGATTGTGAATGTCTCCATGTAAGGTTCCCTATTTTCTTGCAATAAAGAGAAGGTGTACAAAGAAAATCAAAGAGTCTTGATTCTGCAAACCAATAAAAAATTCACTAAAAATAGCGGTAATTGGTATTTTTAGAATCTTAAATCCAACTTTACTTCAACTAAAAATTTCGTGAATCGAATTCGGATAGAAACTGATCCCCGAATCCTTGTCGAAAGTTTTCACGATCACTTTCATAATAAAAAAATGGAGAGCTTTGACAATTATTGAAACACGTGGGCTTTTCACATGGCCCACATATATTTTATCACACGGGTACTTAAATGAGCTGATTTGGTATATCTCTCCTTAATTAGTGCCAAAATTAGGCAATTTCAGTCCCAATATAGATTAATAATTAATTTGGTTATTGTTCATAATCAAAGATTTAGTATTCGATAGTTTAATTATATATGAGAAGATAATTGTTAATAGAGAGATGCTTAATCTTTCTTGATTAATCATATAATTATAAAAATAGATTTAAATTAATACATCTTTCATTAATCTAATGGAATTAGATTAATTACCTTGATTAATCACTTAGATCTTTTGCTCTCTAGTAATTTTTGGGTAGACACTCTATAAGCTAGAGAGAAAATGCGAAGGTCTCGGAGTTTGAGAGAAAATGTGAAGGCTAGGGTCCTATTTATAGTTTTTCTAGAAATCGGGGCCTGCATTTGGTAGTTTTCAGCTTTCCAGGTAGTCCTCCAGCTTCCCCTAATGCCCCCTGTTGCTATATCTGACTCTGGCAGGTCCAGAATATCCCCTGTAGCACCTGCCCAACTTAAGTGATCAAATCTGCTATCTTCAATTCAATTTACACTTCAAGTAGAAATAAGAATTAAATTTCACAATTTCTACCATTATCAAAAATCTATGAAAATTATATCAAAATTTCCTACCTAATGTTGGTATTTATAAAAGCAAAAATTGTATGTTCTTCAGTCTATAATTAATGAAAATTTAGATATATAGCCTAATACATAATGAGATAATTATCAATGAAGATTCACATTGTTAATCAGTCATGGTAATTATATCATAATTCATTGATTAGTTTTGCAAATTATTAAGCCCAAAATTCTCTATTTTTAATGGAAAAGTAAAAGGAAAAATTAGTAAAGTAGCTTAGAAAGTTAGGAATTAATTTTACAGCTATAGTACACTATTTAGAACCTATGAAAAATATATATTAATGAGATCATTAGTTTTTCTAATTACTATTGCTTAAATTCTTTAATTTTAACAAAAAATTAAGTGATATAATTAGTAGTTAGCTTAAATTTTAATGAGATAATTTTTTGAGTTAGATATACTATAAAGAATCTATGATAATTATATCCTAACTATATAATTAGTTTTGTTAATTATTAGTGCTTAAGTTCACTGATTTTAACAAAAGGTTAAGTGAGATAATTAGTAAATCAGCTTAAAAGATGATGAGATAATTTTTAAAACTAAAAGACACTTTAAAGAACTTGTGATTGATATCCTATTAGATAATTAATTTTATTTATTATCATTTATTAATTTTTTTATTTCAACAAAAATGTAATTGAGATAATCAGTAAATCAGCTTAGAGATTGATGACAAAGCTATATTACACTGTTAGAAGTTTGTGATAATTATGTTTTAATTAGTTAAGTACTTTTTTAATTACTTTTTTTAGTAGTTAATAATTAGCAAATCAACTTATAAACTTCTAAGATAATTTTTAAGAGTTAGAATACACTATTAGGAAGCTTGTATAAATATACCTTCATCAAATATCTACTTTTACTAATTATTAAGTAAAAAATGATCTCTTTTTTACTATAAATAAAAGAGAAAAATTAGGAAATTAAATCAAAAAGTTATAGTATAATTATCAAAGCTTAAGTACACGATGAAGAAGCTAGAATAAAAATATATTTCTCAAATATTTAGTTTAGAAATTACTATGTCAAAAAGTTACAATTTTTTACTATAAACCAAAGGGAAATTAATAGATGAGTTTTTAAAAATATGTGGAAATTTCTATAGCTAAATCAGGGTATCAAAAATTTATGCTAATGATATCACACAAAAACAAACTATTTATAATACTATAATCCAATAAAAGGCTTAGAATTTGAAAAAAATAGAATTAAAATAATTGATAAAAATGCATCATAAAATTCTTATAGTGAGTTTTGAGTTTTAATACTTTATCTAATGATTAAGCATCTTTTTATAGGGATAAAGACTATTTGTCCCCAAAAAAACTCGTGCAAATCAACAATCAAAGGATGATATCAATACAAAGAGGGCTAGGGCCTCTCACGACCATGAGGGCGATCCGAGTAGCAGGCCGATGGATGAGAATGTTCGTGCCCCGAGCCTCAACAAATTTCGGACCAGTCACAGGTGGGACTTGGTTATGAATTAAGTTTATAAGTATGTTAAGTCCTTTTTAAGTATAACATTGCATTTGTTAAGGAATGGATAGGCACTTAGAATATATTAAATTGACTAATAAAATGATACCTTCCAAAAAACATCGTACATTTTTTTGTTAAACTAAGAAAGAAGTGTTTTGGTTAGTTTGATTGAAGTCAGAAAGAAGTGTTTTGGTTAGTCTGATTGAAGTAAGAAAAATCTGATCGATCATCCTTAAGACAACTTGTCTCAAGACACCTTTGGTTCCTTGAAATGTTTTCACTTCAAATGATGAGCAATGCAGGCTTTTCAGCCAATGATAAGTCGGTTACTCCCATGCACGAAGAGATTTACTATGTGCATGTGTATGTATATACATATCTTAGGATACCATTTTTTAATCCTAGGAGAGCCGCCCAGTTGTATGGGTTTTTCTTGGGTAGTTCTCGCTGCCAAAAAGTAATCGTCCATAGTATCAAGCCATGCTTCAGCATCACGCTCTAAGTTGGGTCTTCTCTCTTGAAGGTAGGGAGTTGGACTTGCTTTAATAATAGCTTCTTCTCTTGCGTAATTGTGTGAAGGCTATTTGCGCAAGTGTTGCCCTAGGATTGAATAGTAGAGTTTAATACAAAATATATCAAATTTTTTAATAACTTCATACTTATCTCTTACTCAAAAACTTTGCACAAAACTTTGCACTTAATTGAATACAATGGCCAAGCAGTAGACAAACTAACTTTATTCAAAATGTTCATAACATGCAATACCCCTGAAAACCATAGTATGTACACATGCAGACCATGAAGATCCTAACATGTACAAGAGTAACAACATTCCTATACTAGACTCTTGTAGACTACGGGTGGGTCAAACATATGATCAATAAATACAACATCTTTTGGCCCTCTAAAATTGGGGCCTACACCCATGGATCTAATCCTACCTCGGTAGATTACTTTAGACACTTGATCAAACACCCACTAATCCTGAGATACTTGAACACTATGTATTGTAAGGGTTTCATCTGGCCTTCTGTTCCAATGAAGAAGTAGACTTCAATAACCCTAAGTTCTTCAATCCATTTGAATCTCTTCATATTCTGTAGAAAACCTCCTAGCTCTCCTGCATCAATGACAAAGATTCCACCAGAACCTGATCAATTGATCCCACAAGTAGAAGGAGAAAATATTATGTCTAAATTTCATCACACTTTTTTGCATTGAATAGCGTCTAGATGTGCATGCTTTTATAAACATAACATTGAACTTATGACGATAAGCCTGATGAAAATCTTTCTACAAAGATGGGAGAAAATCTCTCTCTTTCTTTTTCTTTTTCTTTTTCTTTTTCTATTCAATTATATATATCACAATTCAAATGTTAAAAAATGACTCATTTCAACCCAATACCTTTTCGGTGCTATAATCTCTACACATGGGCTAAGCTGTCCTCTTCCAACACTTTTTTCCCTCTACATGAGTGAGGACATAGCCGCTAGTAAACTCCTTTTTCACTGAAGAAGTTTACTACACTTTAATGCACGGGGATGGATAGTTACCCAACTAATTGGGTCCACCCATCCATGATTGACAACCTTAGTCGATCCCCACTTACCACCCCACACTCATACATGTTTCTTTATGTTCTAATTACTATCACATTCTTTGAACACTTAAAATAATGGTTCCTTTTAATTTCCAGTAACAATGATTCCTTGAAACAAGTATTGAAAACATTCTTTATCAATCAACATCTCTAAACTTAAGACAAGGTATGTCAACAAAACATTGATCGTAAAAACCTTGATCAGTACACCTCTTGTCTCAAGAACACCTATACATGGATGAAAAACGACACTCTTTCCTTATTCATAATTCAGGGTGGAAAATACATCACCTAAAAGTTCAGGGCGTCCATACGCCACATTCTTTTCTTTCTCCGAATGCTTAAGATAACTAAAGTTGAATCAGCATCCAGTCAAAAATTTGGTAGTGGAACTAGCAAATAGAGAAGAGTTTCTTTCTCAATACTCAACCGAGAAAGTAGAATTTGAATTAGAAGGGACTCCCACCTGATGCTACTTTCGCATTGTGCTAGTAAGGATCTATGACGACATCTTGGGAATGGAGTGGTTATTCAAAAATCAAGCACGCATCCATTGTGTAGAGGTAGTTTTTCCTTTAAAAATGAATTAGGAAAAGAAGTATTAGTACAAGGATGTAATGGGAAACTAAGGGCTCATTTAGTAAGGCTAATAAACTTCTAAAGGGTTTACATAAAGGACAACAAATCTATGTGATTAAACTAAATAAATTTGAAGATTCAGAGGCCAACCAACTTCCATGGTGGCTTATAGAAATTTCAAATGTATTTCTAGATGATCTCTCGAATCTACCTCCCCCAAGGGATATAGATAACGAGATTGAAACTTTTCCAGGTAGTAAACCTGTCTCTAAGAGACATTGCAAAATGTCCTTCCCAAAGCCATAGAGCTCAAAGAAGAGCTTCCACAACTTATTAAGCAGGGGTTCATCTGACCAAGTACTTCACCATGGGGAGCACCTTTTTTATTTCAAAAAAAGAAGAATGGATCCCTACATCTCTACATGTATTAATCAAGTATTTGTAAAGAATTACCCTATTCCTCGCATTGACGAGCTACTAGATAAATTACACGGGGCCGAAATGTTTAAAACAATTGATATCAGGTCAGGATACCATCAAATCCAAATCAAGGAAGAAGACATTTATAAGATTGCATTCAACTCTTGATACGGACGCTATGAGTTCATAGTTACCCTTTGGTCTTACAAATGCTCGAACAACTTTTAATCGGCTCATGCAAGATATATTTTGGAAATATTTGGATGAATATCTTTTGGGACGTCAGTTTGAGCTAATCATCGACCACCAAAGCCTAAAATGGATTTTTTCCTAACCAACACTCAATATGAGGCAAAGAAGATGGATATAACTTTTGTAGAAATATGATTTTTAAATAAAGTATACGTGGAAAGCTTCAACTTTTAGACATTCCTTAAATGAAATGGGAGTTCATTAGCATGGACTTTGTAACCACTCTTCCCACTGTTAAAGGAGGCAATGACTCCTTGATGGTAGTTGTAGACATGCTCACCAAGGTATCTCATCTAATACCAGTAAAGACTACTTATGCAACATTAGATATAAGCCGTCTCTTTGTTAAAGAGATCTTTAGACTTCCCGGGCTTCCAAAAAGAATTATAAGTGATAGCGATGCGAAATTTACTTCCAAGTTTTGGAAGGCTCTATTCAAAGCTTTAGGAACACAGCTATGTTTTAGTTCAGCATATCATCCTCAGACTAATGGACATACAGAACGGGTAAATCAAGTGATTCAAGACATTCTTCAAGCTTATTGCAGTAGAGAATCTCGTAAATAGATATAATTTCTACCTTTGGTGGAGTTTTCTTATAATTCTTCCTTCCATAAGAGCATTGGGATGTCACCTTTCAATGCACTTTATGGACATGAGTGTAAATCACCTTTGAATTTTTATGACCCCACTATAAGGGTAGAAGCTTTGAAGAGAATGTTAGAAGAGATGGAAGAGGACATACAATAAGATATTCAAATTGTTAAAGACCATCAAAAGCACTATGCTGATCAAAAACGATATGGCCGGATTTTTAACTAAGGCGATAAAGTATTTCTTTGAGCTCGAACAAAAAGAAGTAATCTATCCTTGGGGAAATTCAAAACGCTCAGTCCCAGATATTGTGGCCCCTACAAGGTGATCAAAGTACTCAGTTAAGCTTATAAATTAAAACATGAACACATCAAAGTTCATGATGTATTCCATATTAGCCTTCTAAAACCTTACATCTCAAATCCCAATCATGCTTTGGATGATGAACAAATTGTAATACAAAGGCAAGGCATTCTTGAGCTCCAAACAGACTGTATCTTTTAAATCAGAGAGAACCCTTAGAGATAGAATAATCAAAGAATATCTCGTAAAGTGGAAAGACTTATCCCACTGAAGATGCTACTTGGGAAGACGAAGAAAGATTTTTCCAACTTAGGTTGAGATGAGGACATCTCAAGCCCTTAAGTTGGAGTGATTGTAAGGTTCCCAGTTTTTCTGCAATAAAAAGAAGGTGTACAAGGCAAATTAAAGAGTCTTGATTTTGCAAACCAATAAAAACTTCACTAAAAGTAGCGTAATTGGTTTTTTTAGAATTTTAAATACGGCTTTACTTCATCCAAAAATTTCTTGAATCAAATTCGGATAGAAATTGATCCTTGAATCCTTGCCGTTTTCACGGTCACTGTCATAAAATTTAAAAAAATTGGAGATATTTGACAATTATTGAAACACGTGGCTTTTTCACATGGCCTACATATATTTTTATCACATGGCACATGGCCAGATATTTCTACTTGAAGTAGTAAGTTGAACTAAAGATAGCAGATTTAAGAGCTGGAGGACTGCCTCAAAATGCAGGCCCTGGTTGCCAGAAATACTATAAATAGGACCATAGCCTTCACGTTTTCTCTCACACTCAAAGACCCTAGCATTTTCTCTCTAACTTAAAGAGAGTCTACCCAAAAATCACTAGAGAACAAAATACTCTAAGTGATTAATTAAGATAATTCATCATAATCCCATTAGATCAGTGAAAAATTTATTAATTTAGCTCTATTTATGATTAATTAAGAAATATTAAGCCTCTTTCTATTGACAATTATCATCTTATATGTAATTAAACTATTTAATAATAAATCTCTAATTATGAACAATAATAAAATTATTTATTAATCTATTTTAGGACTGAAATCGCCTAATTTTAGCCTTAAATAAAGAGAAATAAACCAAATAACTCATTTAATTATGAGTTAATTTTCAAAGATTCTACACATTGTTAGAAATAAACCAAATAACTCATCTAATTATGAGTTAATTTTCAAAGATTCTACACATTGTTAGAAAGCTGTGAAAATATATTAAAATTTCCAATCCAATGTTGGTATTTAGAAAAGCAAAAATTATTCGTTCTTCAGTCTATAATAAATGAAAAATTTAAAATGTAGCTTACTAAATCATGCGATAATTATCAATAAAGCTTCACATTGTTAGTCAGTCGTGGTAATTATCTTATAATTAGTTGATTGGTTTTAAATCCAAAACTCTATGTTTTTATTAGAAAATTAAAAGAAAAAATTAGTAAACTACCTTAGAAAGTTATTAATTAACTTTTGGAGCTATATTACACTATTAGGAATCCTGATAAATATAGCTTAATTAGAACATTAATTTTTCTAATTATTATTGCTTAAATTTTTTAATTTAGTAAAAACTTAAGTGATAGAATTAATAGATCAGCTTAAAAATTGATAAGATAAATTTTAGAGCTACATTCCATTGTAAAGAATCTATAATAATTATATCATTATAAGATAATTAGTTTTGCTAATTAGTATTGTTTAAATTCTCTCATTTTAGCGAAAAGTTAAGTGAGATAATTAGTAAATCAGATTAAAACTTAATGAGATAACTTTTAAAGATAGATTACATTATATACAAGATGTGATAATTATATCTTAATTAGATAATTACTTTTGCTAATTATTATTGCTCAAATTCTTTGGTTTTAAGAGAAAATTAAGTGAGATAACTAATAAATCATCTTAGAAGTTGATGAGGTAATTTGCAGAGCTATATTACATTGTTAGGAACTCGTGATAGTTATTTTTTAATTAGTTGATTAGTTTTCTAATTATTGTTTTTTAGCAAAAAAGTCTAGAAAATAATTAGCAAATCAACTTAAAAACTTCTAAGATATTTTTTTAGAGTTAGAATACGTTGTTAAGAAGCTAAGATGAATATATGTTTATCAAATATTTACTTTTACCGATTATTAAGTAAAATATGATCTATTTTTTACTATAATTAGAGGAAAGAAATTTAAAAATTAACTCAAAATATTATAGGATAATTAATAGAGCTAAAGTGCACCATGAGGAAGCTAAGTATCTTGCTTAGATATTTAGTTTAGAAATTACTATGTCAAAAAGTTAATTTTTGACTATAAATCAAAGGAGAAAAAAATTAAAAGATGAATTTTTGAAATATGCAAGGATTCCTATAGCTAATCAAGGCATCGAAAACCCATGATAACGATATCACAAAAAAAGAAAATAATTATAATACTATAATCTAATGAAAGGCTTAGACTGTGAAAAAATTAAAATTAAATTAATTAATAAAAATACGTAGTGAAAATTTTGGTGAAATTTTTTATTATAAGTTTTGAGTTTTGATACTTTACCTAATGGTTAAGCATCCTTTTATAAAGATAAAAAATATGGACCCCAAATAAAGTCATGCAAATCAGCAATCAAAGGATGGTATTAATATAAAGAAGGCCATGTTCACTCACAACCATGAGGCCGGTTCGAGAAGTAGGCCGACGGATAAGAGTGTCCGTGTCCCCGATCCTCAGCAGATCTCGGACCAGTCAATCACAAGTGGGTCTTGGTTATGGATTAAGTTTGTAACCTAAGTCCTTTTTAAGTATAGCATTGCATCCATTAAGGAGTGGATAAGTACTTAGAAAATATTAAATTGACTAAGAACGAAAGGATACCTTCCATGAAATATCGTGCATTTATTTGTTAAACTAGGAAAAAAAATGTTTTGGTTAGTCCAAGAAATATCTCATTGATCATTTTAAGACAACTTGTTTCGAGACACCTCTGGTTCCTTGAAATATTTTCACTTCAGGTAATGAGCAATGAAAGCTTTTCAGCCAATGATAAATCGATTACCCCAACGTACGAAGAGTCTTTACTCTGTGCATGTGTATGTACGTACATATCTTAGATACTATTCTTATCCTCGGAGAGCCACTCAGTTGCCTAGCAGTTGATTTAGCGTATAGGCACCTCGAACTTTTAAGTGATGTCTTTTCCACCCAAGATTATGAAAGAAAGGGTGTTGTTTTTCACCCATATATAGGTGTGCTTGAGACAAGAGGTGTACTCGTCAAAGTTTTTATGATCAATGTTTTGTTAACAGTACCTTGCCTTAAGTTTAAAGATGTTTGATAAAGAATGTTTTCAATACTTGCTCTAAGGAATCACTATTACTTGAAACTAAAAGGAGCCATTATTTTAAGTGTCCAAAGAATGTGATAGTAATTTTAAAATAAAGAAACATGTGTAAGTGCAAAGTGATAAGTGGAGATCGACTAAGGTTGTCGATCATGGACGGGCGGACCCGATTAGTTAGGTAACTATCCATCTCCACCCATTAACGTTTAGTAAACTTCTTCAGTGGAAAGGGAGTCTACTAGCGGCTGTGCCTTCACTCATGTAGAGGGAAAACAGCATTGGAAAAGGATTCCTTAGCCCATGTGTGGAGGTTATAGGGCCGAAAAGGTTTTAGGTCTTTTAGATTTTTGTCTTGTTTTCACTTGAGAGACAGGACTAGGTTTTTCTTTGGGCTGTAATCCCAAACCATTCCCAATGGTAAGGGTATGTTCCTAGATTTTTCATACTTAGAGACTAGTTTTTATTAGGCCTAGAAACCTATCAAGGACTTTAGTTTTTATTAGACCTAGAGACCTATCAAGAACCCCTTCACGACTTTTAGAATCTATGGGTCGGGGACCTTTCACTCCCCTCTTGGGAAAGGGTTCTTCATATTGCAATTAGAGTTAAGCCATAGAGGTCTTAGCACAGAGCCCTGTGAACTTTCATTTTGTTGCACATTTTCTCACCAAATGGACACAAGGGATGGATCTCAATGCACTTGATGGTGGAATCGCAATTACAATTAGATT
Source organism: Adiantum capillus-veneris (assembly GCF_014529385.1). Lineage (NCBI taxonomy): Eukaryota > Viridiplantae > Streptophyta > Polypodiopsida > Polypodiales > Pteridaceae > Adiantum > Adiantum capillus-veneris. Next base: position 143,570,836 of record NC_140939.1, read on the forward strand.
TTCAAATTTTGTGCTCCACATTTAAAATGAAATTGAGAGATGTATGGGGTTTGAGGTTGGCGATGTGCGTCCCAACATGAGGATCACCCAATCTCCATTGGACCATTAGGATGTTCTTTACCCATCCTTAGCAAAGAATCCTCCGCAATTCATTTCTCTACCGACTATCCATGGGGGAGAAATTTTGCAAAGAGTATTCTTCATTGGTCTTTATTTGTGGCAGGAAGGGCCATGTTGTTACAGATTGTACCCATTAGAAGATATCTCTTGATCAGAGGCAGCACACATCAAAACAAGAGACACTTCATGCAAATGGGGATTGGAAGGTGTTAATGTAAGGACAGGGCTCCACGGCTTGTATATAGACACAAAGTTCTTGTTTCTCATCCCTCTTCAAATACTTCTTCGACACCTCTGCATGATCCATCACCTAATCCTCAAAGTTTGATTTGGATATCAACTTATTAACCGCATTTCCCTTCTTTGGCAAAAAATGCTAAGAAGTTTGCTAAGGAGGAGGCTTTGAAGACCTCTAAGAAAATTCATGATGAGGTGTTGACATAGAGCTCCTTCCAACATAGTGTTGTGCTTGTAGTGCTCTTGTGAACATTTATACAAGTGTGGTGCTCTTCCTAAGGCACAAACTATCCTACACAAGCTTCCATCTTGCAATGTTGTTTCTTGGAGTGCATAGATCACAAGTCATGTTCAAAACAGGCAAGGTCAACAAGCCCTAGAATCACCCATCAAGCCTTTTGTAGCTTGCATTACAAAAAAGGCATGCAAATGACACGGGTTGCCACTTTCCATGTGTCTTGAAAATCAAGATGAGCAATTATTGACCAACAAGTGAGTGCTTCAAGACATCTCTCTCCAAGCAAAATGCATGTTTGTTGTTTAAACTAAAGGTTGTTGGGTCAATGTTCTCTAGTTCTCCATGGCAAATGAGAAAAGGGAGGATAGCTACGAGAGTCTCTCAATTCCAACTATTTTAAGTGATGGCCATATAACAGAAAGATGACCTCTATTGAAAGCCAATCTAGACCTTAGTCAACTCAACCACCATGGGAAGAGAACTGTCAAGAAAGAGAAGCCTTGAGGCTAGAGGCTTTAGAGGAGGGATGAAAGACATTGTCAAGCTTGTTAGGGATGAAAAGGAATGGACGCTACTACACACCATCGTAGTTGTCACAAAAACAGTTCCCAAATAAATGGCTGCATCCATTGCAAGAAGCTACTTCCAACACTTTCAAAAGTTTTTCAGGATACAGAAGAATATGAAGGTGGCTCTCGACAATAAATGCTGCAAAGCCGGACCTTTTTTCAGCTATGCTTTGTGCAATTATTGAAGACTACAGGATAAATTAAAAAAACAGTGTTCACGTCATAGATTAAGATCCAAGTTGTTTGCCAATCTATGCATTCAAATCAGCTGTCACACTGGGTGTAACAAATGGAAAATGTTCTGGCAATTGCTGATCTTCCCGCACGTATGAGTTCAATTACAAAAGTTGCCCTCTAGATTTGTAATTGAAGCCAATGCTTCGGTGATCTTACCAGTTCTATTGTAAACAAAATAAACGGCATACGATATCTAACTTGTTATGCAATGAAATGTAAAATCGAACCTATTGAACCGCAAGTAGACGAGCAATGAAAACACTTCTTGTAAAAGAAAAGGATGCACGACACAAATACCAAAACAGCTACTCACATTGTAAGCGACTGTAAGCGACTCTACAATTCACCTCGATCGAAGTTTGTCACATGCATATTTACTTCTTGAAACTACACAAAACAAAGCAATGGATTGGCTCTTGCACACATTTTCAAGAATAGAGATTGTCACCCTTGATATGCCAAGTTTCACCACACATATCTTCAGCACTTCTTTTGCTACAAACATTGGAGAGAATCACAGTCTAAAGAATTGTGAATCCCCATTGCACAGCACTCTAGCTCGACGTAGTAACCGGGCATTTATTTCAGCGCTGGTTGGTACTAGCCCACAGCCAAAATGCAAAACTTCAACAAGACCTGTAGCTAAGCTTTCTTTTTTCTTGGTGGGGGGGCAGGAGGGGGGGGCTACAACTGGATTTTGAAAGATGCCGCTGAGTATCGAACCTGGGTCTTTACGCACCCACCACATCCAAATTAACTTGCAGGTTATGATCCCATTGACTCCTGTAGCCAAGTTGCTGCTCCTGGCTAACCTTAAGACAATGCCAGTCCTAAGGTACATACACCAAAGGGGCATCTCTATTGTAAGCACAACCCATGATTGGCAATCAAGAGGACAATATCTCTTGTGGTTACTCTCTATATCATCCCAATAGAGAGTCTACCATTGCAATGTGTGTAGCTAAACATTTGCATAATCTCCCAGTCGTACTCCCACTACCATCCAGCAATTCCGGTATGCACCTTGTTTAACCTACACGCAAATGTGCATCACTTCAGCACCACAAAAAACGAACCATTCATCAAGGAGGAATACAAGATGTCTATAGGAGCAAAGGCCAACCTTTTGTAGACAGAAGGTATAAGTACGTGTAGCCTCCTTGGCTTCCGGCAATTGATATGTAACCTTTACACATTGCAGGGCCCTTATATCACCTGGTCCATGAAAGGCAACAGGAGATGTGGCCTGTAAACGAGTTAGGGAACTTTGAAAACAATCGAAAGCACTGATTCAAACTCCAAAATCAGAGTTCAGCTGTATTATGAGCCATGATGATTGAATGTAATGGTGAGAGACTCTCACAAGCAATGAAGATGAAGGTCTGAATGGTTCACCTTCCAATCTGAACAATTGATAATAGGTGCATACAAAGGCTCCCTTAATAAAGCAGCGAACTGAGAAAATGTGAGATATCTTTCTGCTGCATCCCATGCTCGTGCAACAGACACAGACTCTGGGACCTGAAGCACAAAGCTCAAGTTTATATGGTGTGGCAGAAGCTTCTGTTTTAAGCTTCGATATACCTAGGTAGCTGTGCCATGCTAGAACTTCACTATGCCTTCAAGGCTAGAGCTTACAACTCCCTGCATTTAATTATAAGTGCTCTTCATTCTACCTGGCCTGCGAGCATTTCCTCTACTTTCTCTGGCATAGAGAACTGGAAGGCTGTTCTTACACCACTATCTTCTTCTGGCCAGTCATTCCTCATCAATGCATCCATCTGCAAGGAAGCACATTAGTAAATTTAAGATTTCCATAGATTTATGAACAGCATCTGCATTCCTTACCTGTCATAATTACAATGAGCAGAACAGCACGTTCTCAAAACACAAGAAAAATGCTAGGGATCTCCCTCTTCACATACCCGAGACACGTGGCTACCAGGAGAACATATCTCCAAGACAAGAATTACAAGATGCAATCTCCTCTTCATCAACCTTAGCATTTTTGGGTGGAGAAACTGCAGGAAATTATGCCATCTCTCTGTCTCTCTTGCATTCAGAGCAGCAAGCATTTTCAGTCAGTAAAGCAACCTAAAGGGCTTCAGAAGGGGGCTAATCCCAGTAGCAGACAGGGCTCAGCTACATGCCCTTGGTTCTCCCATCCTCCTTGCGTTTTCCACCCAGATCTGCAGCAAGAGGAAAACAGCCCTAGGCGGCCAGATTTGAGAGCCTTTCGTCATGAGAGACAAGTCTAAACAGTCCTCTCCATCTGCGTTTTTGACTCGGCCCGACAAGCCAGCAGGATCAGCCATCTGTAGGCCATTAGTGGCTACCAGAAACAAGTATTATCAGCCAAGAAGAAGCCAAGTCCAGTTCAGCCCTGTAGAGTGCAGTTTCCAGCCAAGACGCCCAATCTGATACCCCTACATAGTAGCAGATCAGCCCAGAGGTGCTCGCATATGTGGGAGGTACTTGCTGCGACAGATAGAAGGTTTTTGGAGTCAAAACAAGCGTGGATGTTGGTGTTAAGTGGCCAAACGGTTTGATCTACACATAAGGTATCAGCACTTCGAATCCTAAAATCAATCCAAAGACAGCCTCTCTCTCATTCTCAGATGTCGTGACTCGTGTCCCTTGTTCATCTATGTGGCACTGCAAGTGTTATAGATCGGAGTCGAGGTGTCCACCGGATCGCGAGCAAGTTCTTGTCTTCATTGCATCTTCCGTTGCCTACTTCAACACAATCAAACCATCAAATTGCTCAAAAAACTGAGACCACCTTGCCTGGCAGTCACTCCAATGTGCACTAGGCATATAGATTGAAGATGCTTGAGGGCTTGATGATCAGTAAGAACAATAAAACCTCTACCATACAGAAAATGCTTCCAATGCTTTAGAGACTGAATGACAAAGAGAAGTCCTTATCGTACACTAAGTAGTTCTTTTTTGTTTGCACTCTTTAACTTCCTACAGAGAAATGCAATTGGACAGCCATGCTCCTAGAGCACAACTCCTATGGCCACGTTGCTCGCATCCGTCCATACCTCGAAGGGGTCATCCCAAGAGGCGGGGATGAGACACGGAGCTTCAGCCACCGAAACCTTGAGAGCGTCGAAAGCCTGAACGGCTGTCTCGGCCAAGACAACGTGCTGACGACTAGTCTTAACCCCTTTGAAAACATCAGTCATTGGTGCGGCAATGCGTGCAAAAGTCTCTATATGCGAGCTATATGCCTGACGCAGACCTAAAAAAGAACCCACATCATATGTTGTTTTGGGCAAATCCCAATTACAAACTTCTGGCACAACGTGCATGTAGTTCTAAGCTAGAGGAATCCAACGAGCCAATCCCCGCGTCGATTGGATTCCCGGGTGGGTAGATGTGCGACAGTTTCACCCAAATTGGACCCCCCCTGGCTCAAGTTTTATTAAATCAATTTATTGATTTATTTTATTTCAGACAGCTTGCCTTACCTAAGCCTTAATAAGTTTATAACCTGCGAATCTCACCTATAAAGGAACTCAAGAGGCTAGCGTTTCTAGATATTCACCAAGCGCTAGCATAAGACTGCAAGCCAGCTCAACGTTTTTGCAGCAAATCAGGCCAGCATTTTCAGCCTTGGCATTTTGCAGTTCTTGGCCGGATCAGCCCTAGAGCCAGCAGTTTACAGCAGATCAGGCCAGCGTTTTCAGTTTTCAGCCCATCACCATCGCGGTGATGCGAGATTTGCTAATGTTACCCCTTGCAGGTGCGGTCCGGTACTTACGTAGCCCATTGAGCCCTCCCTTCGGCCATTCCCTCACCAGAATTGAGTGCTCCATTGTTGTGCAGGACCGTGCACCTTAAGCATCGGAAAATAGCGACCAATTGTATACCATGTGTTGCATGTGGGGTGCGCCTACGAGGGGGTAGATAGTCTCCGAAGATTAATCTACGACCTTCCTTGAACCAAGGGGAGAAATCCTTGCATGGTCAAGACTCGTAGCGTTATGGAGACCACCACCAATCAAGAAGGCAAGCAAATCCCACCTACGGATCCTACCATGAGTCCTCCCTCTTTGCCACCAGTTCCCATAGATGCTATGATGCGCATGATGATGCAACAAGACGAAGCTTGACCACAAGAGCGTATGGAAGCGAAGGAGGCGTAGAGCATGCGGAAGCGGCGGAGCGAGAGGAACGTAGATTAGCAGCTGAAGCCGAGGTTTATAGGCTGGAAAGGGAATGTCACGGGGACGGGCACCACGTGCCAACGGAAAAGAACAAACTGAACAACTTTAAGCACTTCAAATAACAACTGAAATGAAAGAGATGCATGGCACAAGAGACGGGGACTGGCGGAATTCCACCCCGAGGGAGCACTGGTCCCAAACTTGGCGCCCCTTTCGGTATTTCTTTATATTGCTTGAACTCAGTACAATGCCGGTACTCCAAGCTTTGCACCTCCACATTGAAGCGTGCCACAGTATGAGCCCTCTGCACATTTAAAGGCCCTTGGCCTATGAAAAGCAGTTACATGAAAAGCTTCAAGCTCAAAAGCATCCGGTCCAAAAGCGTTGCGCCCAAAAAGCTGCCAACGCATTTTGCGAAAATCCGTACAGCTGCCACATCAGCATAGTGCAACACGAAACGCGGGATTCTGTACACCTACCATGTGGCCCTTGTCAACATAATTTGCGGATAGTCCATATAGTCATGCCATGTCATCAGCTGGTTGTGCACTCTTTTCTTTAATATCCTTTGTGTCAGTTGGACCCTATCGGAGGGGTCCCCATAAGTTGGTCGGAACTCTTCTTTAAAAATACGCCACTCGGCAAGGCTCTGTAAGTTGGTGAAAACTCCTTCTGCTATTGCTTCTTTTGTTGTTGCTGCTTCTTAGGTTTTAAGTCCCTCGCCCGGGGATCTACAGGTTGGCTCTGTTCTCCAGTCGCTTGACACGTCAGCAGTTTGTGACATCCCCCCTTCTTGAAAGAAAGTAATCATCTGCGATTACAGCATATCTGCAAAACAACTCAAGTTAGCTCAAAAATTTCCGAAAGTCATTCCGAGGGGCATTCCAAGGGACAATTAGTTTTCTCATTCTATTGGAGCTCTTAATATCCTCGGTCATTGGCTTCCCAAAAAAATCTCATCCAATAAAAAGTCTCATTCCAGATTGGAGCTCTTGATATCCTGGGTCGTTGGTTTCCCAAAATGCAGTTACAAGACATAAAACATAAAGTTGCCAATGAACACTCCCCCCATATATAACCACAAGGGTCCGTGTAACCGGCCTGTTCAATCCAAAAAGGGCGGTAGACTTTACTTTAAACCTTGATTTAGCTTTCACCCATTATTAGTCGTCTATTATACCTACGCTATAGTGACACAAGAGAGGGGAATGGGATACAGATGCTAGAATGCGCCTGTATGAGAAGACCGACACCAGATTGGCCCCTAACTCAGGCGCCCCTTTCCGTATTTCTTTATTGTTTAAAAGAGGGAATAAATGTTGTGGATCCCTACAAGCTGCCCCGCACAAACTTGGCTGAATTTCAACTGTTCCGGCCTGATTTCGGCAACATAACTGTACTAGAACCCTTCACAGTCAGTATTCCCACGCATTGAATGACTTTCCCGACGCATACGGGCACTTTGCAAAACCTGGCGAGAATCTGCAGCACGCTGAATTCTCTGTTTTCAGCCCTGAAAATGCGCCAGATCACCTATACAGCGGTCCCCTTGCGTCCCCGAACCTCCTGGGGGTATTAGGGTCCGTTTAGGGCCAAAACCCTAAACCTGCAAAAATACACAGCAGGCTGTAATTCACTGTTTCGGGCTCCGTTTCGCCTGCCGGTCGCATCCGCAGCAAGTCCTCGAGCTCCCGCACCTGTAGGGCTACTTGCCCTTTGAATAGGACGAGATTTCTGACGTGAAACCTCTCCGAATTCACCTGTGCCTGCGGGGGGATTAGCCGCTAGCTAATCCAGTACCTGTGCAAGAGGCTCTTGCCTCGGCAATCGCGCATGAACCCACACAACTGTACATTGGTCAAATGAAGAGCCCACTAGAGGGGCATAACATACTGCCAAAGGGGAGAGAGAGGGCAGTGCGTAGCGTGCAGGGCATCACTCCTGGCACCGCACTGTACATAGGAGGGAAAGCAAGCACTCCATAGCTCTTAACCTGTGACAAATCTGAAAATGAGGCTCTCCCCCTCCTAAATTCAGCGCCACTTCTTGTTGCATGAGGCAAGTGCACCAGAAGGTGCCACTTGGCACATTTACAAGCATTTTCCCGTTTCGGGGTTGCCGTCTAAAAATATCCCAACCGGTTGCCCAGTTGACTTCACGGCAGAGTAAGAAAATGTTCCCCTTGTCATTCCGGAGAAAATGACATCAACACATTTTCAGGTCCCAAAACAGCAGTTCCCTAAAATTTAGGAGATGCTGCCATCGTATCTTTCTAGGTCATCCGACCCTCTTTGTACACTGCGGCCACATCCAGAACTGAAATGTAGCCTCTGTAGCAAAGGATTCCACTTTGGCTAGTCAATGACCCCACTTGGCTAACCATAGTCCTTGTCCAACCTTAGTGCTCTCTTGCCCTGAGGCCTGGACTCCCTCTGGACAGTTCCACACTAGCTATGCAATGCAGGGCAGTTAGATTTCCCGAGGGGTGTTTCCAAAAAGTGAAAGTAAATAGATAATAAGAAAGAAATCAACAAAAAGGATAGATAGTAGTCACACGCTGGTGACATACCCCCCTCTTGAAATCTCAACTGTCCTCGTTTGCATCTATGTCGTACATGCTTACTGTCAACACTGATGTATTCAACACCTGTCGACACATATACGACACATACATGCTCATTGTCAACCCTGGTGTATTCAACACCTCGTGGACTCATGTATTGCCTGCGTGTGAACCCTGTCCCAATGACATAGTGGTAGCTTCGCACTCTGCCACTGCTTTGAGTCACTAACTTTCCAATGACAAAATGGTAGCTGCACATTTTGCCACTGTCTTATAGTACACGTTGGATCCCGTAACACTTTCGAGCATACCCAAACCGACAGTTTAAGAATGCAGTTACACATGTACTCTTGAATAGAAGCAATCACTGTATCCTTGACAAACTGACAAGAAATACTCACTTCTATAGCACTAACCAAACTTTTGGACATTCCATAAGAGCAATTGCCAAACTAACAATCTGTACAGCTCTAACATTCATGTAACAGGTATTTCATTTGAGCTCACTTTAAATACCATGTACATCATTTGTCTCAAAAGCCATTCTCACACTGACAATCCATGTAGCTTTGAAACTCAAGGGGTCAAGGTAGGTTGCAAATCGAAGGCTTCCAGGTAAAGTGATAACACAGTTGGTGACTCTGCAAGTTCACCTTCTTCCATCCACTTAGCATCCATTGGTGGATAGTTTCTGAACTTTACCAAGTAACGCCTAGCAACCTTGCCTTTCACTTTCCTTTCTTTGTGTACCAAAATCTGTTCGGGGACCAAGATCTCGTCAAGTTCCTCGACTTCCGGCTGATCTTCAGCAGGCATATCTTCTGGCACATCACCCACATAGGGTCTGAGAAGACTCACATGAAACGCATTGTGAATCTTCCAACTGTCAGGCAATTTCAGCCTATATGCAACATCACTGATTATGTCGCATACTTGAAAAGGCCCATAGTAACGCATGCTGAGCTTTGGAAACAATCTTTCCTTGCCCTTCATCTTCTTTAACCTTGCCTTTTCAAAACGTAAAAGCACCCAATCACCAAGTGAATATACCACTTCACGACGGTGACGATCAGCTGCTTTCTTTTGCTTTGCCTGAGTCCTTTCTAAGGCCACTTTGACCTTCTTGTACATTTCATCCATGTCCTGAACATACTTATCTGCTTCAAATATCTTGTCCTTTGTATGCAGTATGGGAGGAACTTTCTTGCCACCTTCAACTATCTCAAAAGGTGCCTTGCCAGTTGATGAATGCACTGTATTATTGTATGCATACTCCACCAATGGCAAATACTGCTCCCACTTTCCTTTATGCTCTGACACATAGCACTTCAGCAGATCTAGGACAGTAGAATTTGCCTCTTCTGACTGCCCATGTGTTTGAGGATGAAATGACGAAGAGAATTTGAGCGTTGTGCCCATATTCTCAAACAAGCCTCTCCAGAACAAACTTGTCATGCGTGGATCACGGTCGCTAACAATCGACTGTGGCATGCCATGATACTTGAAAATATTGCTCATAAACAAGCGTGCCATCTGATCTGGCTTTATCTTCTTCCTGACAGGAATAAAATGAGCCTGTTTGCTCAAGGGAGAAGATTGTGAATTTAACACTGGCGTCAAGGCAGGATCAGGCAAGAAAAATTCAGCCAAGAAGCACATTCCCAATGAGGCTCCTAAAGGGACTCAGGAGTCAGCCAACGCAGGGAAAGATAAAGCTACGGTTGAATCAGAAAAAGGACCAGCAAAGAAATGGAAAAGACGTTTTCCTCGAAAGTCAGAAGAGCAAAAGAAGGTCCTGAGGACAGAGAACAAATGCTTTATATGTGAGCAGCCTAGCCACATTGCTTACAACTGTCCTACAAAGAGGTGAGTTTTTTCTAGAAGAGATTCACTTTCTGGGACACATTGTCTCAAAGGATGGTGTCAGAATGGATCCTGCAAAAGTTGAAGCGATCAAGTCATGGCCAAATTTGAAGACGGTGCATGATGTCCGAAGCTTTTTGGGACTATGCTCCTATTACAGAAGGTTTATCCGAAATTTCGCTGAGATTGCTTCACCTTTACATGCTCTTCAAAAGAAAGCAGTCACCTTTAGATGGACACAGAAAGAGATTTCAGCTTTTAATCTCTTAAAGGAAAAGATGACTTCAGATCCAGTCATTGTATTGCCAGATCTTAGGAAGTCATTTGTGGTCCAGTGTGATGCCTGCGGTAGTAGCATTGGTGCAGTGCTAATGCAAGATGGCAGGGTAGTAGCCTATGAGAGCAGAATTTTGCAAGGGCCAGAGATGACCATGCAGCTCTATGAGAAAGAGTTACTGGCTGTGATTCATGCGCTCTTAAGTTGGAAACACTACTTGCTAGGTGCAGACTTTGTTGTCCAAACAGACCATCAGACCTTGCGGTACTTCTTGACACAGACAAAGTTATCTGAGAAGCATATGCGATGGGCAAATATCTTGTCCATGTTCCATTTTCAGATTGTGCATGTGGAAGGCAAGAAGAACGTTGTGGCTGATGCCTTATCAAGGAAGCCACAAATTTCAGCTGTGTCGATTCCTTATCATCATGAACTTGATGATATGAGAGAACAGTATGCAAATGATGAAGATTTTGCAAGGGTCTTCGAGCAGCTAATGGATGGACAACGTCATGAACACTATCTTCTCAAAGATGCGTTCATGATGATGCATGGCAGATTGTGTGTCACAAAGCCATTGCGACGCAAAGTTATGGAAGAGAGTCATGTCCCACCGTATGCAAGGCATCGTGGTATCGATGCTACAGTTAAAGCGGTTGAGACATTCTTCTATTGGCCTACATTGAGAAGTGATGTGGATGCCTTTGTGCGAGAATGCCTAATATGCCAAAAGGTTAAGTTTGACAGGCAAAAGGCACCAGGGTTATTGCAACCACTACCTATTCCAGATAAACCATGGGAAAGTATTGCTAGAACCATGTAACCGGCCTGTTCAATCCAAAAAGGGCGGTAGACTTTACTTTAAACCTTGATTTAGCTTTCACCCATTATTAGTCGTCTATTATACCTGCGCTATAGTGACACAAGAGAGGGGAATAGGATACAGATGCTAGAATGCGCCTGTATGAGAAGACTGACACCAGATTGGCCCCTAACTTAGGCGCCCCTTTCCGTATTTCTTTATTGTTTAAAAGAGGGAATAAATGTTGTGGATCCCTACAAGCTGCCCCGCACAAACTTGGCTGAATTTCAACTGTTCCGGCCTGATTTCGGCAACATAACTGTACTAGAACCCTTCACAGTCAGTATTCCCACGCATTGAATGACTTTCCCGACGCATACGGGCACTTTGCAAAACCTGGCGAGAATCTGCAGCATGCTGAATTCTCTGTTTTCAGCCCTGAAAATGCGCCAGATCACCTGTACAGCGGTCCCCTTGCGTCCCCGAACCTCCTAGGGGTATTAGGGTCCGTTTAGGGCCAAAACCCTAAACCTGCAAAAATACACAGCAGGCTGTAATTCACTGTTTCGGGCTCCGTTTCGCGTGCCGGTCGCATCCGTAGCAAGTCCTCGAGCTCCCGCACCTGTAGGGCTACTTGCCCTTTGAATAGGACGAGATTTCTGGCATGAAACCTCTCCGAACTCACCTGTGCCTGCGAGGGGATTAGCCGCTAGCTAATCCAGTACCTGTGCAAGAGGCTCTTGCCTAGGCAATCGCGCATGAACCCACACAACTGTACATTGGTCAAATGAAGAGCCCACTAGAGGGGCATAACATACTGCCAAAGGGGAGAGAGAGGGCAGTGCGTAGCGTGCAGGGCATCACTCCTGGCACCGCACTGTACATAGGAGGGAAAGCAAGCACTCCATAGCTCTTAACCTGTGACAAATCTGAAAATGAGGCTCTCCCCCTCCTAAATTCAGCGCCACTTCTTGTTGCATGAGGCAAGTGCACCAGAAGGTGCCACTTGACACATTTACAAGCATTTTCCCGTTTCGGGGTTGCCGTCTAAAAATATCCCAACCGGTTGCCCAGTTGACTTCACGGCAGAGTAAGAAAATGTTCCCCTTGTCATTCCGGAGAAAATGACGTCAACACATTTTCAGGTCCCAAAATAGCAGTTCCCTAAAATTTAGGAGATGCTGCCATCGTATCTTTCTAGGTCATCCGACCCTCTTTGTACACTGCGGCCACATCCAGAACTGAAATGTAGCCTCTGTAGCAAAGGATTCCACTTTGGCTAGTCAATGACCCCACTTGGCTAACCATAGTCCTTGTCCAACCTTAGTGCTCTCTTGCCCTGAGGCCTGGACTCCCTCTGGACAGTTCCACACTAGCTATGCAATGCAGGGCAGTTAGATTTCCCGAGGGGTGTTTCCAAAAAGTGAAAGTAAATAGATAATAAGAAAGAAATCAACAAAAAGGATAGATAGTAGTCACACGCTGGTGACATACCCCCCTCTTGAAATCTCAACTGTCATAGTTTGCATCTATGTCGTACATGCTTACTGTCAACACTGATGTATTCAACACCTGTCGACACATATACGACACATACATGCTCATTGTCAACCCTGGTGTATTCAACACCTCGTGGACTCATGTATTGCCTGCGTGTGAACCCTGTCCCAATGACATAGTGGTAGCTTCGCACTCTGCCACTGCTTTGAGTCACTAACTTTCCAATGACAAAATGGTAGCTGCACATTTTGCCACTGTCTTATAGTACACGTTGGATCCCGTAACACTTTCGAGCATACCCAAACCGACAGTTTAAGAATGCAGTTACACATGTACTCTTGAATAGAAGCAATCACTGTATCCTTGACAAACCGACAAGAAATACTCACTTCTATAGCACTAACCAAACTTTTGGACATTCCATAAGAGCAATTGCCAAACTAACAATCTGTACAGCTCTAACATTCATGTAACAGGTATTTCATTTGAGCTCACTTTAAATACCATGTACATCATTTGTCTCAAAAGCCATTCTCACACTGACAATCCATGTAGCTTTGAAACTCAAGGGGTCAAGGTAGGTTGCAAATCGAAGGCTTCCAGGTAAAGTGATAACACAGTTGGTGACTCTGCAAGTTCACCTTCTTCCATCCACTTAGCATCCATTGGTGGATAGTTTCTGAACTTTACCAAGTAACGCCTAGCAACCTTGCCTTTCACTTTCCTTTCTTTGTGTACCAAAATCTGTTCGGGGACCAAGATCTCGTCAAGTTCCTCGACTTCCGGCTGATCTTCAGCTGGCATATCTTCTGGCACATCACCCACATAGGGTCTGAGAAGACTCACATGAAACGCATTGTGAATCTTCCAACTGTCAGGCAATTTCAGCCTATATGCAACATCACTGATTATGTCGCATACTTGAAAAGGCCCATAGTAACGCATGCTGAGCTTTGGAAACAATCTTTCCTTGCCCTTCATCTTCTTTAACCTTGCCTTTTCAAAACGTAAAAGCACCCAATCACCAAGTGAATATACCACTTCACGACGGTGACGATCAGCTGCATTCTTTTGCTTTGCCTGAGTCCTTTCTAAGGCCACTTTGACCTTCTTGTACATTTCATCCATGTCCTGAACATACTTATCTGCTTCAAATATCTTGTCCTTTGTATGCTGTATGGGAGGAACTTTCTTGCCACCTTCAACTATCTCAAAAGGTGCCTTGCCAGTTGATGAATGCACTGTATTATTGTATGCATACTCCACCAATGGCAAATACTGCTCCCACTTTCCTTTATGCTCTGACACATAGCACTTCAGCAGATCTAGGACAGTAGAATTTGCCTCTTCTGACTGCCCATGTGTTTGAGGATGAAATGACGAAGAGAATTTGAGCGTTGTGCCCATATTCTCAAACAAGCCTCTCCAGAACAAACTTGTCATGCGTGGATCACGGTCGCTAACAATCGACTGTGGCATGCCATGATACTTGAAAATATTGCTCATAAACAAGCGTGCCATCTGATCTGGCTTTATCTTCTTCCTGACAGGAATAAAATGAGCCTGTTTGCTCAAGGGAGAAGATTGTGAATTTAACACTGGCGTCAAGGCAGGATCAGGCAAGAAAAATTCAGCCAAGCACGTTCCCAATGAGGCTCCTAAAGGGACTCAGGAGTCAGCCAACGCAGGGAAAGATAAAGCTACGGTTGAATCAGAAAAAGGACCAGCAAAGAAATGGAAAAGACGTTTTCCTCGAAAGTCAGAAGAGCAAAAGAAGGTCCTGAGGACAGAGAACAAATGCTTTATATGTGAGCAGCCTGGCCACATTGCTTACAACTGTCCTACAAAGAGGTGAGTTTTTTCTAGAAGAGATTCACTTTCTGGGACACATTGTCTCAAAGGATGGTGTCAGAATGGATCCTGCAAAAGTTGAAGCGATCAAGTCATGGCCAAATTTGAAGACGGTGCATGATGTCCGAAGCTTTTTGGGACTATGCTCCTATTACAGAAGGTTTATCCGAAATTTCGCTGAGATTGCTTCACCTTTACATGCTCTTCAAAAGAAAGCAGTCACCTTTAGATGGACACAGAAAGAGATTTCAGCTTTTAATCTCTTAAAGGAAAAGATGACTTCAGATCCAGTCATTGTATTGCCAGATCTTAGGAAGTCATTTGTGGTCCAGTGCGATGCCTGCGCTAGTAGCATTGGTGCAGTGCTAATGCAAGATGGCAGGGTAGTAGCCTATGAGAGCAGAATTTTGCAAGGGCCAGAGATGACCATGCAGCTCTATGAGAAAGAGTTACTGGCTGTGATTCATGCGCTCTTAAGTTGGAAACACTACTTGCTAGGTGCAGACTTTGTTGTCCAAACAGACCATCAGACCTTGCGGTACTTCTTGACACAGACAAAGTTATCTGAAAAGCATATGCGATGGGCAAATATCTTGTCCATGTTCCATTTTCAGATTGTGCATGTGGAAGGCAAGAAGAACGTTGTGGCTGATGCCTTATCAAGGAAGCCACAAATTTCAGCTGTGTCGATTCCTTATCATCATGAACTTGATGATATGAGAGAACAGTATGCAAATGATGAAGATTTTGCAAGGGTCTTCGAGCAGCTAATGGATGGACAACGTCATGAACACTATCTTCTCAAAGATGCGTTCATGATGATGCATGGCAGATTGTGTGTCACAAAGCCATTGCGACGCAAAGTTATGGAAGAGAGTCATGTCCCACCGTATGCAAGGCATCGTGGTATCGATGCTACAGTTAAAGCGGTTGAGACATTCTTCTATTGGCCTACATTGAGAAGTGATGTGGATGCCTTTGTGCGAGAATGCCTAATATGCCAAAAGGTCAAGTTTGACAGGCAAAAGGCACCAGGGTTATTGCAACCACTACCTATTCCAGATAAACCATGGGAAAGTATTGCTAGAACCATGTAACCGGCCTGTTCAATCCAAAAAGGGCGGTAGACTTTACTTTAAACCTTGATTTAGCTTTCACCCATTATTAGTCGTCTATTATACCTGCGCTATAGTGACACAAGAGAGGGGAATAGGATACAGATGCTAGAATGCGCCTGTATGAGAAGACTGACACCAGATTGGCCCCTAACTTAGGCGCCCCTTTCCGTATTTCTTTATTGTTTAAAAGAGGGAATAAATGTTGTGGATCCCTACAAGCTGCCCCGCACAAACTTGGCTGAATTTCAACTGTTCCGGCCTGATTTCGGCAACATAACTGTACTAGAACCCTTCACAGTCAGTATTCCCACGCATTGAATGACTTTCCCGACGCATACGGGCACTTTGCAAAACCTGGCGAGAATCTGCAGCATGCTGAATTCTCTGTTTTCAGCCCTGAAAATGCGCCAGATCACCTGTACAGCGGTCCCCTTGCGTCCCCGAACCTCCTAGGGGTATTAGGGTCCGTTTAGGGCCAAAACCCTAAACCTGCAAAAATACACAGCAGGCTGTAATTCACTGTTTCGGGCTCCGTTTCGCGTGCCGGTCGCATCCGTAGCAAGTCCTCGAGCTCCCGCACCTGTAGGGCTACTTGCCCTTTGAATAGGACGAGATTTCTGGCATGAAACCTCTCCGAACTCACCTGTGCCTGCGAGGGGATTAGCCGCTAGCTAATCCAGTACCTGTGCAAGAGGCTCTTGCCTAGGCAATCGCGCATGAACCCACACAACTGTACATTGGTCAAATGAAGAGCCCACTAGAGGGGCATAACATACTGCCAAAGGGGAGAGAGAGGGCAGTGCGTAGCGTGCAGGGCATCACTCCTGGCACCGCACTGTACATAGGAGGGAAAGCAAGCACTCCATAGCTCTTAACCTGTGACAAATCTGAAAATGAGGCTCTCCCCCTCCTAAATTCAGCGCCACTTCTTGTTGCATGAGGCAAGTGCACCAGAAGGTGCCACTTGACACATTTACAAGCATTTTCCCGTTTCGGGGTTGCCGTCTAAAAATATCCCAACCGGTTGCCCAGTTGACTTCACGGCAGAGTAAGAAAATGTTCCCCTTGTCATTCCGGAGAAAATGACGTCAACACATTTTCAGGTCCCAAAATAGCAGTTCCCTAAAATTTAGGAGATGCTGCCATCGTATCTTTCTAGGTCATCCGACCCTCTTTGTACACTGCGGCCACATCCAGAACTGAAATGTAGCCTCTGTAGCAAAGGATTCCACTTTGGCTAGTCAATGACCCCACTTGGCTAACCATAGTCCTTGTCCAACCTTAGTGCTCTCTTGCCCTGAGGCCTGGACTCCCTCTGGACAGTTCCACACTAGCTATGCAATGCAGGGCAGTTAGATTTCCCGAGGGGTGCTTCCAAAAAGTGAAAGTAAATAGATAATAAGAAAGAAATCAACAAAAAGGATAGATAGTAGTCACACGCTGGTGACAGTCCGAGCCTAGAGCTGTTCAACGACTCCCTATCACTCCTCCCGCAAATACCTTAAAAGGTCCAAGCCGGGAGATATAGACGCCTTTACAACCAAACACCCCCTAGACCGCAGCCTGCGTCATTTGGAGGTTCAAGCATAGCATACAATGAAACGCTCCCCAGACATCTCGTTTGCGTCGTTCCGAGATTCAGACAATACCAAAACAAAATTTCTGACTACTCCACTCGGGAGTAAATCAACAAGCATTGAACCCAGTAATAAAACCAGAGTCAAACAATCTAAATCGGCACCAAGACAAGTTTAAAACAAATACCATCCATTTCAAACAAATCTTAAACAGCATCACCAAACAAGTTCTCAAACAGAACTCAGAAAACTGCTAAATCAAATTGAAAAAAGCATTCTCGACATCAGTCGAGCTTGAAAGTCAACATGGCTTCCTTCCTAAAACCTGCACCAAAATCAGGGTAGATTTCTTCCATAAGGTTGTAGCCGACCGCAGCATGGTCCATAAGCTCTTGAATAGTCGAAATAGGCCTCGACAGATAGTGTTCTTGTGGCGGTGATGGTAGTCTCAAGACATAGCAATCACACTTATCAGTTTGAGAAGAGACACCTGGTGAGAGATGTCCAAAAATTTCAAGTTGTAATCTGCTAGGGTTTTCGTGGCAAGCATTCCAAGCTGCCCCACTTTGCCAAAGCTGCACTCTGAAAGAAGATGTCTAAAGGCGAGGATAGTCCCAACAGGCAAGAACTGCCCCTTAGAAGGCCGACCAGCGGGAAGCGAGAACAGCTACACTGGCAGCAATTACCGCAGTTACTGTAATAACTCTTGAGAGCTATAAATAGGACCCGCTACATTATAACCGGGCTGTTGGCTTTTTGGCTTTTGGCTTTCTGACACTTTTGGTTTACGAGCTCTTAGCTTTTAGATTCACCCCTGTAATCAATCCTCAGACTTCATCTGAGCTTAAGCCTGTTTTACACTATACTGGTTATCCTTGAGCTATTGATCTGAATCTACAAATACCATTTCCCATATTCCAGTTGTGTCTTTCATTTCAGTACATCATTCCAATTCATTTCTCTATTTTAGTCCAATAATCTCTTTCAATCCTCACTAATTGAATTGCCTAGATAATCAGTAGTTCTGAACTCTAACACTGGAATAAGCTGTCTAAAGAGACTAACTCCCGTTCCATTTTGGCGATCACGATAGTTAGAGCTGATTGCTCTTAGACCAGAGAGCTCTATCTCCTGAAACCGGCCCGTAGGGCGGTAGGCGTTGGCTTTCACCCGAAATTCTTTACTTTAGACTTACACACAGAGCACTTTACAAAGAGAACCTGCGACGGGAATTAACACTTGAATACACACACGGCTCGGCAGCTAGAATGCTCCGAGCAGACGCCGACAACCTGTAGGCCCCAAAATTGGTGCCCCTTTCGGTATTTCTTTATTCTTTAGGAGGGTAAATTACAAGGTAAGGTCCTGGGAATCCTTCACGTGTATCCACCTAGATACCATTTGATTTGGCCAAATTTCGGCAACATAACAGCCCCAAAACTTGCGCGAAACCAATTCCCCTGCTGGAACTCGCTTGCAGTGGCGTATACCCTCTGATTCGTGTCCAAAAACAGTAAATTCAGCACGCTGTATTTACTGGTTTTTGCCCTGTTTTCAGCCCCAAACAGTCCCCTAACTGTCCTTTGCCAGTGGGGCACGATTCCCAATGATCCTGGCATCAGTACGGCTGAAAAACAGTGAATTTACAGCGCATACACAGCGCTGATTTTGCACCTGTACGGTGAGGTTATGACCCTCACCAGTGCCTGCTTTGGAGCAGCAGTTAGCTACCCCTGTTCCTGCTCAAGGAGGCTCTTGCCTCAGCACAAAAGCATGAACCCACACAACTGTACATCAGTCAAATGAGTAGCCCTCTTGTGGGGCATCACATAACTGCACGTAGGGGAGAGAGAGAGCAGTGTGTAGTGTGCAAGGCATCACTCCTAGCACCACACTGTACATGAGAGGGAAAGGAAGCACTCCATAGCTCTTAACCTGTGACAGGTTGCAAATGAGGCCTCTCCCAGCTTAAAAATCAGCGCCCATTTTTCTGCAAGAGGAAAGTGCATGAAAATTCGACACTTGGCGCATTTACAAGCATTTGCCCGTTTCGGGTTCGCCGCTTAAAAATATCCTGACCGGTTGCCCAGTTGACTTCACGACAGAGTTATAAAATGTTCCCCTAGTCATACCGGAGGTAATGACGCGAACACATTTCACGGCCCAAAATAGCAGTTCCCTAAATTTTAGGAGATGCTTCCGTTGGGCTCCCACTGGTCTTCTGACCATCTATCCTCATTGGGACCGCATCCAAAAATGCAATGTGGCCCAACTGTCGGATACTTTTTGTTGGTAGTCCCACCTTGACTTTACACCTTAATTGAGTTCACTTCCTAGTATCCACCAACTTGCTAAGTGCAACGGGGGGGACCTATATGATCTTGCTCTGAGCCTAGACATCCTCTTACCATACGAATTCCAGTGCCGACCACTTCCCATATGCGGGTGAATCTACCGTTCACATTGGCCATACAATGTCCGACCGTTTGCTACTTCAAAAAGAGGGTCTTAAACAAATAAAATAAACCCCATTGGAAAGAAACCAACAACCAAGGTTAGCAGTTGCCACATCTCTATGACATGGTTAATAATTGCCACGTCCTCGTGACATACCCCCCTCTTGAAATCGCAAACATCCTCGATTGCATACCATAAATACACGCCACTGATGATCTTGTGCTATTAACACTCTTTTATCATCGCATGTATCTGCAAGAAAGGTCGTAACATACATAGATACAAATGACTTAATGAGGCCTTCATACTTTTGCCATTTCCATCTATGGCACTGAATTCATATGTACATTTGATGTACTAGCTCTATCATTACCCCTCCTTTGCACACGTGGGGTTGGGGCATAAGTAGGCTGTAACCCAAAGGCTTCAAGGTAAAGCTGCAATACATTTGGTGACTCTGACAGTTCATGCTCTTCCATCCACTTTGCATCCATAGGCGGATAGTTTTTGAACTTCACCAAATAACGTCTTGCAACTTGTCCTTTAACTTTTCTGTCCTTATGTGCCAAAACTTGCTCAGGTACCAGGATCTCATCAAGTTCCTCAACTGGCGTATCTTCTGGCACATCACCCACGAAGGGTCTTAGAAGACTCACGTGAAACGCATTATGAATCTTCCACGCATCTGGCAGTTTCAGCCTGTAAGCCACATCGCTGATCTTGTCAAGCACTTGAAAAGGCCCATAGTAACGCATGCTGAGCTTAGGAAACAGCCGTTCCTTGCCCTTCATCTTCTTTAACCTTGCCTTTTCGAACCTTAGTAGAACCCAATCACCAGGTGATAACAACAATTCACGACGGTGACGATCAGCAGCCTTTTTCTGTTTTGCCGGAGTCTTCTCCAAGGCAACTTTAATCTTCTTATACATCTCATCCATGTTCTCAACATATCGATCTGCCTCAAAGATCTTGTCCTTTGTGTGCAAAATGGGAGGAACCTTTTTGCCGCCTTCAACAATCTCAAAAGGTGCTTTGCCAGTAGACGAATGCACCGTATTATTGTATGCATACTCAAGCATAGGCAAATACTGTTCCCACTTGCCCTTATTATCTGACACATAGCATTTCAGCAGATCTAAGACAGTAGAATTGGCCTCTTCTGACTGTCCATCAGTTTGTGGATGAAACGAAGACGAGAACTTGAGCGTAGTACCCATGTTCTCAAACAATCCTCTCCAGAACAAACTGGTCATGCGAGGATCACGATCACTGATAATCGATTGTGGCATACCATGGTACTTAAACACATTGTACATGAACAAGCGTGCCATCTGATCAGATTTTATCTTCTTCCTGACAGCGATAAAATGGGCCTGCTTGCTGAACCTGCAGATAATGGTCCATACACCATCATTCCCTGTTGGCGTCCTTGGAAGATCAAAGATAAAGTCCATAGCAATGCTTTCCCATGGCTTATCCGGAATCGGCAGTGGTTGTAACAACCCTGGTGCCTTTTGCCTGTCAAACTTGACCTTTTGGCAAACTATGCATGCTCGCACAAAGGCATCCACATCTCTCCTCAAGGTAGGCCAATAGAAGAACGTCTCTACCGCTTTAACTGTTGCATCAATGCCACGATGCCCTGCATACAGTGGGACATGACTCTCTTCCATGACCTTATGTCGCAGTGGCCTAGTGACACAAAGTCTGCCATGCATCATCATAAAACCATCTCTGAAGAGGTAGTGCTCGTGATGTTGCCCCTCTTGTAACTGTTCAAAGATCCTTGCAAAATCTTCATCAGCACTATACTGTTCCTTCATGTCATCTAACTCATGATGATAAGGAATTGACACAGCTGAAATTTGTGGCTTTCTTGATAACGCATCAGCCACAACATTCTTCTTGCCTTCCACATGTATAATCTGGAAGTGGAACATGGAAAGAATGTTTGCCCATCACATATGCTTTTCGGATAACTTTGACTGTGTCAAGAAGTATCGCAAGGTCTGATGATCTGTTTGGACAACAAAATCAGCACCTAAGAGGTAGTGCTTCCAGCTAGAAAGCGCATGAATAACGGCCAAGAGCTCTTTCTCATAGACTTGCATAGTCCTCTCTGGCCCTTGCAAAATTCGGCTTTCATAGGCTACTACCCGTCCATCTTGCATTAGCACTGCTCCGATGCTACTGCCACACGCGTCACACTGGACCACAAATGACTTCCTGAGATATGGCAAAACAATAACTGGATCTAAAGTCAACTTTTCCTTAAAAGCTGAAATCTCTTTTTGGATCCATCTGAAAGTGACCTCTTTCTTTTGCAATGCGTGAAGAGGCGATGCTATCTCTGCAAAATTTCTGATAAACCTTCTATAGTAGGAACACAATCCCAAGAAGCTTCTGACATCGTGCACAGTCTTCAAGTCTGGCCATGTCTTGATAGCTTCGACCTTTGCAGGATCCATTCTAACACCATCCTTTGAGACTATGTGGCCCAGAAAGTGGATCTCTTCAAGGAAGAATTCACTTTTCTTAGGATTGACAAGTAACCTGTGACTGCGCAGCTCTTCGAACACAATGGTCAAGTGACGCCTATGCTCCTCTTCATTCTTCGAATACACAATCATGTCATCGAAGAATGTTCCAACAAACTGTTGATGCGAGCGGAAAATCCGGTCCATCATTCTGTTGAACGTGGCAGGAGCATTTGTTAGCCCAAACGGCATCACTAGAAACTCATAAAGACCAAATGTCGTTCTAAACGCACTCTTGTGCACATCCTCTGGGCTTATACGAATCTGATAGTACCCACTCTTCAGGTCTATCCTGCTGAAAATTGCAGCACCCTCTAAACGATCGAGAATATCATCAATGCGAGGAATAGGAAACCTATTCTTGATGGTATTCTTATTCAACGCACGGTAATCAATACACATGCGCCATGAGCCATCCTTCTTCTGCACTAGGAGCACTGGGGAGCAAAAGGGTGAAGAACTAGGCTGAATCAGCCCCTTCTCTAATAACTCCTCAACTTGGCCCATAATCTCTTTCTGCTGCGCCGCACTAACCCTGTAGGGAGGTCTATTTGGTGGGCTACACCCTGGCACCAAATCTATCTGATGGTCCTCAGGTCTCTCTGGCGGCAATTGCGACGGTAATGAATCAGAAAAACAGTCACTAAACTTTTGCAAAAATGCTGATCTTTCTTTATCTAACACAAATAAATTTGACTGATCCCTATCTGAGACATCATGTGCAAAAATCAAGTACACAGAAAGATGATTCTTTATTACAGAAGTGATAGCAGAAGCAGATACAATAGGGACTGACTCTCCTTTAAGCTTTACATCCAAGATGTGAGTTTTGCCCCTATGCTGTACAGTGATCTTTTTGTTGTAGGCATCCAAGACTCCATGCACTCGGAACATCCACGGGATCCCCAACAAGGCGTCACAACCTTCCAGCGGCATGATGTAAAACTCTTCAGTGTCCACATACGACTGAATATGCAGACGCAGTTTTCCAATGATGGGAGTAACACACTCTGAGTGGCCAGGACATGCCAACCCTGCCTCTGCGGTGTACCCCATCTCTTCAGCTCTGATGCCCAGCTTCATAGCTAACTCTGGTGAGATAAAGTTGGCTTTGGCACCTGGATCAAAAAAGATGAGTGCCGTCTGATCCCTAACTTTACCCCATGCCCTGCATAACTCACTGGCATCTGTGCTGGGCCTGTCACCCACCATGTCTGGCACTAAACCTGCCGTGGGTTTAGGCTTCTTGCCTTTCTGGTCTTCTTTATCCTCTGAGTCAACTGGCCTTTTCCTTTGTGGACAATTTATAGAAATATGACCAGGCTGCTCGCATATAAAGCATTTGTTCTCAGCCATTAGGACCTTCTTTTCCTCGAGCGACTTGCGCACAAAAGGCTTCCTTTTCTGTTTCTTTGCCTGCGCTCCAGAAGTCCCAGCTAAATCCTTGTCTTTGGTGACTTGTTCTGACCCCTGTGACGCATCAGGAGCCGTTTTCACAAAGGGCTTCTTCGTTGAATTTTTCTTTTGCTGCCCTCCTTTATCACTGCTCGGAAATCCATTGTCCTCTCCTTTCAACAGGGCAAGACCAGTGTTCGCAACTTCCATAAGCTGAGTAAGGGTAGCCACTCTGTTCTTTGTACAGTAATCGCGAAGCCCTTTAGGCAGCCCACAACAATACTTCTCTATCTGCTCTGTCAATGGCACAAATCTGTAGGAGGTCACTGAGAGTAATGCTTTACAAAACCTCCTATTGTACTCCAGCAAGCTCTTGCACGAAGCTGCCGTAAGCTGGCGCCAATCTGTCAGGACATCAGCTTCAAATTCATTTGATAGCCAAGAAGATGCAAACATTTGCTTGAAGTAAACCCAAGTGGTGGGTGTCTGTCCTTGCATTAACAATGTCGTCCACCATGTAAGTGCATTGTCCTTTAAGAAAGTGGCAGCTTTCCTAACCTTCGAGGCCTCTGTAAAATTCCCTCCCGCATAAGCTGTATCAAACTGCTGGAGGAAAGTGAGTGCCTTTGTCTTATCCTCGAAACCACTGAAGGTACTGAACTTTACCGCTGCACCACCTTCTTTGTAAGCCTTCGGCTTCTCTAGTGCCCCCAAGTTGTCATACGGGATGGTCTGCAACATGGGCACTGTACTAGGCATGATCGGCACGTGTTGGCCATTCACATTTTGCGTCAGAGGTGCGATATCTGGCTGCTGTCCAGAAAAACCAGCCATGCCAAAATGACCCTGTGGCACCCCAAACTGGCCCTGGTTGCCGTGGAAACCTTGCTGCATGCCGATAGTACCATACATGGGGTTTGGCATGATGCCTTGCATACCCCCGAACACTGTTCCTGGCATGTACGGCTGACTTCCAGACGCATAACCAGCCATACTTTGGAACACTGATCCACCCCCGAAATACCCACGATGTACCGTGGGTGGTGGAAAAACTGAGTGCATAGCCTGGTATCCAGCTCCCTGTCCATTCAAGACAGCATGTTGGCTGTAAAAGGTGGCGGGCTGAACTGGCATAACCTGTGGAATAGGCGTTCTAGCCACCTGTTCAAGCACGGGAGGAACCTGCTTTGGAGCCCCCGACTCCGCAACATGCGAGTGTTCCCTTTCCTCCTGCGCCTCATGAAGTACCTGGGTTTGAGCTTCAACAAGCTCCGTACACGGCGTAGGTTTGCCTATTTTGCTATTGCGCTTGCAAGAATTCCATAAACCTCGGATTCTGCACCAGCTGCGAAAAGACATTCACCGCGGCAACTAACTGAGTCTTAAACGCATCATCCTCAAGTTGCCTTGTCATAAAGCCCTGTACTACTGGAGGGACATTCACGTTGACAGGAGGTACAGATTGACGTGGCCGTGAGCTCTCACCAATCTCAAAAACCATAGGAATCTCCTGCCTGTCCTTTGAAGAGGAACCCTCTTCCATAATTCCCTTCCCCTTGTCGGCCATAGTGTAATCCCCGTGTTCCTGCACTGTGTGTCTTTACCCTGACCAATCCAGGCTCACTCTTTGAGGAAAAAGTGATTGATGTCCCGGCAACGGAACCATGAAACCGGCCCGTAGGGCGGTAGGCGTTGGCTTTCACCCGAAATTCTTTACTTTAGACTTACACACAGAGCACTTTACAAAGAGAACCTGCGACGGGAATTAACACTTGAATACACACACGGCTCGGCAGCTAGAATGCTCCGAGCAGACGCCGACAACCTGTAGGCCCCAAAATTGGTGCCCCTTTCGGTATTTCTTTATTCTTTAGGAGGGTAAATTACAAGGTAAGGTCCTGGGAATCCTTCACGTGTATCCACCTAGATACCATTTGATTTGGCCAAATTTCGGCAACATAACAGCCCCAAAACTTGCGCGAAACCAATTCCCCTGCTGGAACTCGCTTGCAGTGGCGTATACCCTCTGATTCGTGTCCAAAAACAGTAAATTCAGCACGCTGTATTTACTGGTTTTTGCCCTGTTTTCAGCCCCAAACAGTCCCCTAACTGTCCTTTGCCAGTGGGGCACGATTCCCAATGATCCTGGCATCAGTACGGCTGAAAAACAGTGAATTTACAGCGCATACACAGCGCTGATTTTGCACCTGTACGGTGAGGTTATGACCCTCACCAGTGCCTGCTTTGGAGCAGCAGTTAGCTACCCCTGTTCCTGCTCAAGGAGGCTCTTGCCTCAGCACAAAAGCATGAACCCACACAACTGTACATCAGTCAAATGAGTAGCCCTCTTGTGGGGCATCACATAACTGCACGTAGGGGAGAGAGAGAGCAGTGTGTAGTGTGCAAGGCATCACTCCTAGCACCACACTGTACATGAGAGGGAAAGGAAGCACTCCATAGCTCTTAACCTGTGACAGGTTGCAAATGAGGCCTCTCCCAGCTTAAAAATCAGCGCCCATTTTTCTGCAAGAGGAAAGTGCATGAAAATTCGACACTTGGCGCATTTACAAGCATTTGCCCGTTTCGGGTTCGCCGCTTAAAAATATCCTGACCGGTTGCCCAGTTGACTTCACGACAGAGTTATAAAATGTTCCCCTAGTCATACCGGAGGTAATGACGCGAACACATTTCACGGCCCAAAATAGCAGTTCCCTAAATTTTAGGAGATGCTTCCGTTGGGCTCCCACTGGTCTTCTGACCATCTATCCTCATTGGGACCGCATCCAAAAATGCAATGTGGCCCAACTGTCGGATACTTTTTGTTGGTAGTCCCACCTTGACTTTACACCTTAATTGAGTTCACTTCCTAGTATCCACCAACTTGCTAAGTGCAACGGGGGGGACCTATATGATCTTGCTCTGAGCCTAGACATCCTCTTACCATACGAATTCCAGTGCCGACCACTTCCCATATGCGGGTGAATCTACCGTTCACATTGGCCATACAATGTCCGACCGTTTGCTACTTCAAAAAGAGGGTCTTAAACAAATAAAATAAACCCCATTGGAAAGAAACCAACAACCAAGGTTAGCAGTTGCCACATCTCTATGACATGGTTAATAATTGCCACGTCCTCGTGACATACCCCCCTCTTGAAATCGCAAACATCCTCGATTGCATACCATAAATACACGCCACTGATGATCTTGTGCTATTAACACTCTTTTATCATCGCATGTATCCGCAAGAAAGGTCGTAACATACATAGATACAAATGACTTAATGAGGCCTTCATACTTTTGCCATTTCCATCTATGGCACTGAATTCATATGTACATTTGATGTACTAGCTCTATCATTACCCCTCCTTTGCACACGTGGGGTTGGGGCATAAGTAGGCTGTAACCCAAAGGCTTCAAGGTAAAGCTGCAATACATTTGGTGACTCTGACAGTTCATGCTCTTCCATCCACTTTGCATCCATAGGCGGATAGTTTTTGAACTTCACCAAATAACGTCTTGCAACTTGTCCTTTAACTTTTCTGTCCTTATGTGCCAAAACTTGCTCAGGTACCAGGATCTCATCAAGTTCCTCAACTGGCGTATCTTCTGGCACATCACCCACGAAGGGTCTTAGAAGACTCACGTGAAACGCATTATGAATCTTCCACGCATCTGGCAGTTTCAGCCTGTAAGCCACATCGCTGATCTTGTCAAGCACTTGAAAAGGCCCATAGTAACGCATGCTGAGCTTAGGAAACAGCCGTTCCTTGCCCTTCATCTTCTTTAACCTTGCCTTTTCGAACCTTAGTAGAACCCAATCACCAGGTGATAACAACAATTCACGACGGTGACGATCAGCAGCCTTTTTCTGTTTTGCCGGAGTCTTCTCCAAGGCAACTTTAATCTTCTTATACATCTCATCCATGTTCTCAACATATCGATCTGCCTCAAAGATCTTGTCCTTTGTGTGCAAAATGGGAGGAACCTTTTTGCCGCCTTCAACAATCTCAAAAGGTGCTTTGCTAGTAGACGAATGCACCGTATTATTGTATGCATACTCAAGCATAGGCAAATACTGTTCCCACTTGCCCTTATTATCTGACACATAGCATTTCAGCAGATCTAAGACAGTAGAATTGGCCTCTTCTGACTGTCCATCAGTTTGTGGATGAAACGAAGACGAGAACTTGAGCGTAGTACCCATGTTCTCAAACAATCCTCTCCAGAACAAACTGGTCATGCGAGGATCACGATCACTGATAATCGATTGTGGCATACCATGGTACTTAAACACATTGTACATGAACAAGCGTGCCATCTGATCAGATTTTATCTTCTTCCTGACAGCGATAAAATGGGCCTGCTTGCTGAACCTGCAGATAATGGTCCATACACCATCATTCCCTGTTGGCGTCCTTGGAAGATCAAAGATAAAGTCCATAGCAATGCTTTCCCATGGCTTATCCGGAATCGGCAGTGGTTGTAACAACCCTGGTGCCTTTTGCCTGTCAAACTTGACCTTTTGGCAAACTATGCATGCTCGCACAAAGGCATCCACATCTCTCCTCAAGGTAGGCCAATAGAAGAACGTCTCTACCGCTTTAACTGTTGCATCAATGCCACGATGCCCTGCATACAGTGGGACATGACTCTCTTCCATGACCTTATGTCGCAGTGGCCTAGTGACACAAAGTCTGCCATGCATCATCATAAAACCATCTCTGAAGAGGTAGTGCTCGTGATGTTGCCCCTCTTGTAACTGTTCAAAGATCCTTGCAAAATCTTCATCAGCACTATACTGTTCCTTCATGTCATCTAACTCATGATGATAAGGAATTGACACAGCTGAAATTTGTGGCTTTCTTGATAACGCATCAGCCACAACATTCTTCTTGCCTTCCACATGTATAATCTGGAAGTGGAACATGGAAAGAATGTTTGCCCATCACATATGCTTTTCGGATAACTTTGACTGTGTCAAGAAGTATCGCAAGGTCTGATGATCTGTTTGGACAACAAAATCAGCACCTAAGAGGTAGTGCTTCCAGCTAGAAAGCGCATGAATAACGGCCAAGAGCTCTTTCTCATAGACTTGCATAGTCCTCTCTGGCCCTTGCAAAATTCGGCTTTCATAGGCTACTACCCGTCCATCTTGCATTAGCACTGCTCCGATGCTACTGCCACACGCGTCACACTGGACCACAAATGACTTCCTGAGATATGGCAAAACAATAACTGGATCTAAAGTCAACTTTTCCTTAAAAGCTGAAATCTCTTTTTGGATCCATCTGAAAGTGACCTCTTTCTTTTGCAATGCGTGAAGAGGCGATGCTATCTCTGCAAAATTTCTGATAAACCTTCTATAGTAGGAACACAATCCCAAGAAGCTTCTGACATCGTGCACAGTCTTCAAGTCTGGCCATGTCTTGATAGCTTCGACCTTTGCAGGATCCATTCTAACACCATCCTTTGAGACTATGTGGCCCAGAAAGTGGATCTCTTCAAGGAAGAATTCACTTTTCTTAGGATTGACAAGTAACCTGTGACTGCGCAGCTCTTCGAACACAATGGTCAAGTGACGCCTATGCTCCTCTTCATTCTTCGAATACACAATCATGTCATCGAAGAATGTTCCAACAAACTGTTGATGCGAGCGGAAAATCCGGTCCATCATTCTGTTGAACGTGGCAGGAGCATTTGTTAGCCCAAACGGCATCACTAGAAACTCATAAAGACCAAATGTCGTTCTAAACGCACTCTTGTGCACATCCTCTGGGCTTATACGAATCTGATAGTACCCACTCTTCAGGTCTATCCTGCTGAAAATTGCAGCACCCTCTAAACGATCGAGAATATCATCAATGCGAGGAATAGGAAACCTATTCTTGATGGTATTCTTATTCAACGCACGGTAATCAATACACATGCGCCATGAGCCATCCTTCTTCTGCACTAGGAGCACTGGGGAGCAAAAGGGTGAAGAACTAGGCTGAATCAGCCCCTTCTCTAATAACTCCTCAACTTGGCCCATAATCTCTTTCTGCTGCGCCGCACTAACCCTGTAGGGAGGTCTATTTGGTGGGCTACACCCTGGCACCAAATCTATCTGATGGTCCTCAGGTCTCTCTGGCGGCAATTGCGACGGTAATGAATCAGAAAAACAGTCACTAAACTTTTGCAAAA
Organism: Adiantum capillus-veneris; assembly: GCF_014529385.1. Taxonomy (NCBI): domain Eukaryota; kingdom Viridiplantae; phylum Streptophyta; class Polypodiopsida; order Polypodiales; family Pteridaceae; genus Adiantum; species Adiantum capillus-veneris. The sequence goes on from NC_140939.1 coordinate 143,600,538, forward strand.
ATGCTGATCTTTCTTTATCTAACACAAATAAATTTGACTGATCCCTATCTGAGACATCATGTGCAAAAATCAAGTACACAGAAAGATGATTCTTTATTACAGAAGTGATAGCAGAAGCAGATACAATAGGGACTGACTCTCCTTTAAGCTTTACATCCAAGATGTGAGTTTTGCCCCTATGCTGTACAGTGATCTTTTTGTTGTAGGCATCCAAGACTCCATGCACTCGGAACATCCACGGGATCCCCAACAAGGCGTCACAACCTTCCAGCGGCATGATGTAAAACTCTTCAGTGTCCACATACGACTGAATATGCAGACGCAGTTTTCCAATGATGGGAGTAACACACTCTGAGTGGCCAGGACATGCCAACCCTGCCTCTGCGGTGTACCCCATCTCTTCAGCTCTGATGCCCAGCTTCATAGCTAACTCTGGTGAGATAAAGTTGGCTTTGGCACCTGGATCAAAAAAGATGAGTGCCGTCTGATCCCTAACTTTACCCCATGCCCTGCATAACTCACTGGCATCTGTGCTGGGCCTGTCACCCACCATGTCTGGCACTAAACCTGCCGTGGGTTTAGGCTTCTTGCCTTTCTGGTCTTCTTTATCCTCTGAGTCAACTGGCCTTTTCCTTTGTGGACAATTTATAGAAATATGACCAGGCTGCTCGCATATAAAGCATTTGTTCTCAGCCATTAGGACCTTCTTTTCCTCGAGCGACTTGCGCACAAAAGGCTTCCTTTTCTGTTTCTTTGCCTGCGCTCCAGAAGTCCCAGCTAAATCCTTGTCTTTGGTGACTTGTTCTGACCCCTGTGACGCATCAGGAGCCGTTTTCACAAAGGGCTTCTTCGTTGAATTTTTCTTTTGCTGCCCTCCTTTATCACTGCTCGGAAATCCATTGTCCTCTCCTTTCAACAGGGCAAGACCAGTGTTCGCAACTTCCATAAGCTGAGTAAGGGTAGCCACTCTGTTCTTTGTACAGTAATCGCGAAGCCCTTTAGGCAGCCCACAACAATACTTCTCTATCTGCTCTGTCAATGGCACAAATCTGTAGGAGGTCACTGAGAGTAATGCTTTACAAAACCTCCTATTGTACTCCAGCAAGCTCTTGCACGAAGCTGCCGTAAGCTGGCGCCAATCTGTCAGGACATCAGCTTCAAATTCATTTGATAGCCAAGAAGATGCAAACATTTGCTTGAAGTAAACCCAAGTGGTGGGTGTCTGTCCTTGCATTAACAATGTCGTCCACCATGTAAGTGCATTGTCCTTTAAGAAAGTGGCAGCTTTCCTAACCTTCGAGGCCTCTGTAAAATTCCCTCCCGCATAAGCTGTATCAAACTGCTGGAGGAAAGTGAGTGCCTTTGTCTTATCCTCGAAACCACTGAAGGTACTGAACTTTACCGCTGCACCACCTTCTTTGTAAGCCTTCGGCTTCTCTAGTGCCCCCAAGTTGTCATACGGGATGGTCTGCAACATGGGCACTGTACTAGGCATGATCGGCACGTGTTGGCCATTCACATTTTGCGTCAGAGGTGCGATATCTGGCTGCTGTCCAGAAAAACCAGCCATGCCAAAATGACCCTGTGGCACCCCAAACTGGCCCTGGTTGCCGTGGAAACCTTGCTGCATGCCGATAGTACCATACATGGGGTTTGGCATGATGCCTTGCATACCCCCGAACACTGTTCCTGGCATGTACGGCTGACTTCCAGACGCATAACCAGCCATACTTTGGAACACTGATCCACCCCCGAAATACCCACGATGTACCGTGGGTGGTGGAAAAACTGAGTGCATAGCCTGGTATCCAGCTCCCTGTCCATTCAAGACAGCATGTTGGCTGTAAAAGGTGGCGGGCTGAACTGGCATAACCTGTGGAATAGGCGTTCTAGCCACCTGTTCAAGCACGGGAGGAACCTGCTTTGGAGCCCCCGACTCCGCAACATGCGAGTGTTCCCTTTCCTCCTGCGCCTCATGAAGTACCTGGGTTTGAGCTTCAACAAGCTCCGTACACGGCGTAGGTTTGCCTATTTTGCTATTGCGCTTGCAAGAATTCCATAAACCTCGGATTCTGCACCAGCTGCGAAAAGACATTCACCGCGGCAACTAACTGAGTCTTAAACGCATCATCCTCAAGTTGCCTTGTCATAAAGCCCTGTACTACTGGAGGGACATTCACGTTGACAGGAGGTACAGATTGACGTGGCCGTGAGCTCTCACCAATCTCAAAAACCATAGGAATCTCCTGCCTGTCCTTTGAAGAGGAACCCTCTTCCATAATTCCCTTCCCCTTGTCGGCCATAGTGTAATCCCCGTGTTCCTGCACTGTGTGTCTTTACCCTGACCAATCCAGGCTCACTCTTTGAGGAAAAAGTGATTGATGTCCCGGCAACGGAACCATGAAACCGGCCCGTAGGGCGGTAGGCGTTGGCTTTCACCCGAAATTCTTTACTTTAGACTTACACACAGAGCACTTTACAAAGAGAACCTGCGACGGGAATTAACACTTGAATACACACACGGCTCGGCAGCTAGAATGCTCCGAGCAGACGCCGACAACCTGTAGGCCCCAAAATTGGTGCCCCTTTCGGTATTTCTTTATTCTTTAGGAGGGTAAATTACAAGGTAAGGTCCTGGGAATCCTTCACGTGTATCCACCTAGATACCATTTGATTTGGCCAAATTTCGACAACATAACAACCCCAAAACTTGCGCGAAACCAATTCCCCTGCTGGAACTCGCTTGCAGTGGCGTATACCCTCTGATTCGTGTCCAAAAACAGTAAATTTAGCACGCTGTATTACTGGTTTTTGCCCTGTTTTCAGCCCCAAACAGTCCCCTAACTGTCCTTTGCCAGTGGGGCACGATTCCCAATGATCCTGGCGTCAGTACGGCTGAAAAACAGTGAATTTACAGCGCATACACAGCGCTGATTTTGCACCTGTACGGTGAGGTTATGACCCTCACCAGTGCCTGCTTTGGAGCAACAGTTAGCTACCCCTGTTCCTGCTCAAGGAGGCTCTTGCCTCAGCACAAAAGCATGAACCCACACAACTGTACATCAGTCAAATGAGTAGCCCTCTTGTGGGGCATCACATAACTGCACGTAGGGGAGAGAGAGAGCAGTGTGTAGTGTGCAGGGCATCACTCCTAGCACCACACTGTACATGAGAGGGAAAGGAAGCACTCCATAGCTCTTAACCTGTGACAGGTTGCAAATGAGGCCTCTCCCAGCTTAAAAATCAGCGCCCATTTTTCTGCAAGAGGAAAGTGCATGAAAATTCGACACTTGGCGCATTTACAAGCATTTGCCCGTTTCGGGTTCGCCGCTTAAAAATATCCTGACCGGTTGCCCAGTTGACTTCACGACAGAGTTATAAAATGTTCCCCTAGTCATACCGGAGGTAATGACGCGAACACATTTCACGGCCCAAAATAGCAGTTCCCTAAATTTTAGGAGATGCTTCCGTTGGGCTCCCACTGGTCTTCTGACCATCTATCCTCATTGGGACCGCATCCAAAAATGCAATGTGGCCCAACTGTCGGATACTTTTTGTTGGTAGTCTCACCTTGACTTTACGCCTTAATTGAGTTCACTTCCTAGTATCCACCAACTTGCTAAGTGCAACGGGGGGGACCTATATGATCTTGCTCTGAGCCTAGACATCCTCTTACCATACGAATTCCAAGGCCGACCACTTCCCATCTGCGGGTGAATCTACCGTTCACATTGGCCATACAATGTCCGACCGTTTGCTACTTCAAAAAAAGGGTCTTAAACAAATAAAATAAACCCCATTGGAAAGAAACCAACAACCAAGGTTAGCAGTTGCCACATCTCTGTGACATGGTTAATAACTGCCACGTCCTCGTGACAATCTCCAGATAAAATTCTCAGCTACAAACATGCCGCCCAAAGTCAGTCGTGGTCAAAAATCGTCAACCTAGTTGCGCACTAATTCCACCCATGTCAACCCTATTCCAGACGTGTCAGAAAGAGAGTCTGATACTAAGAAGGACCTCGAGAGTGCAACTGAGGCTCAGGAGGAGCAAAGTAATGCTGAAGAGGCCAGAGACTCTCAGCATTCCAGTCACTCAAGGAAGAGGAGGGCTGAGCGTGAGGAACGCAAAACCAGGACTCAAAGTTCTCGGTCCACAAGGTGTTAGACAAGGAGAACTAGAACCTAGCAGTCCCCCTCCCAACCACACACTATATAGCATGGCTCCTAGCCCTTTATCCTAGTTGGACTCCCTTTCCACATTGCCTAGCCCGGCCTTGCCCTTGTCTAGTCCGGCCTTGCCGTTGTCCTGACATTACTCTCCCCTTAAAGAAGAGTTTTCGTCCTCGAAAACAAAAGTGGGGAACTTCTTCTTAAGAACACTAATGTTTTCCCAAGTGGCACCTTCCTCATGTCAATCTTTCCACTTGATTAAGGCTTGTTGACGTACATGATGATGCGTACGTAACTCATGATAGTCGAGAATACGTTCAGGTTTCATGCGGTAAGATAAGAGGTTCAACGAAATCAACCAAAATCTGTTGGTCAATGACATTGTTGTCTCCATGTAACCGCTTACGTAAACGGCTTACATGAAACACCGGATGAATACGAGAATGTGTAGGTAGCAATAATTTGTAGGCACGATCACCTACTCGCTCGAGTATTTTGAAAGACCCACAATATCGGGGAGATAATTTAGGTGTTGGCCCAGTTTTCAAACTTTCTGAATTTTCTGGCACACGTAAAAATACTTCCATCCCTTCCTCGAAGATAATTTGCCGACGTTTCTCATCAGTGTACTTCTTATACCGATCTTGCGCTTGTCGGACATTCTGACGAGCGAGTTTTAGTATATCCATGTGGTCTTGGAGAAAATCCTTAACCTGTTGGAGCTTTTCGGTTGCCAACCCCACCGTAACGGGTGACCTAGGTTGAAATCCATACATGAGCATGAAAGGACTAAATCCAGTTGTGACATGCTTAGCACTATTGTAGGCAAACTCGAGAATAGGTAAGTATTCTTCCTAGTCTGACTGTTTTTTGCTGACGTATGCTCTTAGCATATCCTCTAGCACTTGGTTAACTCGTTCAGTTTGACCATCTGTTTCTGGATGATCGGCTGTACTGAGATTTAGTTGTGTACCCAATCGTTTGAACACAACCCTCCAAAAATGACTATACTTAGATGAATCCAGGATAAGCCCAGATTCACCCTTGAAGGAAAGTGCAAGGTATAGCCCCATGGTAGTCACCCACAAGACAATATAACCATCAGCTCCATCATGCATAGTATTGACTAAATACCACGACATCCCCACTAACGTTGTCAGTGCCCAATAGTGGGTGTAGAACTAGGTACTAACATATGCTCCCCAACACAACACACACCACACGCACACACACATGAGAATACATCGACACAAAGTTCAGCGTACTGAGTTTCTGTCATGACTCCGGAGATAAAGGGAAGACTCAGCCATAATGAAGCCTAGCACTAAAAGAAGCATTAAATCGAAAAAATTAGCACAAAAATGAGGTAGTTGATAGGGCATATGCACCACAAAAGATAGAAAGAATTAGCACAATATCAACTGGTCGTAACTCAGACGAAAACTTCACAATGTGAAGTCTGCATGTCCGCAATACGACTAAAGAATATACCTAGATGAATCCAGGATAAGCCCAGATTCACCCTTGAAGGAAAGTGCAAGGTATAGCCCCATGGTAGTCACCTGCAAGACAATATAACCATCAGCTCCATCATGCATAGTATTGACTAAATACCACGACATCCCCACTAACGTCGTCAGTGCCCAATAGTGGGTGTAGAACTAGGTACTAACATATGCTCCCCAACACAACACACACCACACGCACACACACATGAGCATACATCAACACAAAGTTCAGAGTGCTGAGTTTCTGTCATGACTCCGGAGATCAAGGGAAGACTCAGCCATAATGAAGCCTAGCACTAAAAGAAGCATTAAATCGGAAAAATTAGCACAAAAATGAGGTAGTTGATAGGGCATACGCACCACAAAAGATAGAAAGAATTAGCACAATATCAACTGGTCGTAACTCGGACGAAAACTTCACAATGTGAAGTCTGCATGTCCGCAATACGACTAAAGAAAATACCTAGATGAATCCAGGATAAGCCCAGATTCACCCTTGAAGGAAAGTGCAAGGTATAGCCCCATGGTAGTCACCCACAAGACAATATAACCATCAGCTCCATCATGCATAGTATTGACTAAATACCACGACATCCCCACTAACGTCATCAGTGCCCAATAGTGGGTGTAGAACTAGGTACTAACATATGCTCCCCAACACAACACACACCACACGCACACACACATGAGCATACATCCTCCAAAAATGACTGTTAAACTTGGGATCACGATCACTGACAATGTTACTTGGCAAACCATACAACTTGTATAGATTGTCCACAAATAACTTGGAGTCTTAACCGTTGATTTGGTTGCAATAAACTTACATAGTTTAGTCAACCGGTCTACGACCACCCATACCGAGTCATGACCTCGGACAGTGTCACGTGACACATCCAACCCTATGTGTCTGTGGACAAGCTACAGCATGATCAAGGTTCAGTCAGTACAGTCAATCTAGTAGAAGTAATCTCGCACTTTTGTGAGTCTATTCGTAGACCGTGCATGCCCAATCACTTAGTGTAGATGCATATCCTCTGGTTGCACACAGCATGATCATCAATATTCCCTTCAGAATTCATCAGATTCAGTTAGGGGATTTTCCTTTAGCCTATTTTTGACATTTTTCACTTATTATTTTTAAGTGACTTTCCAACAAAAGTAGGTAGGGCAATTTTGCTAAGAAAATATATAAGCAACCCCAAGTTAGCACTAAATGGAAGAAGAGGCAGCAGGAGAACCGCTCAACAGGCACCTTCTCAGCAGGACCCCAAAGGCTTCTAGCGTTTTTGCTCCACAGCAGCTTGGCCAGCGTTTTTGGACAAGACACAGCAGATCAGCCAGCGTTTTGCCCTTGCAGATCCCTGGCGACAAGACCACAGCAGATCAGCCTAGCGTTTTTGCATTTGCAGAACCTCGACGACAGAAACACCATTTTCAGCCCTAGCGTTTTTGCATCTACCAGCAACCTCAGCGTTTTGCAGATCTATCGCGACAGAATCAGCCCTAGGACCAGCGTTTTCAGTTTTCAGCAGTTAGACTTCGCACATCAAGTCCCGAACCTCGCAGATCTCACCTTCCCGCAACAGTTCCTCGCCGCACGGTCTGTTTCCGCAAGGTTTACAGATTCAGCCCCGAAAACGCAGATTTCAGCATCTGCGTTTTCAGCGCGTCGTCGTCGCATCGTCGTCATCGACATCGTCACTGACATAGAGTCAGAATTCAGCAGATACAAGATTCGCAGATTTCAATCCATAGCGTTTTTGGACAGTAGTAGAAAGATTGCAGATTTCAGCCCTTAGGTCGACTTCGTCATCACCGTCGTCATCGTCGACATAGCCTAGATTTGCATCAGTCTCATGCATACCATTTGTACCAGATTGTGCAATCATAAGTAGACAACTCTCGCCGACGAGAGTGGGGCCTTCGGAGGAGGGTTTTACGTCTCTGGTGTCGTATCTCTCTTCTCTCTCTATCTCTCAGTCTCATACACTTGCACGCGCAGTGTCCACTCACTTGGTTTGTGATCATAGCATTCTCTCATTAAGAACGGCAGGCTCTCCCTTCCATAAGAACCAAAAGGAACCTTGAGCACAATTCGGAGCACTCATCTTGAGCAAAGCACAAACAATCATTCCGCTGCACCTAACATTGGTATCAGAGCTTTGACAGTGTTCTGTATCACTCAAGGAAAGAACCACAAGAATTTTTTTGCTTGTTGAGGTCACACGAACCCAAGTTCGCTTGGGCGTGTCGATTCCTAATCATGTTTTGTTGAAGTGTGACAGGAATCCCAAGAAAGAAGGGCTTGTCCAGCCTCCCCTTGTGTCTCTTTTCACTCATTGAGAGCGGACCGTGCACTTAGCGGCCGGCCAATCGACGTGAGGTGGGAAAAAGCAACCTTGGTGTGAGCGCAAGGCCGCCAAGGGGTGCGCCCGCGGAAAAGAGTAGAACTCGGGTGAAGAGAAGATCCTTCTCAAACGCGATTTGCAAGCGAAAGAAAACCTCAAGAACCTCAAGAACCCAAGAACCCACGACTTCAGAATGGTCATCACTCGAAGCGGCATGGATACTTCGCTTGGAGGTGATGAGCATGAGAGAGGCGAAGAAGAATTTTCCCCACCAGGAGGTTTTTCCGACCCTCCCCCTTTCCCATCTACATCAAGGATTGCACTAATTCCTATGGAGGAGTTGAAGCAGTTGTCTATAGAAAGGCAATTAGAACGCGAAGAAAGAGCAGCGGAAAGAAAGGCCTACAAAGAACAAAGGCAGCCGTAGATCGTGACTACAAAGAAGGAATGGCAGCCATACAACGTCAGTACGACTTGAAAGCAATACAAGAACAGAGCGACCGACAAAACAAAGAGTTCTAGCGACTCTTTTCTCAGTTCAGGCACAGATGCAAGAGATTTGGGGAAAGGAGACTCTCTCAGTCTCTTCTCCAACGCATGACACACAGGATTTGTATGATTGTGAAAAGCATGATGATTTGGATGATAATGATGAGCATGATGATTTGCATGATCAAGATGTGATTTCTCACAAGCATGATGAGTTGCATGAAGAAGCTGTGATTGTTCACCAGGACGATGTGTTAGTGGATGCTTTTTCTAGCGAAGCTAACCTCGTTGCAAGTTCGATCAATCACGAAGGATCGATCTTGGCTCTCGAGCCTAGGTCTGAAGAACCCTCACAGGAAGTATATTGTGTTCGCATGATTGATACACACGCATTGTTCGAATGTTTCATTCGTGATCGTTTCTTGTATTTTAGTCAGCATCATTATGTGATCCCTTTTCCTAGGCATGACATATTGTATGTTCAACACGTTTCTCTCATGGATGAGCACGAATGTATGCGGATTTTTCATGAAAATCTGAAAAGTATGTATGTAAGGAAGTCACATTCCATGTCTCTTCCTTGGCATGACACAGTTTCCGAACGAGCACATGAAAGTATGAGCACCAAGCGTGGGCATTTCCTTTGTGTTTTGCCACAGTTGATTGCTCTAGATCATAAGAGAAAGATTCGATCTCATTGTTTGCATGTGTTTGATGAACGGGTTGTCACTCCGTCTCTATGTTCATCTACATTGCATACACAGTCTTTAGCGAAGACAAGATTTTTTTCACTCACTTTACATGGAATGGGTATGTTCATGTTTTTGTGTTGGAAGTGGTTTCAGGAATTTTCAGCCTCGGAGATTCTTGAAGAAGATGGACCTACGTCCATAGACAAAGTTGAAGCATTGAAGGAGACTCAGAAGACTTTGTGTCGCTTTCGACGCAGCCCAAAGAAGCAAGCGTTGCAGACCTTTATGAAGTTCAAGTACCGCACAACCCACGCATCAGAGTGGGCCGGCGAAGAGTCCCTTCCAAGATTCCGGATGTTATTGGCGATCTCCCTCGACACCATACAGTTCGGTACCAATACCTCACTTCGAAAAGGAGGGGATGTCACGTGACACATCCAACCCTATGTGTCCGTGGACAAGCTACAGCATGATCAGGGTTCAGTCAGTCCAGTCAGTCTAGTAGAAGTAATCTGGCACTTTTGTGAGTCTATTCGTAGACCGTACATGCCCAGTCACTTAGTGTAGATGCATATCCTCTGGTTGCACACAGCATGATGATCAGTATTCCCTTCAGAATTCATCAGTTTCAGTTAGGGGATTTTTCCAATGCATTTAACCTATTTTCCCTATTTTTGACATTTTTCACTTATTATTTTTAAGTGACTTTCCAACAAAAGTAGGTAGGGCAATTTTGCTAAGAAAATATACAAGCAAACCCAAGTTAGCACTAAATGGCAGAAGAGGCGGCAGGAGCACCGCTCAACAGGGACCTTCTCAACAGGACCCCAAAGGCTTCTAGTGTTTTTGGACAAGACACAGCAGATCAGCCAACGTTTTGCCCTTGCAGATCCCTGGCGACAAGACCACAGCAGATCAGCCTAGCGTTTTTGCATTTGCAGAACCTCGACGACAGAAACACCATTTTCAGCCCTAGCGTTTTTGCGTCTGCCAACAACCTCAGCGTTTTGCAGATCTATCACGACAGAATCAGCCCTAGGACCAGCGTTTTCAGTTTTCAGCAGTCAGACTTCGCACATCAAGTCCCGAACCTCGCACACCTCACCTTCCCGCAGCAGTTCCTCGCCGCACGGTCTGTTTCCACATGGTTTACAAATTCAGCCCGGAAAACGCAGATTTCAGCATCTACGTTTTCAGCGTGTCGTCGTCGTCATCGACGACGTCACCGACATAGAGTCAGAATTCAGCAGATACAAGATTCGCAGATTTCAACCCATAGCGTTTTTGGACAGCAGTAGAAAGATTGCAGATTTCAGCCCTTAGGTCGACTTCGTCATCACCATCGTCGACATAGCCTAAACTTGCATCAGTCTCATGCATACCATTTGTACCAAATTGTGCAATCATAAGTAGACCACTCTCGCCGACGAGAGTGGGGCCTTCAAAGGAGGGTTTTACAACGTCTCTGGTGTCGTATCTCTCTTCTCCCTCTATCTCTCAGTCTCATACACTTGCACGCACAGTGTCCACTCACTTTGTTTGTGATCATAGCATTCTCTCATTAAGAACAGAAGGCTCTCCCTTCCATAAGAACCAAAAGGAACCTTGAGCACAGTTCGAAGCACTCATCTTGAGCAAAGCGCAAACAATCATTCCGCTGCACCTAACAGACAGTGGTTGGTAAACCCACAATAAAGTCCATAGAGATACTTTCCCATTTTCCATTGGGAATCTCCAAAGGATGTAAGAGTTATCCTGCTTTCAGGCGCTCTGCTTTGTTAACTTGAATTTTTGGCAATGCAAGACATAAGCTTGAACAAAGCCATGTATACCTCGCCAGTAAAATTGTCGTCGTGCGAGAGCATAAGTCTTTCTAATACCCGGGTGCCCTGCACTTGAACTATCATGACATTCATAAAGAATTTGGTGCCGAATGTCTGTGTCCGTCGGTACACAAACTCTCCCCTTATGGAGTAGGTACCCATTGTTGATGGTGAAATGCTTCCATCGCTGTAGTTCATCACTCGATAGAGGAGAACTAGGTGTGGAGGTTAACATTACACTACCATCATTGGAGTGAGAAGGATCCCTCATTTGTACATGGCTCCACACTTTGGAATATGTTTCATCATGCTCATATTTGCCTTTGAGAGAATCCAAAAATTCACTACGAAGTTCCGTGAACAAGAGAGAATTGATCTCCGGCATACGACTTAGAGCGTCAGCCACCACATTGTATCGTCCTTTACGATACTGGAGCTTAGCGTCATATCCCTGAAGAATCTCGGCCCACTTGGCTTTCCGACCCTTCAAATCCGTTTGTTGTGTAAACCATTTGATGCTTTCATGGTCAACACAATCTCAAACTGAGCACCATACAAATAATACCGCCATGTTTTTAAGGCAGACACTATTGTATAGAGTTTGCGCTCATAAGCAGAGTAGTTCTACTAAGCTGCATCAAGCTTCTTGCTTTCAAATTCAATTGGTCGTCCGTCTTGTAACAGGACTGCTCCAATAGCACGATCACTGGCATCCGTTCCAAAACGAATGGTTTCAAAGGATCTACAATAGCTAGTATGGAAGCTGTAGCTAATGCATCCTTGAGCGTATCGAAACTGTGTTGTTGAGCGGGTCCCCACTGAAAAGCTTTTGCCTTAGCCTTTCAGTTGATCCATCATGGGAACAACAATATTAGCATAGTTTTTAACGAACCTACAATAAAAAACCTACAAATCCTAAAAAAATCTGGAACTCTTTGAGATTTTTAGGAGAAGGCCATTGCCGGATTGTATCCTCTTTGGATTGATCCATATATAGCCCATTAGCTGAAATAACATGCCCCAAATAGTGAATTTCTTCTTTCAGAAAATCACACTTAGATTCCTTTGCATATAATTTATTTGTTCGTAACAATTCGAACACCTGCCTCAGATGTTGTAAGTGTTCTTCTTCAGAAGCACTCTAGACTGTCATCGAGAAAAACGATGACAAATTTGTCCAAGTACGGCTTCAAGACACGATCCATAAGTGTCATGAATGTTGCGGGCGCATTGGTTAACTCAAAGGGCATTACCAAAAACTCGTAGTGTCCAAACCTTGTTCGGAATGCAGTTTTGGGTATATCAGCAAGTCGAATACGGACTTGGTGATAACCTGACCGCAAGTCTATTTTCGTAAAAATGCAAGCATGAGTGAGTTTGTCGAACAACTCATCTACTCGTGGCAATGGGTACTTGTTCTTAACCGTAACCGCATTTAAGCCACAGTAGTCTACGCACATGCGCATACTGCCGTCTTTTTTCTTCACTAATAGGATAGGAGAAGCCCATGGTGAAGAACTGGGTTGGATAAACCCTCTGCTAAGGTAGTCAGCAAGCTGACGTTCCACCTCAGCAGCTTCAGAGTAACTCATACGGTAGGGCAGTTTACTAACAGGTTTACTGCCTGCAACCACATCGATGCTATGTTGCACCGATCGTGTCGGCGGTAATCATGGTGGCAAATCATTAGGAAAAACATCTTGAAATTCCTTTAATAATTTCTGTAACTCACTAGCAACGTTTGCTTGTTTGGAAGTAGCCATTGGTGGAAGAGATGAGAGAGAAGCATGCGGCATTGAGGAATGTTCAACAGATTCAATGTTAGAGAGAAAATGAGACAATGAGTAACACAAGAAAACTTGATCTATTTCATTATCAGAAACGAGCTGCATAAGCTCAGCTGTACATATCAATGGTAAAGAAGGTACATCCTTCTCTCCTAACAACAACACATGTGCGCCATGGGATTCGAACATCAAGATGTTGTGCTCATAGATACGCTTCAGTGACGGTCCTAGGCTATGCAACAATTCCCTACCAAGCACAACGTCTGCCCTCTCCATGTTCATAACCTGAAAATCCAAGAGCAGAAAATAGCACCTTGCCTTGATTTTCCCCGGCCTTGCCCTTGCTTGGCTCTGTCGGATTTCCTAGCTTCATCCGAAGCTTCACAAGAGTGAGGGGGGGGGGTACCCCACTGTGGGTACCGTCCCTTGGTTGGTGAAAAAACGTGTGGCCACTAACCCCAAATGGATTGGGCGCCCACCGGGTGTGAAAAAAACAACTGCTCACCGGCTATGGCGGCCCACAGACAGCACGAGGGGGGAGCTTTTGCTCAACCCGCCTTGTATGGTGGTCAAGGGCGCCTGCTACAAGTATGTGAAGTGGTCAGCGGGGTCGCGCGATGCCGTCAAGCCCGAGAGGGCGCAATTCGGTCGCTTCCCCTCGCAGGAGGTCTTGCCCACGCCGTCGTCTTCCTCGTCCTCCTCACAGGGGGTAAGCTCCACGGCCTCCTTGACCCCGACATGCAAAAGCATGCAAGAATTGTGTGGCTCCCCAACACCACGGCTGTGCCTTCCCAAAATTAGAAACATACCAATGTTCGACAAGGGGAACTAGAACCTAACAATCCACCTCCCAACCACCCACTATATAGCATGGCTCCTAGCCCTTTGCCCTAGTTGAACTCCCTTTCCACACTGCCTAGCCCGGCCTTGCCCTTGTCTAGTCCGGCCTTGCTGTTGTCCTGACACAAGGCAGTTGAGACCAAGGGTAGCAAAGGCAGTCGGCACAGTACCAGCAAGAAATTCAAGGAAGAGACTGAGACTGAAACTGAAGAGGAAGGTAACTGGGATGCTGACACTGATCATTATAGGAAGTCCTCAAGACGCATTCAGGCTATCAAAGCTAGAAGAAGCAAAGACGATACCGACCGGCATGATTACACTGCTTCATTAAAGATCTCTTTTCCAGTGCTCAAAGGCGGAAAGAAAGATGATCCTGATGTTCACATTCAAGCTTTTGAGCAATATGCTGAGTTAAAGAATATTGATGAAGATAATTGGAAAGAATATTCTCCTCAAACACTGAAGGATGCGGCAAGGAAATGGTATTACCACTATCCAGCTTGACAGCTCAGGTCTTACAATAAACTGATGAAGGCTTTCAAACTTGAGTACTCAGATAACAGAGGTGATGAAGACATTCTCTATGAACTGGACAAGATCAAACAAGGAAAATTGTATGTGAGAAGCTATGTTGAAAAGATCAAGGAGTTAACCAGGCAATTGTAGGAGCCACCTTCAAAAAAAAGGCTGCGTGCATGGTTTCTGAATGGGTTCCGCAGCAAGAAGCTGAGAGAGCAAGAAATACCTGCACCAACAAAGAAGTTTAATAACTTTGTGCAGAGAGCTCTGAAGCTTGAGCAGCAAGCCAAGAAGGAGAGAAGCCATAAGAAGCGGAGGTCTAGCAGTAGCAGCTCTTCTACTGAGAATCCCAATTCTAGTGAGACTTCTAGCAGCTCTGATAGCAGTTCAGACGAAAAGAGCAAGGACAAGGCTAAGAAAGGGTCTTGGTCCAGAAACCTTGATGAAATGGCCATGCAGATTGCTGAAATCAGCCAAACCAGACAACCAATCAGGAGAATGGAAACCTGGTGCTCCAAATGCAAATCCAAAGATCATGTTTCCAATGAATACCCACAGTACACATACTACAAAGCGTATGGCCATCTGTGGAACAACTGTGGCATTTAAATCCATCATTTCAAGAAGGGTAAGGATCTGTCTCTAGTTGCATTTCCAAATGCCGAATCACCTAAGGTAGAGACGACCAGTGTACCTCAAGAGGAAAAATCAAGTACCAGTGACACTGGTACTGGGCACGGCACATACCAAGGGGGTACTGGCCGGGACCGAGGTCGTGATAATTTCCAAAACCGAAGTCTTAACTGCTATACTTGTGGGAAATATGGGCACTTTGTAGCTCAGTGTCCAGAAGCACCCAGTACTGCGGCTACTGAGATGAAAGCCCCAAAACCAGTTCCAGTACAAGCAGTCTCACTCGTAGTAAAGGGGTGGTTATAGAAGAAATCCCAGATGAGCATGTGAAACCAATCAGTCCTGAAACCAACAAATGGACTCAACTGAGAGAAGTCTGGAAGGCTAAGGACAAGGAGAAGGTAGTCGATGAATGGCAAGAGCAACGAGAACTGGCAACTAAGAGCACAAAAAATCTAGCTAAGAAGCTACCAGAGCAGCCAGAGAGTTCTGATGCTCGAGTTATTCAGAAGGTACCAGTCCAGTCTTTTGAGAAAAGGCAGTCAGATAAGTCAGGATCTGGAATCTTTGAGACGAAGCTTGCTGCAGTGCAAGGACTGGTGGAAGATCTAGGGCACGTCAAATCATATTTGACTGCAATGGAAATACTGAATTAGGGAGAGCAGACACCAGAACAATGAGAGTTGAACTAGAAGATATCACAAAGACTTTGCCTGAAGCAGCAAAATTCATCCAACAGCAGGAAAAGACTGAAGCCGATGATAGAGCAGTTGAATTGGCGGTTGTCAGAGGTGATGCAGTGTCGGTAATCTAGGTAGACTACAAGGTCACACGAAACAATGGGAGCCGCTATCCGGGGTTATACTGGATGGATAGACAAGTGTGAATATCCTGGGACACATCTTCAGCAAAGGCTTGGTATCACAGATTTAAAACCAACACCCTTTAAGGTTCAAATTGCCGATCATAGAGTTGTTCACGCAATTGGTATGATCGATAATATGGAGATTAGGGTGGGTAAAACAAAATACAAAACCAGCTTTCTGGTACTGGATGTTCAAGGAGCATATGGTATGCTTTTGGGACGGCCATGGCTGCGAACAGCGCAGGCTGTTCATGATTATGCCAATCAGACCCTAACAATACAGGGAACCAGTAGGAGAATCCAAGTCCAGACAAATAACACCAGAAGCTAGAAGAAGGCACTTCGAACAGAAGAGCTTTGCCAGAAGTATGGGGTTAAAAAGATTGAAAGGATGCTTGCAGCCATAAACATTTTTCCATTGGCTGAAATAGACTTAAATGCAGTATTCTTCGACAAGAATCATGTTGAAAAACAGAGAAGCAGTTTCCAAATCAATTCACTGAACTGAATCTTGGAGAAAGACCAGTTCAGTTGATTGGACGGTCAGAGAAACCAACTGACTCCAAAGAAGAATGCTCATATTCCAATACATCGACGCACATTGAAGAGGTGTACACTGAAGAGGTTACTGGAGTTCAGAATGAGAATCTAGAACTAACAGGTCCGTCCTGGGATTATGCTGAGGAGTCAACAAAAGGAAGGGAGGTGGACCGAATTGGTTGCTTCCAGATGATCAAGAAATTGAAGAATGGAATCTAGGTTCTGAAGAAAGTCCTCGATTGATCAAAGTGAATAAGCATCTGAACCACGAAATGAAAGAAAAAGCCCAACTTATGTTCCAGAAATACAAAGATGTATTTGCATGGGAACATACTGATTTAAAAGGTGTAGATCCAGAGGTTTGCCAACACACAATACCTCTGAAGCCAAATGCCAGACCAGTACGTCTCCAGAGACACAGAATGAATCCAAACTATGCTAAGAAGGTCAAAGAGGAAATTGACAACCTTCCGAAGGCTGGATTCATCACTGAAGTCGCCAGCAGTGATTGGCTAAAACTCAGAGTCTGTGTGGATTACCGAAAGTTCAATGTCAAACCATCAAAGATCCTTTTCCATTACCTTTTACGGATATGCTTCTTGATGAGTTGCAGGCCATGATATATATAGATTTATGGATGGCTACAGTGGTTATAATCAGTTAAAGATTGCTCCTGAAGATCGAAGAAAAACCACTTTTATTACTTAATGGGACGCATTCATGTATTTAGTCATGCCATTTGGTCTTTGCAATGCTCCAATAACATTCCAATGTTGCATGATGGAGATATTCAATGAATTCTTGCACCGATTTTTAGCTATATTTATGGATGACTTCACTGTATTCTCAACCGAGGAGGAGCATCTACTGTTTCTGAAAATGGTTTTCCAACGATGTAAGGAGAAGAGGGTCTATTTGAATCCATTCAAGTCTGTTTTTCTGGTCTGGAAGAGACAATTACTGGGACATATAGTGTCTAAGAATGGCATAGAGATGGCTAATGATAAAATCCAGTTGTCCAACAGGCCAACGCACCCCGCACAGCATCTGAATTAAGTTCATTCTTGGGATATATAAATTTTTATAGAAGATTTGTTCACATGTTTGCTTCCAAGGCATTACCTTTATATGAGCTTACCAAGAAACCAATAAGTTCATCTGGACTTCTGAATGTGAGGAAAGCTTTCAATATCTTAAAAATGCCATTATTAGTAAGTCGATACTTCGACAACCAGACTGGGATGTTATATTCCATGTACATCTCGATGCTTCGAGATTGGCAATGGGGCAATACTGGCTCAACCAAATGGGAGGACTGATTATCCACTGTATTTTGCCCATTGAGGATTCAGTCAAGCTGAACAAGGATATACTACCACGGAGAGAGAAGCCTTAGGAATGGTTTTCAGTGCCACCAAGTTTCAGCATTACTTACTGGGCAAATTATTTCATTTCTATGTGGACCATCACGCACTCTTATTTTTTATTAACAAAGTTATTATCCAAGGAAGATTAATCTGATGGATGATGTTCCTAATGGAGTTCGAATTCCACATATTCCAAACGCCCGATAAATCTCATTATGGTGCTGATTTTCTTTCCACAAGCACTGAAGGCTACTCTGAAATATCCTTGAGGGATGAGCCAGTAGATGCAGAGTTGTTCCAGGCAACAGCTGAGGAAAATACAGATCCGGAATGGTATGATATATATCAGTTTCTTTCAAGAGGAGGATTCCCAGAAAATTGGACTCAGAATCAGAAGAAAGCTCTGATTATTAAGAGTGTGAAGTTCACCATAATAGGAGGATTACTTTATAAATTGGGCATACGATGGTGTTCTTCGAAGGTGTATGCCAATGGAAAGAAGGATGCAAGTCATCTCTGAAACACACGATGGGGATTCTGGAGGACACTTCTCCACTGATAACACTTATAAGAAGATTTTGCAAGCTGGAATATGGTGGCAAACTCTGATAGCGGATGTCCGAAGTTTTTGCAAAACTTGTGATATATGTCAGAGAATGGGCAGACCGACAACAGCTGATATGACTCTAATTACTCCAATTCAACCACTGGGAGTATTTATGAAATGGGATCTGGACTCCATGGGACCATTCAAGAAGGTCACTCCAAGGAAGAACCAATATGTCTTTATGGCTACCTGTTATGTCATTAAATGGGTGGAGACCAAGGCTCTTCCAGATAATATTGCGAAGTCCACAGCAATTTTCCTATTTGAAAACATTATCTGGCGCTATGGATGCCCCATTGAGATTGTGTCTGATCAAGGGACACATTTCTTCAATGATACAATGGAAATTCTGATGGAAATGCTCTCAGTTAACCACAGGAAATCAACTTCGTATTATCCCACATGCAATGGTCAAGCAGAGAGCAGTAACAAAACCATCAAAAATATTCTAACCAAAATTGTTTGGAACGAGCCACACCAATGGGATCTCAAGCTCCAGATTACTCTATGGACCTACAGAACAACTTATAAAGTCACCACTAGAATGACACCTTTCAGAATGGTGTATGGTATTGAAGTTGTAGTGCCTATTGAATCTGTGATTCTCAGTCTCAGATAAGCGGTGAAATATGGATTAGATATTAATCATAATCTTAAACATAGATTGGAGAAATTAGTGAAGTTGGATGAGTTACAACAAAGAGCCATGCTGGAACAAGAGATTGTTCAGCAATGCAGAAAGTACTCGCATGATAGAAGAATCAAGGTTAGAGAGTTCCAAAAGGGAGGCTTAGTTTTTCTTTATCGGTCCAAACTGGGCCCTAAGAAACCAAATTTAAAGATAGCTTGGGCTTGGTCCGTATGAAATCGATTGGGTATTTTCCAATGGCACAGTAAGGTTAAAAGACTTATCTAGATTACTGTTGCCAGGTGTTTATAATGGGGCCAAGATCAAGTTATATTATTCTAATGAAAAAGACACCTCCAGAGGAGATGATACTGGTATTCTGGGTACTGATGACCAGGGACTTTCAGACCCAGCCATTCTAAATCTCTTCCATGTAAAACCAGTACCAGAACCAGTGACAGTGCCAGTAAAGTTCAGAGTGACAAACCAGTGCCAATGACAGAGCCAGTAGAGTTTCAAAGTCAGACCATTCCTATGGAGAAAAGGGCCAATGGGAATGAATGTGATAATCATTAAAGAGATTATGGAACAAAATGGCCAATGCATGTGTTCCACGTCGCCAACGGCGCACACAACTCTAGGAACGGTAAGTAGTGGCGCGTACGCGTATAACAGTAAGGCGTGTGGGTATTCTTCCTCACAAGTCTCCTGCACGACGACTACCTGCTGTTACACACTCGCCATCACAAAGCTCTCAAGACTCTTTACTACAACCGAAAACTTCCTCGTCAGAAGACTGTTGGTCCCTATTTGTCCCTACCTGACACACCTTGCTGCGGATTTGAATATACAAGTAAGTCTTCCTCCTCTACAGATTTGTCGTCCTCGCAGTGCATGGGTAGAAAGAAAGTGTCAGAGAAGATGCAGGATACAATGGCTGAAAACGCAGCAGTCATCACTTCTCTTCAAGCCTCCCTACCACTTATCCCACATAGCAAGATACACAGATATGTGTTTACTGAGCAGGCAGAATCGCTGCTGCAGTTATGGGATTTACATGTGGTTGTACAGGCTAAGAAGTTGGATTTTAACACAGCCATTATCAAGCAGGTTCTTGATTCTTTTAATGTTGAGGAAGGTAGTGCCATTGTTAATGGAGTAAAAATACAGCGATACCTGAAGACATTGCCTACGCTTTCAAAATGCCCAACGAGAAAAAGCCAACAAACATCTGCAGAGCAGATAAGTCTAGCTCTGAAGGAGGATGAAGCAGCCAAAAAGAAAAGGAAGGCTCAAACACAAGGGGTTCCACTAAGCAGGACTCGATGTCCCCTCAGCCTATAGGTTTGTTGCTGAGACTGTCAGCTTGAAGAACAATCCCACATATGTGTCAGAGAAGGTGTTTTCCATGCTGCTCGCAAAAAGGCTAAATGCTAACGCCAAACTCAATTTGAGCCAGATCTTCTCTCACAATGTTTTACAGCAGACTACCAAGCTGAAATCTCGGAGTGTATTCAAAGCTTGGTATGTCTGGCAATTTTTGTACTGGGCTACTGCTCCAGAAGCCTCTTTCCAGGTAAAGATGGCTTGGAGTCCGAAGCCCATTCCAGTCAATAACAATGTAGAGTTATCCTCAGATGAAGAGGATCCACGCAATCAATTGGCCACAACTGGACAAAAGAGGAAGGCCGCACAGGTGGAGGCCAGTGGTTCAAAGAAACCAAGGATTATATTGACAAAGAGTACTGCTCTACTAAAGCAACTGGAGAGCCAGATCCAGCCCCTACCCACTGAAAAATCCTCAGCATGCCACACTTCAACGATGCCCAAAGAGCAGACTCCAACAGAAATCAGCACTGGAAAAGGCCAGCAAGACAACAAGCATTAAACAGGTGGCAGGTAATACTGACAAAGAAAAGGGCCCAGCACTTGCCAACCTGGCCACCAAAACTCTTTTCAGCGAAATGGCTTTCTCCATAGCCAAGAAGGATCGATTGCAGCAATTACAACATAACCCTCTCAAAGGCCGATTGATTCTTTAAAAACCAGATTTGGCAGCATTGCCATATATAGCTCCTGTCATAGATTATGAACCAGTTCAATCTGACTCAGCACAGTAGCTGATGGCTGCTCTACGCTTATCCAAGCATCATGGAACACCATTGTCCATTCCTTAGGACAGATGATGGATGCATCAGCTTCCAATGAAGAAGTGGCTAAGCTGAAAGAAGAATTGGGAAGCAGCCAGCAGCAGATTCAGAAACTTCAAAAGGATGTGGCTGCACAATCTCTCAGGCATGCTATTGCTGAGAACCAATCCACTAGACAATAAATGACCTGAATACAAAGCTATTGAAACTGGAATCAAAAAATCAGCAACTGCATGAAGAGAAGGCAGCAGCTTTGAGAGATGCGGACAGATTTCAGACTCTGCTACGAGTGAAGCGTGAAGACTTCAGAGAGCTGCTGACAACCCATACTGCATTAAAGGCTTCCCTTGCAAAAAGATATATCTATAATAACCTTGCTGATATCCTGAATCCACAAGGCAATGTAACCCTGAATATGGATAATTTGAAGGCACTCATGGGGACTATTGAGAGTGATCTACACGATAAGGTCTCTGAATACAACACAGCCTTAGCAAATCAGGCCATTATGGATTATATCAATAAGCAAAATGCTACTGACGAGAGTCTGAGCGGGAAGAAGAGCAAGATGACGAAGGTGATAACCAGCCAGAGGACAAACCTGATGATGATGATTTTCCTCCTTCCCCACCTTCAAGCTCTGGAGCTGAAGGATCAGCTACCACAAGGGGCAGTGAACCCAACAAAGACCAGCCAGACCAGCAGTCTGATGAGTAGCAGCAAGGCAATGGCCAGCACAATAAGGGCAACACTGGAGATTCTCCAATACACCGGTCACGGTACATTCCAGACAGCAAAGGAAAAGCCAAAGCTGTGACTGCATCCTTTAAGGCTGATGAGCAACACTCCTTACGGCTCATCACACTCAACAAGAGATTAAGATATCAGCAAGCTCCTATTACTAGAAAGTATTTGGAAGATGACACTCTTATCTCTGATTTGGAACGCTTCCAAAGGCTGTATGTAGGAACCAGAGAAAATTCAGCACTGGAAGTCGGTTGCCTTTCATGATCAAGAGCTTTGTCAATTACCTGTGTATCCCAGTAGTATCCAGCTACTGGAAAGGGTACCCGAGTCATAGAAACAGGGGACCCGGGGACGTGGCCCTTTTTGGTAGGGACGCAACGGGGGACGCGACGGGGATGGGTCCCTCACATGGGACGCAAAGGGACGCGTCCCGGGACACGGGTCCCCGGTGACACTTGCAAGCGGGACGCGGACAGGGGACCCCACACCCTTTTTTTTAGGCTTTTCAGAGTCTTGAGCTATATGCCATGTCTCCCACCACACTCTTCTAACCCACTCTTCACTTGTACATCATTACTTTTTCCCCTTTGAGTATGATGATTGATCATCACGTCAACATGTGCGACGCGTGCTCGCCGCGTTCTTACCGCATGTTATATTTTGGTATTAATGAGTGCAAACCCCACTTTTTCTTTGCAATCTTGTGCTCTTAGTGTTGTCTAGTATAGAACAAGTGTTTTAACACGTGTCCCCTGACCCGTCCCCCATCCCTTGTTTTGCCACGTCCCCGAGACCCGTCACGTCCCCGAGACCCGTCCCCGTCCCCATGTGACTATGACCTGAGTGGACACTGACTTCTGATGATATGACAGTCAATCCACATTGGCACAGACAATCCACTGCAGATCACCACTCTATAGCTCTTAAATTGGATCTACTGCTAGGAAACAGACCTACATACAGATGTATGAAGGAGGTCAAAACTCAACTGAAAGAAGTCTTGCTTCAGATGCAGATTGCCAGAGGTGTTTTGGATCAAAGGATGCATGCCATCATTGAAGATCAATCTTCCAACAGTAAAGGACCCCGAACCCAAATGACAGTAGGAGAATAGGTAACTACTCTCCGAAACCTCTTTCAACTGGTCTGAATTACTAGGAAGATGATGCAGCAAGAGAACCAAGCTGTTCTCAATTTTCTGGAGTTCGTGCCTGATTCTCCAGTACTCCTGTATACATTACCTGCTAAGGAGGCTGAACTGCCCTGGTTCTTCCCAGCCTTGTATCCTCATCATCCAGAACCAGTAGATCCCCTCACTTACTTCAGCATCACTAATGAGCTCCACGACTGGTATGAGCGAGCCACTATGGAATAGAAAGCCTAGCAATCACTGGTCAATGACGCCCTCAAAATGGACACTGTTATGGATCTGCAGAGAGAAATGCAAAAGTTCAAACTCTGTATGGACACTGGAAGATCCAGCTCCGTGGATTAACGAAGATCACAAATCAGTTACTTCAACTGACTGTGGAGTCTTCCAAGATTCCTGAAAAGGATATCACTGCCAAACTAGGACTGGGACCACAATACAGAGAAATGGTTGAGATTCTCTTTGAAGCTAAAATTAAGACGAATCAGCCTCTCCCGCAAGGATGGATCTACACAGCCTCGTATTGTCATAAATTGGCCAGAACCCGTCTGACAAAGGGAAAACGTAGTTTATATGATCCCGACACCAAAACTTACAACGCCCTCACGTCTTATGAATTTGAGATGTCCACTAAAAGACGGGATCAGCTTGAGCAGGAGGCCATTTACAGACTTATGCAAAAGGACAATGCTGGCACTGGGAATTCTGAGGAACCAACGAAGAAGAAGGGCAAGAGGAAGCGGGTTCAGTGGAAGGATACTGGGTAGTTCCATCTCAAAATCAGACCGTAAATTTTTCCAACCATCCAGTAGGCACTGGAATCTCCTTGGCTTGACACCCTTGGAATTACAACTATATGGGTGTCAAGCACTCAACAAGCATGAAGTATGGTATAAAGCTAGCAATACCAAAAGAGTACTATCATGAAAAACATTGGCCGACTCAGAAAACCAAAGGGGTTTAGGGTTCAGGGTTTTGGTGGCATTTTCCAATCAGAAGAAATTTTGGATTATACCAAAATTCAAGAAAGGAGGGAAGGATGTAGAAGGCGAGGACAGTCCCAGCAAGCAAGAACTATCCCTTAGAAGGCCGACCAACGGGAAGCGAGAACAGCTACACTCGCAGTAATTACCGCAGTTACTGTACGCAGTCATTGTAGTAACTCTTGAGAGCTATAAATAGAACCCGCTACACTATAACCAAGCTCTTGGCTTTCTGACACTTTTAGTTTACGAGCTCTTAGCTTCTAGATTCACCCATGTAATCATTTAGTCATGTAATCAATTCTCAGACTTCATTTGAGCTTAAGCCTATTGTACATTGTACTGGTTCTCCTTGAGCTATTGGTCTGAATCTACAAATACCATTTCCCATATTCCAGTTGTGCCTTCCATTTCAGTACATCATTCCAGTTCATTTCTCTATTTCAGTCCAGTACTCTGTTTCAGTCCTGACTAACTGAACTGCCTAGATAATCAGTAGCTTTGAACTCTTAACACTGGAATAAGTTGTTTGAAGAGACCAGCTCCCATTCTAGCATGTAACTTAGGGCAAAATTTTCTTGAAAGCTTGCGAAGTCCCTGGAGTGTGCGGCTTGGTAGCTATAGACTTCCACCACTACATGTCACTGCCTCTGAGAAAAACCGCTGCTTGAAAAATCTTTGATCCTTCTCTTGCAAGTGATCTTTATGGCTTATGCCCTGTAAGACAGAGCGATGAAGACAGGAGTGCGCCCAATGCGCGATGGAGTAAAGGGTGGGAGTGGCTAATAAGTCCACGCTCGGGACACGAAGATTCTTTCATAAAATATCATGTACAACTTGGAAGTGCCATCTTCCTCCGTCTGCTCGTTGCTAGGACCAGTATGCTTTCAAAAAAGCAAACGCCTAAAGCTCTGATACCATTGTCCGGGGACGAGCACAACGTGCCAACGGAAAAGAACAGACTGAGCAACTTTAAGCACTTCAAATAACAACTGAACTGAAAGAGATGCACGACACACAAGACAAGGAGTGGTGAAATTCGACCCCAAGGAAGCACTTGCCCCAAACCTTGACACCCCTTTTGGTATTTCTTTATATTGCTTGAACTCAGTACAATGCCGATACTCCAAGCTCTGCACCTCCACACTGAAGCATGGCAGAGTATGAGCCCTCTGTACGTATTTCAAGGCCCTTCGTCTATGAAAAGCAATTACATGAAAGGCAAGTGAATCTCTTGTGAAACGTACACATCTTCAGTCTTCTCTCATCCCCACCCTCCTGGTGCAGGGGTTTTCTGAAGGCATGGACGCTTTAATCTTTCAAGAATGTCATGATGTCAAATTGATCATTCAACAAACTCAATTCACTCCTCGTTTTGTAGTCTCTAAACTTGCAGGATGTGATATTATTTTGGGCATTAAGTGGTTTCACAGGTTAAAGCCCATTATTGATTAGGAGAAGCTCACATTTCTCATCAAAGATAATGTGCCGCAGCCCATCCTCATTGGAGGCGTGAGGGGTATTCCCTCTCTCCCTCTCATCTCTCACATCCAAGAAAACAGAGAACTATGTGGACTCTAGAGAAGCCCAAGAGACAGTCATCTATGTCAACCCCACATCAAGGAACTTGGATATTCCTGACAGGTATAGTGAAGGGTTTCTCAAGGTCAATGCCGTACTTTCCCAAGATCATCATTCCCCTACACACCATTCCCATCGACATATGGACATTGACTCCGACCAATTGCATGCCACGGAACACGTAGGTAAAAAAAATTCTCAACCGGATAAAGAGAAGCCAAAACTAGGTTTTTCTTGTTTAGGAGGCTTCGCCCTCCCAAGGTACAGTCTTTTGGGTTACCAGTTCTCTTTGTTTGTAAGAAACCAAACTCATTTAAATTTTGTGTGGATTTCAGGCAATCAAGACAAGGATGGTCAAATTGCGGAAGCCGAGACCTCACATGGACGTTCCTTTGGAGCGTCTATAGGAGGCACAAGGGACGTTCCTTTGGAGTTTCCAAGTGGACCTGTCGAGTTTGCCGCCACAAGGGTGGACTTCCAAGGAGCAATCCAAAAGAAGAACCACCGGAGATCATTGTCACCAAGTCGAAGCATTTTCAAATGCTTCCATTTTAGTTTGGCAATAAGAGAAGCCAAGCAACGTTTCCTCAGATTCAATGATCGAGGACCAGATGTAGATGCTTGGGTGAACGAGAACTTTTTCATCCACTATCCAGATTTGCTAGCCTCATACAAGGAGGCCATGCAGATCGATACATGTACCTCACCTTAAGCAAGAGGGGATGTCACATGCACATGGCTTTGTGCGCCGCGTGGACATGCTTCATCGACTTCTAGAGTCAGTTTTCCTCTTCTTGCATAGGAGTGTCTAGAATCCTAGGAGGATTACTACCGAAAATTTTATCAGCCTATTCGCAGGACCTGCATGTCCAGACAAGTCCATTAGATTAGGTTTTTCAGCTTTGAAACCCTCTTGCATAAATGGTTTGTACACGTGTTTTGATACATGTTATTACACTACGGTGAGCATCTGGCATGACGTGCATATAGTTCTAAGTTAGAGGAATCCAACGAGCCATTCCCCGCGTCGATTAGATTCCCAGGTCAGTAGATATGCAACAATTTCGGCCCCCCTCCCCCCCCCCCCCCCCCCCCCCCCCCCCCCGCTCAATTTTTAATAAATCAATTTATTGATTTATTTTGTTGGGTCTGGTGGACAACTTGCCCTAGCTAAGCCTTAATATTCACCAAGTGCTAGCATAAGGCTGCAGTCCCGCCCAACGTTTTCTACAGTAGATCAGGCCAACGTTTTCCGCCTTGGCATTTTGCAGTTCCTCCCCGGATCAACCCTAGCGCCAACAGTTTTCAGCCCGTCGCAGTCACGGTGGTGCCAAATCTGCTAACGTTACTCCTTGCACATGCGGTCCAATACTTCAACATCCCATTGAGCCCTCCCCTCGGCCATTCTCTCCCCGGAATTGAGTGATCCATTGATGTCCATCATCGGCATCGTCGAAATCTGTGTTTTCAGCCCTACACTCCTCTCACATCGGCAGGGTTGTCCACGTTCGACGTACGGGACGTTCCGTACTGTACGGTACGACTCGTACGTTCCGTACATGACTCGTCCTTTTTTTTTTTTCTTTTGGCGCGGGCAATTTGTGGTGTGGGATTGTTTTGCATCTCGACTGCATTTGACCAAGAGCCCAATGGCTGCATTGGCTCAAACAATCATGACCTATGTGCGGCGAGGCTCGGGTAGCGTATCTACTATGGCCGCCACCACTTTGGAGATCATGATTCTTCTTTCTTCGGACATTGTCGTTTCCAATGTCCATGGACAGATCTTTCATGTTCTAACTTGTAAGACTTAAGTTACAAGTATTTAGTACTAAGTACTAAGGTCTATGTCATGACTCATATGATCTATCATGTTCTAACTTCTGAGTTTGAAAACTTCTTGGTTTAGTCTTGTATTGCGTAAGACGCATGATTTTCTTTTTTGCATCGTACGTTACGTCACCGTACGTCTAATTTTTTTTAGTTCGATTAGTACCGCACGTCTTCGTACGTGTACCCGTCGTACGTGACCGTACGTTGTGAGTGAGATGAAAACACACGCCTCTATAACGACCCGACACACTCTTGGGATGATACACACACACTATGGGGCACCACTCGGCTTACACAACCCACCTAGCCGAGACAGGGAACACACCTATGGAGTGAGAGGAGAGAGACTACCCATTTACCCACTCCACACAGAGAGACACACACACCTACACACCCAAAAAACTCAACTCAAAAGAGGAGAATTTCTTATGTTTAGATATAGTTGAGCTTGGGCCAACACCAATGGGGCAAATAGCTCACACAATATGGGTAAAGTATGCCAGATACAATCACAAATAAGAGCAGAAGCTTCGCTCATAGGAGAAACTTACACAACCAAAACAGCAGAAAAACAGTGAGGAATTTGGCAAAATAGACAACGCCATCGCGTCCGGAACGGCCCAAACCCCAGTCTACAATGTCAAAGTGCTCAAATCCGACCTCGGATGAGCAGTTTATGGCCAAAACAGGCTCCAAAAACAGCAAAAACACAGTTGCGGCTGTTCCTCCTCTTCTCTCCACGTTTTTTCTGGTCTTCTCTCAGGTTTTTCAGTTCCCACACTTAGCTTTATTACTTGGGCACCCTTGGCCTTTTAGTTGACCTCAAATGGACCCCGAACAGGCCAAAAACTGACCTCACAGTGCATAGTTGTCACCCTACTGCATCCATCCGCACACCTGACACTCAACTTTTTCCATAATGCATCCCTCAACCACGTGAAGTAGCCCCAAAATATGGTGCTCATGATGACCTTTCTGCATAATTATCACAAGAAAACATCCACGTTGTGCCCGTACTTATCCACGTGCAAGTATTGACCCCATTCGACCTCCTAACGCCACTAGATGCCATCTGACGCACCTGCTTACCTCATGTCGTCGGCCCGCGGATAGCTTCCTCGAGAAGTTTTACACGCTACCAACTCCTCATTATTATACAAAAAACACATTGGTACTGGTGATAGTGAAAATCGATGCACTATGTACATGATGTCCTACATGTACACATATGGGCCCCACGTAACCACCTGGCTCTCGAAAATGGGCAATTCCTTATTTGATGCACTATGCATGTGTATGTACATATGCGCGATCCCTTGCTCCAAAAAACTCCTGACATAATTTGCCCATCCCCTAGCCTGCTAGATCATTCATGATCAGCAGCAACAAAAAGTGATATGAGACTCGCAGCGTCACAAGTCTCCTCATCTTTCACCAACACTGCTTGATCCACAGACAGCTCATCTTGCTCCACCATCATTAACCTGGCATGATATAATTTAAGACGCAATCCATTTACCCTTGACTTATGTAAAATCCCATCCAGGTTAGCCAACTGATATGTACCATTTGAAAAACACTCAACCACCTTAAAAGGGCCTTCCCACTTAATTTGAAACTTCTTTTGGAAGGTGTTGTCCAACTTACTGTTGTAGCGCAAAACCAAGTCATGCTTCTTGATACCCTTACTTTGGACCTTTTCATTTATCTTGCCAAAGCCTTATCCTGCATCTGCCCATAATGTTCCATTGCACTCATCCTATCCAGCTGAACCTCTTGTAACTGTAAGAGCCTCTCTTTCAATGCATCACTAGGCGGCCCAAAGCAACTTCTCTAGCATATTTACTGTAGGCAACTCTACTTCCACTGGCAATAGTGCTTTCTTTCCATATACCAAATGAAATGGAGTAAACCCTGTACTTGTCTTCACTGAAGTACGATAAGCCCATAATGCACTAGGCAATTCCAAATCCCAATTTTTTCCTTGGTGCTCTATCACTTTTGAAAGAATTTGTACCAACTCACCATTGAATCTTTCATTTAATCCATTACACTGCGGATAATAAGGAGTGGTATGCTGATGCCTAATCTTCATCTTCGCGCATAAGAAGTCTAGCAGTTTAGCTCTAAATCCTAGCCCCTTATCCGAAAGTAGCTCTAATGGCACCCCAAACTTGCAACATATTTCATCATACACAAATTTTGCCACATCCTTTGCAGTGATCTGTTTTACTGCTATAGCCTCTGCCCATCTAGAGAGATAGTCCACTGGAGTCAAAATATAGCTTTTGCCCTTGCTTGTGATAGGTAATGGGCCTATTGCATCTATCCCCCACTTTTCAAACACATCAAACGCCATAATGGTTTTTCGTAGCTCTGGCTTCAACACTCTCTTTCCAAATGCTTGACACCTATTGTAAGACCTACACCAATGGTGAACATCCTTGTGCAAACTAGGCCATACATACCCCTCTTGCAAGATCTTATGCAAGGTGATCTTTAGAGCAAAATGGCCACCACATGCGCCTTCATGATTCTCTTCCAACACTCTTTAAAGCTCCTTCCGCCAAGGTACACGTCTCAACACGAGATCAGCCCCTTTCATGTATAAGACATCACCAATCAATTTGTACATGGATGCTCTACGCACAAAGCCATACTTCTTAGACTTCTGAATGTCATTTGGAATGATTCCTGTTAGCAAAAACTCCTCTTCTTGAGCCAAACTTTCCCGGCCATGATAAAGAGATAAATTGGTCCTCAACACAAATAGCTCCCCTATCATGCTTTGAGCTGCTTCATGTGCCTCTCCATTTAGAGCACGTTCAATGTGCCTGATGCTCCATGCTTCGAACCTTTTTAACAGGCCTTTAATCCTGAAACACATTTCCTTCAATGAGGTGTTCTTGCTCTTCCACACACCCAGCACTTGCTTCACAACTAACAAGGCATCACCTTTTATGCTCAACCTTCTAATCCCATGCTTCAAACAAATGTGTAATCCGGCTTCCAAAGTAGCATATTCAGCCTCATTGTTACTATGAGCATCCAATTTGAACCCTCTCTTACATACTAGCTTCCCCTCTGGATCATAAAGTGCTATACCCCCTGAAGCCGCATCATGGCTCTTTCTGTATGAGCCATAAAAGAACAACACATGTGCATTGCTGATCTGTGGCACTTCTTCGACTACTTTTCTCACCACCTCTTCCTTAACAAGAAGGGGATTCTCCTTGTAAGTCAACAAATCAGCTAGGGTAGCCCTTGTACTGTCTTCCACTAAAAAAGAGAACTCGAACTCTTGCAGTTCAATTACCCATTTCTTCACCACATTTGACATGTTAGTGCCATTAATTAACTGTGGCAAAAAGACATAACTCGTCAAGAAAACAAAAGGTCGTGGTAGCAAGTAATGACTGAATCCTCGACAAGCAAATATTACGTTGGCCATCACTAGCTCTACTTCCGAGAATTTTCTCTCTGCTACCAGCTTCACTCGGCTTGCACAATACACTAGCCTCATATAATGGTTGCCCTCCCCCTTTTGCAATAGCATGGCTCCAATGGCATCATCCCCCACTGATGGATTTACATAAAACACTTGCTCCCAATCAAGAGCTTGCGTGGCTGACAACCCCCCTAACACCTCTTTTGCCTCTTGAAACACTTCTTCACACTTGTCATCCCATTGCAATGGATCATGCTTTGCCACTTGTTGTAATGGATAAAGGAGCTGCGAAGACAATGGAATAAACCTCGCCATGTACTTTACTTTGTGTATAAAGGTTGCCAATTGCTTTGTACTCGTAGATGATGGAAGAAGAATAATAGACTTAACCTTGTCTGGATCAGCCTCAATGCCATTTTCTGATACCATATGGCCCAATAACTTCACCCTTGGCTGTGCTAGATGACATTTCTTTGGATTTAGTTGTAACAGACTTGGACACTCCAAGTCAAGAATCAACCGCGACAGCACCAAATAACCACTTCAAAACAATTCACAGATCACAATAGATTTGCACTAGCCCGGCGGAGTTCCATGCCTAGAGATATTGGCCCCAAAGACTGACGCCCCTTTCGGTATTTCTTTTTGTATTAATCAATCATCAAAGTACAAGAGAGCGGTTAGGGTTTCACTCTCAAACTCTGCGTCCAGATGCCCTGAGAAGTGAAGCCCTCTCCACATATTTAAAGGTACAAGGGATGCCCAAAAGCAGAGCCCCAAAAGCTTTTAAAATCAAAAGCAGTTGCTCTCTCTCTCACAGAGAGTCAAAACTTGAAAGCAAAAGCATTCTCTCTCTCTCTCTTTCTCATTAGGTAGAGAAAAAGCAAAATTTGCGTCGCTCATCTTTCTATAAAAATAAAATTATTAAAAAAATTTAATAATAATATGCCTCCGCGATTTTTGAAAATTAGGGTTTGCAAGAATTTTAGGGTTTTTGGCAAAAATTAGGGTTTCTATTGTCCGCCACATCATCACTTTGTGACATACGCCCCTCTTGAAGGCATTGTAATCGACCGCGATTACGCCTGCAAAACCGACAAAAGCCATAAACCGTCTTAGCAGACACTGACTGTTAGTACCTACGTACTAGGAACACACATCTAGCACATGTACGAAATCGACAGTCACATCACACGATATCACAGGACATCACAGGACATCACATGACATTCAACATTCATTCGGATCTTAGACCATGATTTATCGGCAATGTAACTAGCAATCACATCTCGGTCCAATCGGGACCTCATCGATGTCCGATTGACTAACCCCTATTGCAACCATGTCTATTCGAGATCAATCAGACCAAAATGCTGCACTCATTTCGTCTATCAGTTCCTGCACTCACAAGAAGTCAAGAACAAATCAGTATCATAATCAGGAATTCCATTTCATAAAGTCATCCAACAGAATACTATCAGCTCTCAGTATCCCTGAAGCTCAAAGAGACATCAGTGACTTTAGTATCAAAATCAAGGGATTCGTTGACAAAGGAGCGGAGTAACTCCCCTCTTGTGCATCCCACTGCACCAGATCTTCGGCCAAGCTGAGTTTCTGGGTTCCGTTTGGAGTAGACTATGCTAAACCAAAACATCAAGGTAAAGTTTCACAATCCGAGGAGTATCTACTAGGTCCTCCTCCTCCATCCACTTCGCATCAAATGCAGAAAAGTTCTTGAACTTAACCAAGAACCGCCTTCGGACTTTACCTTTCTTCGTATCATAATGTACCAAAATCTGTTCATGAACAAGGATCTCCTCGTTTTCTTCCACTTCGGGTTGCTCATCAGGCTCCCCATCATCAGGCACATCACCCTTAACAGGTTTCAAGAGACTCACATGCAATGCATTGTGAATCCTCCAAGTATCTGGCAGTTTCAATCGGAAGGAGACATCATGTATCTTGTCAGTGATCTGGAAAGGTCCGTAGTATCGCATACTAAGCTTTGGAAAAAAGCCTCTCCTTTCCCTTTTTCTTTCGTAGGCGTGCCTTCTCAAAAGTAAGAGCACCCAATCATCCTCCTTCAGTTTCAAGTCGCGACGATGGCGATCCGCTGCCTTTTTCTATTGTTCTTGAGACTTCTGCAAAGTCTCGCCAACCGTGGCAAAAGCCGTATCCAAATCTCGCGAATATTCATCCGCTTCCAATATCTAATCTTTCGTGCTCAGGAAGGATGGAACCTTCGAAGCACTTTCAACAATCTCACATGGCGTCTTCCCCGTCGAAGAGTGTATCGTGTTATTGTAGGCAAATTCCATCAAAGGTAAGTTCGTTTCCCATTGAGTTTCTGATCCGAGATACAAGACTTCAATAAATCTAAAATCACTGAATTGGCAATCTCAAATTGCCCGTCAGTCTGCAAGTGGAACGGTGACGAGAATTGCAACTGCGTGCCAATGTTCTCCCGAATTGCCTTCCAAAACAAACTCATAAATCTGGGGTCTCTGTCGAAGACAATCGTCTCAGACGTGCCATGTAATCGGAAAATCATCGTGATCATTCTGTGTTCTCGGGAGATCAAAAAAATGAAATCCATTTCAATATTTTCCCAGGGGCGGGTGGGTATGGGTAAAGGCTGTAACAATCCATGTATGCCTGTGAAACTTGACCTTCTGGCATACCAAGCAACTGCGCACAAACTCTTCCACATCCTTTTTGAGTCTCGGCCCAAAGAAGTATTTCTCTACCCCCTTCATGGTGGTAGCAATGCCGCGGTGACCCGTAAAAGGTGGACAGTGGCATTCAGTCATAACCTTATCCCTCAACGGCTGTGTAACGCACAACATAGTCTTTCTCATCAAGTAGCCTTCCCGAAGGGAGTATCCAGCTACTATCTCCCCATCCCGTATCCGTGTGAAAAATATCTGCAAAATCTGTATCTGTGGCATACTGATCGACCATATCCTCGAAGCTCCTATGATGTATCGCGGAAATAGACAGAACCAACGGTTTCCAAGACAAAACATCTGCCACCACATTCTTCTCTCCCTCACATGGACAATCTGGAAGTGGAACTGTGACAAGAGGTTCGCCCACCGCATCTGCTTTTCCGAAAGCTGCTTCTGTGACAAGTAGCGCAAACTCTGATGGTCTGTAAAGACAGTAAAATCCGCTCCGAGTAGGTAATGCCGCCACTGAGTAAGAGCGTGGATAACCCCCAAAAGCTCTTTCTCATAGATCTGTGCTATCATCTCCGGCCTAGAGAACAAACGGCTCTCGTAAGCTACGACATGGCCTTCTTGCATCAAGACCGCACCCAGACTACGACCACAAGCATCACAATATACTTCAAATGACTTCTGCAAGTCCGGCAAAGTCAAAATAGGTCCCGTAGTCAATTTCTCTTTCAATGTGTGAAAGGCAGTCACCTCTGTGGGTCCCCACGAAAAAGGTACTCCTTTCTGTGTCAAGGTATGCAAAGGGGAAGCAACCTCTGCAAACTTTCGTATGAACCGCCTGTAGTACGAACACAATCCCAAGAAGCTTCTAACTTCATGGACATTCCTCAAATCGGGCCAATCACGGATAGTCTCTATCTTGGCCGGGTCCATTTGCACTCCTGCTGCTGACACAATGTGTCCCAAAAAGTGTATCTCTGGTAGAAAAAATTCACTTTTCTTTGCATTAATCACTAGCGTGTGATCGCGTAATGCCTAAAAGATTTGAAGCAGATGATCTCTGTGTTCTGCCTCATTCTTGGAGAAAACAACGATGTCGTCAAAGAAAGTGCCAACAAATAGCCTGTACTCTCGAAAAATCCTGTCCATCATCCGGTTAAATGTCGCAGGAGCATTGGTTAAGCCAAAAGGCATCACCAAAAACTCAAATAACCCAAAAGTCTTCTGAAAAGCTGTCTTGTAGACATCTCTAGGCGCTATCCTTATTTGATGATATCCACTCTTCAAGTCAATCCTACTAAAGCTTGAGGATCCCTGTAACCTGTCGAGTATATCATCGATCCTAGGAATCGGAAATCTATTCTTGATGGTGATTTCGTTGAGAGTGCTATAATCGATGCACATTCTCCAAGATCCGTCTTTCTTCAAAGCCAACAACACTGGAGAGCAATACGGTGAAGTATTAGGCTGGACAAGACCCTTTTCCAAGAGGTCTTTCACTGGGTTCATTATCTTTTCATTCTGTACTCGGCTCACACGATAAGGTGGCCGATTCGGTGGCGTGCTTCCAGGTATTAGATCAATGGTGTGATCTTCAGGCCCTCTGAAAAGCAATCGGCATGAGTGTGGAGAAAAATCTTGGCGTTCTTTTGATCGGGTCAAAACATCTTCAACCTTTATCCAACATTCAGTTCTCTCCCAAAAGAATGAGTAAGAAACTGAAGTTCATCAAGTACAATCTCTAAGCCCTTCATTTATCAAAGTCGCTTTCTCGGCCCGGTAGTCAACCACGGCGTAGTTCTTGTGGTACCAAGGGATCCTGAGTAGAACGTCACTCGCGTGCCCTGAACACCCCTATCATTGCAAACAAAGTTTGCCAATGCTCGATGTAATGGCAACATCCCATCCGGGTGCAGTCGAACTACCTCCGCCTGTGGCGTCAGTCTGTCAGGCATAATTCCAAATCGAGCCGCCAATTCCAAGTGAAAAGAAGTTGGCCTTGGCTCCTTCAAAAGAGCTTCCTGATCCTTCACTTTGCCCCAAAAGTGGCAAAGTTTGTACTTTCATTCATTAAATTCGGTGAATGTCCCACGCCATGTGGTACCAGTTCTGCTTTTCTATCTGCCTTTTCTGCCACATTCCTCAGCTGCTCTCGAACGCTCAGGCCTGTCGTCGTCTTTATCATTCTGTTCTTTCTGTGCCTTTTTAGGGCACTTCGCGGAGATATGTCCCTGTTCCCCGCATCCAAAGCACTTCCCCTCTCTGATGAAGCGAACTCTCTCCTCAGGAGTAAGCTTGGGTCGTGCATCCTTTTTCTCTGGGTTGCTCTTTTTCTTTCTACTTTCATTCCGAGAAGTCTTTTCGGCTCGTTGTGTCATGGCCTTATCTGTGGGGTAGGTCAGATTGCCAGAGTGAATGGCAAAGTCCCGCTTCGCATGACTCATCAACTCCTAAAAAGAAACCGACTTCTATTCCAAGCAGTGATCTCGAATCTCTGTAGGTAGACCCAAGGTAAACCGTTCAATCTGTTCTCTGAACGAGATCTTCTTGAATGAAGAGGCGGGTAGAAAAGAGCTCCAGAATCTTTCACAGTAAGTATTTACTGTATTGCTCTTGGTCATCCGAAGATGGTTCCAAGCAGCTCGTATATCTCGTTCATATTCTTACGTCAACCAAGAAGAAATAAAAAGATTCTTAAATTTCAGCCATTTAACTGGCGCACTCTTGTTAAAAGAAGCGTGGACCACCAAGTACGAGCATTCCCCTTAAGGTAAGAGGTAGCTCTCCGAATTTTGGAGCGCTCTGAATAGCGTCCTCCCGCGAAAGCGATGTCAAACTGCTGTATAAAAGACAAAGCCTTCGAAGCATCTGAGTATCCTGACAAGTATCAAACTTGATCGCGTGGCCACCTTCCTTAAACTCTCGGACTTTCTTGCTTTCATCTTCGAGAAAGTCATACTGGTCGGCTTTGTAAAAAAATTCTTCTTGTTCGCATAAAAGTTTCCATGATTAGAATCTGAGCTGTCTGTAGACGAGTCCTCAGTAGAACTGTCAGTCTCTGGGCGAGATGTAGCCTTCTTGCCCTTTCCGAAGCTTTGTTTCTTGCTTCGCTTTTTACCTTTTCTGTCTTCTTCGCTCGAATCCGAGGAGCTAGAAGAACTATGAGAAGAAGAAGAAGAAGAAGAACTGGGTACTCCTTCAAATCGAACACGCTTCTTCTGTTTCTTTGCCTTGTCAAAAGTCGACTGACGACCCAAATAACTTGGAAAGTCGGTGCTTTTCTTTTGCTTTTTGTCATGCTTTTTGGCTTTCTTTTGCGCGTCAAAAAGTTGAGCAATCCGTGCATCAACCACGTTCTCCAGTTCCTTCTCCGTATATTTCTTGGAGGCAAAAGGTTTCTTGAGAGCGGGTTTCGACAGTGGTGTTGTGGTTCTCTGCCACTCCATCTGTACCTCTTCCAAAGAGGTCTGGGTCACATATTTTGCCATCTTCGGGTCCATGGCAAAATTGAGCATCATCTTTGTTGCATCGCCAATCAATCGACGACGCTTCATCTCTCTTTGCTCCGCCTGAGTAGGCCGAGGCGGGCCATACTCTCTGCCGGAATCTTTGTTGTGATCCCAGCCCGCATCTCCAGATGCAGAGGGAGTCGACTGATCATTGCTTGAAGCCATAAGTGCCGCGGAAAAAAAAAAATCGGGGATCGGATTTCCTGTAGAAGAGAAATCGGCCGTGCTCTGATACCACTGTAACAGACTTGGACACTCCAAGTCAAGAATCAACCGCGACAGCACCAAATAACCACTTCAAAACAATTCACAGATCACAATAGATTTGCACTGGCCCGGCGGAGTTCCGTGCCTAGAGATATTGGCCCCAAAGACTGGCGTCCCTTTCGGTATTTCTTTTTGTATTAATCAATCATCAAAGTACAAGAGAGCGGTTAGGGTTTCACTCTCAGACTCTGCGTCCAGATGCCCTGAGAAGTGAAGCCCTCTCCACATTTTTAAAGGTACAAGGGATGCCCAAAAGCTTTTAAAATCAAAAGCAGCTGCTCTCTCTCTCTCTCACAGAGAGTCAAAACTTGAAAGCAAAAGCATTCTCTCTCTCTCTTTCTCATTAGGTAGAGAAAAAGCAAAATTTGCGTCGCTCATCTTTCTTTTCTTTTCTTTTCTTTTTTAAATTTTTTTAAAAAAATAAAATAATTAAAATAATAATACGCCTCCGCGATTTCCGAAAATTAGGGTTTCTGGCAGAAATTAGGGTTTGTAGGAATTTTAGGGTTTTTGGCAGAAATTAGGGTTTCTGCTGTCCGCCACGTCATCGCTTTGTGACATTAGTTGTCCTCCACATTCATCATATCGAGCCAATACCATTTGCAACTTCTCATGGTGTTCAGCCCTATTGCTGTAGACACAGAAGTCGTCCATAAAAGCTTTAACACAATTACCAATGAATGGTTCCAATACCCAATTTACCCTCTCTTGATAGAAAGAAGGTCCATTTGACAACCCAAATGGCAATACCGTATAGCAATAGCAACCCCATGGCGTAATGAAAGTTGTTTTTGCGCGGTCTTTAAGAGCAATCTTCAATTGAAAATAGCCTGAAAAACCATCACACACACTGTACCTCTCATAACCTGCCACTGAATCCAAGATCTCATCAATGAATGGAAGAGGATATGGGTTCTTCTTAGTGGTTGCCTTTAAGGGCTTAAAATCTACACAAATCCTCCACTTCCCATCCTTCTTTGGACTGACTACTATTGGACTCACCCATTCTGTGGTCTCCACTGGGACTATGAACCCTGCCTTCAATAACTTGTCCACCTCTTCCCGCAAGGCTTTCATTTGCTCTTGACCCATCCTTCTTAGCCTTTGCCGCACTGGCTTAGCACCTTCTTTCAGCTCTATATGCATCTCTTCTCCTTTGAACCCTCTGATCTCTTCATATGAGGTAATGAACAATTCAGGAAAACTAGCCGGCATGTGCAAATATATCTCCTTCTCCATAGTTGAGAGGTCTCCAGTGATCATTTGTGTCATCAATTCCTGCTTCTTTGACAATTCAACCTTGGTTTGCATCAGCCCTTCAATCACTTCATAAGGCCCTTCACTTTCATCTTCAACCTCATTTGCAAATGCAACTAAACCAGACTCCTGGATTTCTTTATCCATCAAAAGAAATGCAACATTAGCATCCTCATCACTGCTGGTAGTACTATCACTGTCCTCATCAGTCACTGTGGAATAATCTTCATCACTAGACTCATCCTCATCTTTATAAAGCTCTTCCAATCGTTTCCTTGTGTCCATATTATATAGCTTCTTGGCACCTGTCTTTCCATAGAGGCTAATCGTACCACGTCGCCAATCTTGAACAGCTCCCACTGCACGTAACCATGGTCTACCAAGTATAATAGGATATGCTCCTAACCCCGCTGGCATCACATGGAAATCAACCACCGCCTTTGCATCATACGCCTCTACTTCTAAGCTGTTTACAACACCCAAACATTTTACTTTCTGCTGGTTTGCCAATCTGATCCGAAAGCCTGACACCCTAGTCACTGTAAGACCCATCTTCTCAACGCATGAATATGTTATGACACATATTTGGGCTCCGCCATCCACATAACCTTGTCCCAGATTTTATCTTTTGTGCCACACATCTACTGTTGGGCAAATGTCTAGTAGCTCATCCATTGCCAATACCTTTACTGAACCTCTCTCTGCCGCTTTCTCCATTGGGTTAACCATCCTCTTCCACTGTCGCTTTAGCTTAGGCACCATCATTAATTGGATGAGATTGCCTCGGTATGTAATTTTAGAGCATCAAAACGCCCGTGGAAGATCAATACGGTCTGGATGTGATGGCTAATTTTACTACGCCGGAATATCAAGAGTTCCGATCTGGATGAAAGGAGAAGCTAACTCCTTGATCAAAACAACCGAAAGGAGAAGGTTAACTCCTTGATCAAAAGAGCAGAAAGGAGAAGCTAACTCCTTAATAAAAAGAGCAAACTAATTGTCCCTCGGAATGTCCCTCGGAATGACCCTCGGAAATTTTTTAGCTAACTTGAGTTGTTTTGCAAATATGTTGTAATCGCGGACGA
Organism: Adiantum capillus-veneris; assembly: GCF_014529385.1. Lineage (NCBI taxonomy): Eukaryota > Viridiplantae > Streptophyta > Polypodiopsida > Polypodiales > Pteridaceae > Adiantum > Adiantum capillus-veneris. The sequence continues at coordinate 143,640,048 of NC_140939.1, forward strand.
TTACTCTCTTTCAAGAAGGGGAGATGTAACAAACTGCTGACGTGTCAAAGCCTAAAGAATGGAGCCAACTTACAGATGTGGCTGAGGGGCCTAAACCCTAAGAAGAACAAGTAACAGAAGAAGTCCTACCAACTTATGGGGACCTCATCCGATGGGGCCCCAAGTGACAAAGATTAAAATAAAGAAGGACCTATACACACGCGCGCGCAACTGATGACGTGGTAGATTTCCGAAAATTGCATTGGCATGATGACGTGGTAGGCTGTACGGATTTCCGCGTTTTGCGTTGGCTGATGACGTGGCAGGCTGTGCGGATTTCCGTGATTCACGTTGACAGCTTTTTTTTGGCTTTGCTTTTGGATGAGAAGCTTTTGAGTTTTGAAGGCTTTTCACTATAACTGCTTTTCAGACCAAGGGCCTTTAAATATGAGGTTAGGGCTCATTCTCTAGCATGCTTCATGGAGAAGGTGCAGAGTTGGAGTACCTGTGTTGATGCAATATAAAGAAACACCAAAAGGGACGCCAAGGTTTGGGGCCAATACTCTCTGGGGTGGAATTCCACCACTCCGTGTTGCGTGTCGTCTCTTTCTTTCAGTTCAGTTGTTATTGCAGTGCTAAAAGTCTGTTCAGTCTGTTCTTCTCTATTGGCACGAGGTGCCCGTCTTGTGACACATATCCACTAAGGATGATAGATCCACAAAGGATGACAAAAAATCCTCCCCTAGAGGTATAGAGGTTGCAACCTTAGCTTTGATTCTTGAAACATGCCTGTCCTCCCCCCTTTTTCTTCATTTTATTCTTCGAGTCTTCTAGCTGCAACTTGTTGGTGGTGCCAATGATGTCGATGTCGCCAGAGCCCTTTGTCTTGAGCTTTATTGACAAATAAGTGCAATGCTAAAAAACCATTGATGTAAAAACTAACACAGATGCAAATGCTATTGCTGATGTTGCCGATTTTCCCTCCCCATTCCTAAACTTCCCCATGGTGCCTTGGAGCGGTCTTTGCACTAGAGACTCTCCAAGGCCAATGTCTGAACTCCATACAAGTACACGATGATATTATTCTTCTCGATGATAGATGTATAAACATACATGGAAAAATATTGTGCTTGGTTGCGAATTTTGGAGTTTAATGCATACATATCAAAGTGTATTTCGTGCAAAAAAATCCTCAAAAAAAAGATTAATTGAGTGTGTCACAAATTGCCTGACGTGTCAAGCCACAAAAGTGTTGGGTCTAAAGGCCCTCTGTCACCCTTGTACATATTCTTATTCTTTGGGGTGAACCACCCCTAGCGTCATGGGTATCCTTATACAATAAAACATAACATCAAAAAAGGCGTGTGATAATTCAACACGCAACCCAACATCCCGAACATTTTCCCTCTCTCTCTCACGCTCGTTATCTACAGAAAACACCATCGCTACCATCTCTTGCTGCAAGCGCTCCCTTCAAACTGGTATTAGAGCCACAATTTACGCACGTCTTTGCATCGGGCAAGAAGCAGCAGGTCTTCTCTTTCTTCAATTTCATCTCTCTCTCTCTCTCTCTCTCTCTCTCTCTCTCTCTCTCTCTCTCTCTCTCTCTCTCTCTCTCTCTCTCTCTCTACAAATTTCAGCCTTGCGCTCTTTCTCTCTCCTCTCACCAGCCCATAGCTTCTTTCTGAAGTTTTGAGACTGTAAGAGTCTCGCTTTCGCGACACGCCAAGGATAAGCAAGCAAAATCAATTACAGAAGAAAGAGGAAATTCACATGTGGCTGAAATTTCAGCAATTTCACAACATATTGATGCTTTCCAGGTTGAAATTGCGCTTACACATTCAGAGAAATTGGGGTTTTTGCAAAAATTTCAGAAATTAGACCGTCAAAATTTGGGGCTTTTGTTGAAATTTCATTAGTTTGCAGACATTTGTGGATGCATTGCAATTTGTGACAACTTGAGCAAAGAATTTGAGTTTTGTTCTTGAGTTTTTCAAGAAATTACAAGAAAATGTAGGTTTATATGCATCCGAAAGTTTATGTTGCACACATTTATGTATTTTACATGCGGGATACTCACCATTGAGTTGCTGTATAGCTGAAAATACATTTTTGCAGCAGCTTTTAATCCATTTGCAGATTTGAGGTTGTTGCATATGCACTTTGGTTACACTGTTGAAGTGGGAGTACTCATGCAAGGATTGTATGTCTTTTGTGTGATGAAATTTCAACTTTTATTATTGAAATTCACCCTTCTTTACTGCTGTATACTTGTGGTAAAGTGCCGATAACACTGTGTTACCATCTCCTGCTCTTTTACACTGGGTATTGAGCTTGTAAGAGGCTAAAATCTCAGTTTTCAGCCTACTGTCATAAAATTACATTAGTAAATTTTTTGTCCTTATTGCACCGAAATGGCCTCTAATGCGTCTACAAGCAATTATCAAAGTCTCTCCTTGAAATCAAGAGGTTTGACAGCTCTGGCTTTGACTTGTAGAAGGATAGAATGCAAAAAATCCTATTCCTGAAAGATTGCGACAATGCACTTTTGGAAGTGAAACCTGCAGCTTTGTCAGATGATAATTGGGCTAAGCTTAACAAGAAAGCAATTGCTTACATCAAGATGGTTGTGTCTGATGATGTGCACACGGATGTTAAGCGTCTTGACACTGCTTATGCTATTTGGAAGAAATTGACAGAAACGTATGAGAATACAACTCCTGTTAATCAAGTGCATCTTATGCGTAAGCTTGTAAACATGGAGTTGGATGAGTCTAAGCCTATATCTGAACACTTGATTGCTTTCACAGGTGTCTTGAGTCAATTGTAAGACTCTAGTTTGCAGCTGTTTGGTGATAAGCTCAAGGCTATCTTCTTATTGATGACTTTGTCTGACAACTGGGAAGCCTTCGTTCTCTTTTTGAGCAACAATGCCGCTTTGACATTTGATGGTGTACGAGGTTCTATTCTCACTGAAGAGATTAAAAGAAAGGCCAGCGGTAAAAGCAGCAGGTCAGCGTATAATGAAAGAGGCACATTCGAAAAGAAGAATACTGCAAACAATAGAGGCAAGAGCAAGAGTAAGTCCCAAGATGTTACATGCTATCAATGTGGACGCAAAGGGCATAAAAAGCCCGATTGTAGGTACTACAAGCAGGAACTTGAGAGAGAGAAACAGTAGGGTAAGAAGAAGAAAGATTCTAATGATGCTAAAAGTGATGATCATGACTCTTCTTCCAAAGAAGTTGCTAAGGCAATGTTGCTTCGAGTATTGTCATTGAAGAAATTGTTGACACTAATGATACACTTGTTGTTGACTCATGTCTTCATAATAATAGTGTGGCAACCAGAGTTACCGGGGAACGCCCCCTAGTCCCCGTTCCGGCGTTCCGGGGGGCAGCTCCCTTCTCGAACGTTCCAGAACGTCCGAGAACGTCTGGACGTTCCAGGTGGTCAATGCAAACCGTTCCAGAACAGTTCCGGAACGTTCCGAAACGGCCAACGGCTACAAACAAATTTGGCAAAAATTGAAAAAATTGAGGTAGTGTTTTGGCTTCTTTTTGAAGTGTGCAAGGCCTCAAGGACTCATGAAATGCACCCCCCTCCCCCTTTCTCTCCACAAGCGAATCCTCAAGGCTCAAGCTCTCTCCCTCTCACACTCTCAAGACTCACTCTCTCAAGGCTGAAGGCTTCAAGCCTTCAAGCTCTCTTCCTCTCCCTCCCACTCTCTCAAATCTCTCCCTCTCCCTCTCACTCTCTGGAGTCTCTCCATCTCACGCTCTCAAGCTCTCTCTCTCTCTCTCTCTCTCTCTCTCTCTCTCTCTCATCATCTAGTCATAGTAAGGTTGAATGGTCTTCAAAACGAGTTTTTTGTGAGTAATAGAGTCGAAGGACTCTAATACTCCTTGTATTTCAACACAAGGAGCTAAAAAATGCACTATTTGGGTGTTTTTTATACCTCCCGTTCCGCGCCGTTCCCATTCCGGACCCCTAGCCGTTCCCCCGTTCCGCGGGGATCCCCTTGCCGTTCCCGTTCCGCGTTCCGGGTAACTATGGTGGCAACGGCCAGTGGCATGTATATCACAAAACCAGAGGTAATTGATGCATTACTTCAGCACAAGATGGTTTGCCACAATCATGGATAATAGACAATGGTGCCTCGTTTCATGTTACTCCATCTTTGGAGTCTTTTGCTTCACACACTGCAGCTAGTCTGGGTAAAGTTTACTTGGACAATAACCATGCATGTGAGATTGAGAGTGTTGGCACTATACACTTGGCGCTTAAAAATGGTCGAGAGCTGATTTTGCATCAAGAAAAGTCTACGTTCAATTAGACAGCTAGATGTCAAGGGTTCTCACACTATGTTTGGTGGTGGCTCTTGGAAAGTGCTTAAAGGCTCTATGCTAATTGTAAAGGGCAGCAAGAAGGGAACTCTTTATTACTTACATTGCAAGGCATTACCTGACAAGTTTTTAGTTATAGTTGAAGTTCACTCCCACAAGGAGCTTTGGCACAAAAGACTTGGCCATATGAGTAAAAAGGACTTGATGTTCTCCTTGTTTAGGAAACTTTGATGTAAAAGGCCTTGGCCTTGATTTTGTAATGATGGTATCTATGGAAAGCAAGTGAAGTTCTCTTATTCCTCTTGTCACAAGACAGGCACCACGTGCCAATAGAAAAGAACAGATTGAAAAACTTTAAACACTTCAAATAACAATTGAAGTGAAAAAGATGCACGACACGAGACGGGGAGTGGCAAAGTTCCACTCCAAGAGAGCACTGGCCCCAAATGCTCGCGCCCCTTTCGGTATTTCTTTATTATTGCTGATTTGCAAAGTACAACAGTCGCGGAGCACCTCCTCTGCAATCTACGCGCTAAAGAGTGCCAGAAAGGGACCCCAAGGCTCATATTTGAAGGCCCAAAGCCTAAAAGCATCAAATATGAAAAGCTGACCCAAAAAAACCCTTTCCTACAATTTCAGGATTTTCATAAAAATCCACCACGAATTGCGAAACGTCCGTACAAATGCCATGTCATCCTATTTTGTTGTCCAAAGTCTTCTGAGTGTGTTCTGCTTTATTTTTTAAGCCTTTATGTCGCTTGGGCCCCATCGAACGGAGTCCCGTAAGTTGGTGGGAACTCTTCTTTAAAAATAGGCCACTCGTCAAGACTTTGAGTGAAAAGAGACACAAGGGGAGGCTGGACAAGCCCTTCTTTCTTGGGATTCCTGTCACTCTTCAATAAAACACGATTAGGAATCGACACGCCCAAGCGAACTTGGGTTCGTGCGACCTTAACAAGCAGAAAAATTCTTGTGGTTCTTTCCTTGAGTGATACAGAACACTGGCAAAGCTCTGATACCAATGTTAGGTGCAACGGAATGATTGTTTGCGCTTTGCTCAAGATGAGTGCTCCGAACTGTGCTCAAGGTTCCTTTTAGTTCTTACGGAAGGGAGAGCCTTTCGTTCTTAATGGAAAGTGCTATGATCACAACAAAGTGAATGGACACTGCGCGTGCAAGTGAATGAGACTAAGAGATAGAGAGAGAAGAGAGATACGACACCAGTGACGACGTAAAACCCTCCTCCGAAGGCCCCACTCTCGTCGGCGAGAGTGGTTATTGCACAAAGTGGTACAATGCGGATGCAATGGACTGATGCAACTTGGGACTATGCCGATGACGACGACAGTGATGACGACGACTTTAGGGCTGAAATCTGTGGTCTTTTTACTGCTGTCCAAAAACGCTACGGGCTGAACAGTGAAATCTGCTAATCTTCTATCTGCTGAATTCTAACTCTATGTCGGTGACGATGACGATGACGACGATGCGACGACGACACGCTGAAAATGCAGATGCTGAAATCTGCGTTTTCCAGGCTGAAACTGTAAATCTTGCGGAAACTGACCGTGCGGCAAGGAACTGCTGAGGTCTGCGAGGTTCGGGACTTGATCTGCGATGTCTAACTGCTGAAAACTGAAAACGCTGGTCCTAGGGCTGATTCTGTCGCGATAGATCTGCAAAACGCTGAGGTTGCTGGCAGATGCAAAAACGCTAGGTCACTGGGGGGGTTCTGCTGAGAAGGTGCCTATTGAGCATGTGCTCCTACTGCCTCTTCTACCAGAAAGTGCTAACTTGGGTTTCCTTATATATTAACTTAGCAAAATTGCCCTACCTACTTTTGTTGGAAAGTCACTTAAAAATAACAAGTGAAAATACCAAAAATAGGGAAAATAGGCTAAATGCACTGGAAAATTCCCCTGACTGAATCTGATGGATTCTGAAGGGAATACTGATGATCATGTTGTGTGCAACCGGAGGATATGCATCTATACTAAGTGACTGGGCATGAACGGTCTACGAATAGACTCACAAAAGTACCAGATCACTTCTAATCTAGACTGACTGGACTAACGGGAACCCTGTTATGGTGTAGCTTGTCCACGGACACATAGGGCTGGATGTGTCACGTGACACTGCTTCACTAAGGGTTGCACATAGAGTGTGCCCCTTCCCTGCACCCTTTCCACACACTCATGTGCTGCAATTCTTTACGCTGGCCCTGAAAGTTGCTTGCGCTGAAATTCCCCAAACAATTGAAGCGATGGCTGAGTCAATCGCTGGGCTGAAACGCTGGAGTGTTTTTACGTCAAAGAGACAGCAACACAAGTCAATTTATTTATATATAAAAACTTCACTCTTAATGTTTTAAGTGGCCAGCCAAACTTGACCGGCCTGCCCCAAAATCACATAAAATAATCACTTGTGCACCTTATGGGTTAATAACAGCAGCGTACAAGAATTTTTTTTTTAAAAACAAACAAACCCAGCGATGCCAAAGTCTCACGCTGCCCCACCTCTCCGCCCCTCCAGCATTGGATCTTTGCTTCTCTCCTTCGCACAGTCAGAACTGCACCCATGGCTGATAAGGAATTCCATGTACCCAACCCTTATCTTTCATATATAGATGAAGATCCCAAAGAAGCCGTACCTGCGAATCCTCTCCCTATAACGGAGCTTCCGCAAGTGCTCCCGTCCCAGAACCTGTTCACAGAACCTGCTCCCGCACCTGTTCGTTATTCCCTTTGAGGCGTAACCATGCCGAATTCTCAGGACGGAGGTGGTCAATCTAACGATGCCCTTACTCTTATCAAGGAGCAGATGACCACACTTTCCATAAGCCTCGCATCACTTCACACTCGCTTGGATGAGATGCACACGGAAAACACTTCTCGAATCGACCTGCTGTTTCTCGGACTACTAATGCAGCATCTTCAACACATTCTTCCGAAGCTTCAGTGGATGAACCAAACGAACCAGATCCAACTGAAGAGGTAGACAATCGCGAACTTCAATTACTTTATAAAAATTTTAATGCTGCACAGAAGAAGAAGCTTGATATTAAAATGCCAGAACCGTACAATGGTCGCCGCGACAAGCGCGTGCTGGACCAATGGCTGTTCAAAATGGAGGTTTACTTATCAAACACAGACTTGGTTGAGAGTAAAAAAAGCTGCACTTGCTAGTTCTCTGCTCAACGACAGCATTTCTTTGGTGGCAACGACGGGTTGCTGATGGTAAACACACACCTTCTTGGGATAAATTCCGACGTGCTATTCGCAAGGCGTTCGAACCTGCCAATGCGGATTTTCATGCCCGGTCCTCTCTTCGCCGCCTCAGCCAGACAGGTTCCTTGGCCACGTACATGACAGAGTTCCAAAGACTAACTCTGGAGATAGAGACCCTTAGTCCCTCTGATAAACTTCACAGCTTTATCAACGGACTCGAACCCAACCTGAAGGACGATGTGCACAAATACAACCCTACCACGTTGGATGCTGCAATTGCCTATGTGGAGCGTCTTGGCGATAATCGACGCCCTACACGGAATTTTCTCCCTGGTAACAGATCTTCAATAGCGCTCGCTTTTCACAGCACAATCGCAGAGACAACTATAGCCAAAGTCAGCAACATCAGTCTCAGTTCAGACAGCAAGCAACGCAACCTTATTTAACTTCAAGGTTCTATTCTTAAGATCGACAATCTAAAAGCAGATCTTTTTCACATGTTCCTCCACTTGATCGTGGTAAAGGACGTGATTTTTCTCAAGATCGGCAATCCAATACTCAGCAAGGCTCTTCGTCAAATGGATCTTCGACTTCAAAGAAGAAAGGATTATGTACAATTTGCAGTGGTGACCATAGATGGTATCAATGTCCAAAGAGACCAAATCCGTCTAATTTGAAAAGAAATTCCAACGCGGAAACATCATCGAATTTTGAACGACTAGATTCTGCTAAGGATAAAGGAAAATCTGTGGTCAATACGATTCGTGTCTCACAGGATACGAGTATTCTTATGAAGCATGCTCAGTGCAATTCTTTAGTTTTGGAGCCTCTCTCAAAGCAAGTTTTGAGCCTTCTTGGAACACTCAATGGTCGCTCCATCAATATTTTGGTGGACAGCGGATGCTCGAATAATTTCGTCAGTACTCAGATAGTTCAACAGCTTGACTTACCAACTCAGAAGACATCTCACTTATATGATGTGGAATTAGCAAATGGATCAATTTTGACTTGTGATCAGACAATTCGACAGTTGCAGTTCGAGATTCAAACATATGCAGATCAATTGGATTTTGAAGTCATGCCTTTATCTTATTACGACATGGTTCTTAGTCAACATTGGTTATTTCAATATGATCCAGCAATTAGCTTTCGAGGACATACTATCAATTTGTTCAAAGATGGACGTGAATTGACTTTACACGGGCTTTCTCATGCGGAAGAGTACTTCAAGCCTCACGTGTACTAGTCAAGCGACATGATACAGTGGATTATGAAGAGAATATGATTCCCGATGCAAATGCAGATATTATTATTGATGAATTTTTTAATTCATTAACTTCTCCTGAATCAATTGATGAAGACAAAGATAAAGATATAGTTGCAGATTCCGCGTCTGAAGACGACTATGCATTCTTTGATTCTTTACTGGACGATGATATGCCAATTACAAGTCATGAAATTACAGTTTTTGAAGATGATTCTGAAGAATTTTGGGATTCATTATTGGAAGATGATTACAGTCTCAAGCCAAAATCCTCTCTAGTGATTCATAAAGTTGAAGTTACCCCATCTGAAGAGTACCTTGAGAAGATTTCCTCTTCCCCAAATATTTCACAGTTATTGGAAGATTTTGAACTAGAAGGCTTACATCACACGAAAGATTTTGAAGATCAACCTCCCAGATTCCTCTAAAAAGTCTTTGAACAATGCAATGATATGGGACTTAGCAGTCAAAGAAAAAAGGTTTCGCAAGAAGCAAAGGTTCAAGACAAAGGTTTCCAATAACTCAAACATTGAAGATTTTTGAAGATTCAATGCTTTTCCAAAGTTCTATTAACATCAGAAGTCGTTTCTTTGACACGGGCTCTCATTTTAAATGGGAGGGAATGTCACGATTGTGACTATGTTAACAGCAATACATCTACTCCTAGTTGCAAATACGCGAAGTGCCATGCCAAGGAGGACCCCTGCGCTTGGATGGTCACACCCCTTCGCCCAAGAGACGTGTCTCTTAGCCAAAAGCCACTCTCCTTCGATGACTGGTCACACCCCTTCGCTCTACGGGTGCGACTCTTCGCCCAATGGTTGCAGCTCTTCGCCGAAAGGATGTGTCTTTACGTCTAAAGTCATGTCTCTTCACCAAGAGACGTGTCTTTTCATTTGTGTCTATTCGTCTCCTATATAAGGAGCCCTTGTATCACACATTCAAGCAATCAAACACAGTCTTCTAAGTCTTGTCTCGAGTACAATTCAAGTTTCTTAAGCCTTAATCATGAGTTTAAGTACTTAATTGAGGATTAGTACCTAGAATCCTTACACCTAGACAGTGGTACAAAAAGTTTGATACTTTCATGCTTAACCATGGGTTCAAACGCAGTCATCCACATCACTGCCTTTACATTGAAAAGGCTCTTGATGGTAGTCTTATTGTGCTTGTCCTATATGTGGATGATATGCTGATTGCAGGCAAGCATAAGGAAACTTTCAATGCTTTGAAAAAGGAGTTAAATTCAGCTTTCTCTTTGAAAGATTTGGGTACAGCTGAACATATTTTGGGTACGCGTATTGAAAGGGATAGAAAGAAACGTCTTTTATTCCTTTCTAAAGACAAGTACATCAAGAAAGTGCTCGAGAGATTTAATACGGCTGATGCTAAGCCTCTTGGTGTGTCCTTACCTCCACACACAAAGCTTAGCAAGCATGATTGCGCAAAAGATGATGCAAATGCCCATGCTATGAAAGGTATTCCTTATGCATTAGCCTGTGGTTCTTTGATGTATGTCATGGTTGCTACGCAACAGCATATTGCAAGTTTATGTCTTACCATGGCAAACCACATTGGCAGGAAGTGAAGAGCATTTTCAAGTACTTACAAGGTACATAGGACACATGCATATGTTATGGAAAGGGTACATTGTCTGTGCGGGGATTCTCTGATTTGGACATGGCAGGTGATCTTGACACTTGGAAATCTACCAATGGTTAAGTCTTTACATTAGCTAGTGGAGCTATTTCTTGGTGTTCAAGATTGCAAAAGATTGTTGCATTGAGCATTACAAAGACTGAATATAATTCAGTCACAGAGGCTTCAAAGGAAGCCATTTGACTTGGCCGTCTTGTGAGGACTTTTGGTCTTCCAACTCATGCTCCAGTGCTTGGTTATGATAGTCAAAGTGTTGTATGACAGGCTAACAATGCCATGTTCCATGCTCATACCAAACACATTGATGTGAGGTACCATTTTATACGCCAAGTACTGGATGATGGCCTTGTCACACTGACAAAGGCAAAACAAAGGATAACCCCACAAATGTTCTCACTAAGTGTCCTGCTAAGACACCACATCAGCATTGCTTACACTTAGTGGGAGTTACTTAAAGGTACCACATCGGGCCTTCGAGTGGGAGGTTGTTGGGTCTAAAGGCCCTCTGGCAACCCTTGTACATATTCTTATTCTTTGGGTGTGAACCAACCCTAGGGTCATTTAAGTGACCCTAACACTTGTACACTTATACAATAAAACATAACATCAAAAAAGGCATGTGATAATTCAACGCGCAACCCAACACTGCGTACGTTTTCCCTCTCTCTCTCACGCTAGTTATTTGTAGAAAACACCATCGCTACCATCTCCTCCTGCAAGCGCTCCCTTCAAGAAGAATGGAGCCAACCTTCATATCCCGGTCGAGGGAAATCCCGCATTTTATGTTGACATGCTGACGTGGCAATTGTATGGACGCCCGGATTTCGCGCTGACAAGTGCTGACGTGATGGTGTACGGATTTCCGCGTTTTGTGCAAACAGGTGCTAACGTGGCACTATACGGATTTTTGTATATGCGCTAGCAACTTTTGGACAAGATGTTTTCGGACCAGTTGCTTTTGAGTTTGAAAGATTTTCATGTAACTCCATTTTATGGCCAAGGGCCTTTAAATATGAGCCAAGGGCTCGTTCTCTCGCGTGCTTCTTGGAGAAGGTGCAGAGGATTGAGTATCGACGTTGTACAGAGATCAAGTAAAATAAAGAAATACCGAAAGGGGCGCCGAGGTTTGGGGCCAGTACTCTCTGGGGTGGAATTCCGCCACTCCGTGTCCCGTGTGCTCTCTCTCTTTCAGTTCAGTTGTTATTGGAGTGCTAAAAGTATGTTCAGTCTGCTCTTTTCCGATGGCACGCGGTGCCCATCTTGTTCAGTGGTAACAGAGCATCAGGCGTGTGCTTTTCTGAAATCATACCGGTCCTACAAAAGAGAAGACAGAGAAAACCGGCGCTTCCCAAGGCTACTGGAATTTTATTTGAAGAATCTTCGTGCTCCGACCCCGGACTTATTAGGCACTCCCACCCTTACTTCATTGCGCATCAAGCGCGCTCCCGTCTTCATCGCTCTCTCTTACAGGGCATAAGCCATAAAGATCACTTGCACGAGAAAAATCCAAGATTTGTTTTGAGCTGCTTGTTTTTTCAGATACAGTGCCATGCAGTGGTGGAAGTCTATAGCTACCAAGCCGCACACTCCAAGAATTGGCAAGCTTTCAAGAAAATTTTTGCCCGAAGTTATATGGTTTCTGACATCTTCCCTCAGAGTGCAACTTCTAGCAGAGTGGGGTATCTTGAAATGCTTGCCATGGAAACCCTAGCAGATTATAACTTGAAATTTCTCGACATCTCTCAGTAGGTGCCTCTTCTCGAGCTGATAACCTTGGAGGTCCGGTGTGACTGCTATGTCTTGGGGCTACCATCACCACCAAAGGAACATTATCTATCTAAGAGTTGATGGACCATGCTGTGGTCGGCTACGACCTTATGGAAGGAATCTAACCCTAATTTTTGGTGCAGGTTTCAGGATGAAAAGTCAGTCGACTTTTCGAGCTTAACTGATGTCGAGATTGCCTTTTAAGTTTAAGTTCTGTTTGAACTTGTTTGGTGACCATGTTAGGATTGTTTGAAATAGATAGTATCTATTTTGAACCTGTCTTGGTGCCGATTTGAAATGTTTGACTCTAGTTTTAATAGTAGTCAATGATTGGTGATTATACTGCCGGGTCGAGTAGTGAGAAATGTTGTTTTGGTATTGTTTGAACCTTGGAACGACGCAGAAGGGATATCTAGAGAGCATTTCGTTGTATGCTAGAAAACCTCCAAACAACGCAGACGGGATATCTAGGGAGCGTTTGGTTGTATGCTTGAACCTCCAAGCAACCTAGGCTGCGGTTTAGGGAGCGTTTGGTTAAACTAGTCCTCTGAACTCATAGCCCGGACCTTTTTAGGTTATTTGCAGGAGGAGTGATGAGGGAGTCGTTGAATCTCTGTGTCACAAACTGATGACGTGGCATGTCCAACTTATGGACCTTTGACGAGGGGCTTAGGTGCCATTAATAATAAGCAAAGAGCATGATGACATGGTTGCTATACGGACTACCGTAAAATGCACTCGCTGCTGACGTGGCAAAATTGTATCAATTTCCACGATTTCTTCAATTTCCACAATTTCCGTTGGCTGCTTTTGGCAACGCTAGCTTTTGGGAGACATTGCTTTTGAAGTTTAGTTCTTTTAGGGCTCTTCTTTTAGCAACCCTTGTAAAACCTTTATAAGTGACCCAAATGGACTCATTTCTCAGAGTATCTGGACACAGAGTCTGAGAGCGAGCACCCGCGGACCAGTTGTATTTTGCTCAAAGATTAATATAAAAAGAAATACCGACAAGGGCGCCAGTCTTTGGGGCCAATACCTCTGGGCACGGAAATACGACGAGCCGTGTCGTCTCGAATTGAACTGTGATTTTAAAGTTGTGATGTATTTTAAGTAATTCTCTCTGGTGTCGCGACAGATTCTAGACTTGGGGTGTTCAAGTTTGTGACGGTGGTATCAGAGCATCAGGCATGTGCTTTTCTCAAAGCACACCAGTCCTATCAAAGAGGAGACAGAGCACTTGGGCACAATTTTTGGAAATTGATATTGAAGAATTGATTTTGAAGTATCTTTGGGACTTGACCCAAGACTTATTAGCCACTCCCACCCTCCAGTCATCGTCTGAGATTTAGAATGAATTTTTCTTTTTCTGTGATTGATTTGTCATGTGATGTCCTGTGCTGTCGTATGATGTCTTGTGATGTCTTGTGATGTGATTGTCGTCTTTGTACAAGTGCTAGATGTGTCGTGTCTAGTGCGTCGGTACTTAAGAGTCAGTGTCTATTGAATTGGTTTATGGCCTCTATCTATTTTGCATGTGTAATCGAGGGCGATTACAATTCTTTCAAAAGAGGGGTATGTCACAAACTGATGACGTGGCATGTCCAACTTGTGGACCTTTACAGAGGAGCCTAGGTGCCATTAATAAGAAGCGAAGAGCATGCTGACGTGGTTGTTGTACGAACTGTCGTAAAACGCACTAGCTGCTGATGTGGCAAACTGTATCGATGTCCGCGATTTCTTCGATTTCCGTGGGCTGCTTTTGGCAGCGCTAGCTTTTGGAAATTGGGAGACATGGCTTTTGAAGTTTAATGCTTTTGAGGCTCTGCTTCTAGCAACCCTTGTAAAACCTTTATAAGTGACTTAAGGGGGCTCACTTCTCAGAGCATCTGGACGCAAAGTCTGAGAGCGAGCACCCGCGGGCCGGTTGCTTTTGTACTTTGCTCAAAGATTAATATAAAAAGAAATACCGAAAGGGGCGCCAGTCTTACTACGCCGGGCCGTGTCGTCTCAAATTGAACCGTGATTTTAAAGTTGTGAAGTATTTTAAGTGATGCTCTCTGGTGTCGCAACAGATTCTAGACTTGGGGTGTCCATGTTTGTCACAATCTCTCGGCCCGGACCTTGTTAGGTTATGCGGGAGAAGTGTTCATCAGCGACTTAATGTTTCTATGTCTTCTAGCATGCATATGTGAGCAATTGTGTTGCATTGTGATGTGCCAACCACTAAATATTCCTTATTGGATGAGATACTTCTGGGAAGTCAACGACCCAAGATATCAAGAGTTCCAATCTGACAATGAGACTCCTTATTAAAAGAGATTCTTCTGGGAAGTCAACGACCCAAGAAATCAAGAGCTCTGATTTGGAATGAGAAAACTGATTGTCCCTCGGACTGACTCTCGAAAATTTTTGAGCTAGCTTGAGTTGTTTTGCAGATATGCTATAATCGTAGACGATTACTTTCTTTCAAGAAGGGGGGAATGTCACAAATTGTTGATGTGTCAAGCCACTGAAGAACAGAGCCAACCTTCAGATCCCGGTCGAGGGGACTAAACCCTAAAAAGAAGCAGCAGGAGAATTGCATAAAGATTGATTACGTGGCAGAGCTGTACAGAATCCCGCATTTTATGATGACATGCTGACGTGGCAACTGTATGGACATCCGGATTTTGCACAGACAGGTGCTGACGTGGAAGTGTACGGATTTTCGTAATTTGCGTTGACAGGTGCTAACGTGGCACTATACGGATTTCTGTAATTTGCGCTGGCAACTTTTGGACAAGATGCTTTTAGACCAATTGCTTCTAAGTTTGAAAGATTTTCATGTAACTACTTTTTATGGTCAAGGGCCTTTAAAGATGAGCCAAGGGCTCATTCTCTGGCATGCTTCCTGGAGAAGGTGCAGAGAATGGAGTATCGGCGTTGTACAGAGTTCAAGTAATATAAAGAAATACCGAAAGGGACGCCAAGGTTTGGGGCCAGAACTCTCTAGGGTGGAATTCCGCCACTCCGTGTCGCGTGTGCTCTCTCTCTCTTGTAGTTCAGTTGTTATTGAAGTGCTAAAAGTTTGTTCAGTCTGTTCTTTTCTGTTGGCACGTGGTGCGTGTGAAGTCACTCTTCTCTCACAAGAAGCACCCCTTCACAACTATCAAAACTCCAAACTACAATGAAGAGGAACCCTTTGAAGCTCGAAAAATTCTTTTGAACGCTCGATGGGGAGCTTGCCTTTGCTTTAATCTTTGGTGTTGTTTGATCTTCTATTGTTGGCTAGCTATGGGAGCATGCCCTTAACAAGTGGTTCTATTGATGATGCAGGTAGGAACACCCTTCAATCTTAAAACCTTTGCCCCGTGGGAAGGCGGGTTTGCTAACGGTCAATGGTGTGTGACTGCACCGTGGGAATGGCTCCTCCAAGTGGGTAGATCCCTGCAGGCCTTAGCCGCGGGATGGGGTGCTTACGGAGCCGAGCAGCACAGGCAGGCGGGGGCAGTATATGCCGGGCAACGCGGGCCAACGGGCAACCCTTCGGGCAGGCGGGAGCAGCAGGCACCCTGTTGGCTTCAAAAAAGAAAAAAAAAACTTTTGCGCGTGCTCAGCCGCCTACTGCCCCGCCGTTACAATTCAATGGAGTTTACAACCACGCTTAAGTCCGGCCAGGTTCCCCCACTTAAAATGGGCGCACGTGCACGCGCACGCGCGTGTGTGTGTGTGTGTGTGTGTGTGTGTGTGTGTGTGTGTGTGAGAGAGAGAGAGAGAGAGAGAGAGAGAGAGAGAGAGAGAACATGGAGGGAGAGAGTGGACAAGCCTTGCAAGGGCAACTCTACAATCACAAGAGAGGTACAAGGCCTTGTACAACACATGCCAGACTAGGGGCACCCCCTGTCCCCTACATAGGGGTCCAAGGAAAAGGCTTGACCCACATCTCAAACCCCATTACCTATAAAATGTGAGATAAATGAAAAGTCGGGTCAAAAATTGGACACCCAACACAACGGCCAACAAATGGTCAACTTGAACAAAATCTAGAAAACCCTACACATCATAGAATCTAGAAAAGCCTCACAAGGCCGTGCACAGCCACAAAGAAGCCCTCACTCACTAGAACCAGACCCGGAAACCCAAGAGATGACCTCCAAAAATCTAACACGGGCATGGAGGGTAGCAACATGGAGTGGTGAGGACTAGGGTCTTAGAGGGGAGGGTTCGATGTGTGTGTGTGTGTGTGTGTGTGCGCGTGCGCGCGCGTGTGTGCGCATCCTTATCTTTCACCCAACTTGATGTGCTTATAAGTTTTTTTGTGGGTGACATACCTGCACTTTGACAACTGTGTTTGGGGGCATAAGAGCCGTAGGCTTTCTTCCCTCGTTTGGCCAAGATTGATTCGAAGCATTCACGTAGCGCATAAATTCTGCTACAAGAGTATCTCTCTCGGGCTCATCTATGGCATCTGCTCCATGATGACACATGACCACCACCAGCCACAAAGATTAAACCAATGAAAAGCGTTCTAACAATTTAGAGGCAGAAGCGTGTGGACGCACAGCACACAAACCATTCTCAGAAAACAACCTTTCTTCGCCACATTGTGGATGTGAAAAACAACGGTAGCAAGGCGATTCAAATAAAACCATGTTGAGACATCTTGTAATGTCAGCATTGACGCACAAAGCAAGCAAATGAATTTCAGCTTGGGAAAACAAGCCATCACGAGGAATTACATGCATAGGGGTGAGTGCTAAAGAGAGTATATGGAATCTGCGCTTCTGCACACAGCGTATGAAAGAGAACACACACACACACACAATTCTATTTCAAAGCTTGGAACATAAAAAATGACCTGTGCTGGCCCGAACCCGTAGAATGGGCGCGCTTCGCCGTGCCGAGAAGACAGCGCCCACCTGACGGCTCCACGCTTTTCGACTAACATTCGCAGTATTGAGGGAATTGCGAGCGGGAGCTGTAGCTGCTTGCGGTGGTGAAGTGCAGAGAGCCATCGATGATGGAACCTTAAGAGCGCCTGCACATAGGCCTTCCAAAATGGAGGGCTTCCGAATTGGAAGGCTGACCTTTTGAAGGTTGTGCATTCTCATAGGTGTTCATTGATCTCCTAGCAGGTAGATAGGTGGGGTCCAATCATCTCCTAGCAGGTGGATAGGTGGGGTCCTATCGGAGCTGCCAAATGAGGACAAAAAGAAAACTTTTGATAGGAGTTGACTTGCTCCAAGGTGTGCCACTGAACTATTTGACACCACTTTGTCAGGTGGGATTATTTCCAAGAATAAAAAGATTTCGACCGGTTTGCCCCAATGATTTTGAACCCACCACCTCCCACACTAGAGACATCAGAGCTCCCATTAAGCTATCGTGCGCAACTTGAAAAAAGGGTGAGAATACAGTATGATATGTCAAAAGTGACGGGGTGCGGATCATACGGTGTTCACTTGAAGATCACTTTGGAATGGTTGGGGTCACACTATGATCACTTGGACATCACTTTAGAATGGTTGGGGTCACACAGTGATCACTTTGGAATAGGTAGGTTCACAGGGTGATCACATCACAATTGGGAATCACACGGGGATTACTTGGCGATCACTTGATGTTCACATTGAGTTTCCTTGGGGTTCACTTCGATTGTGATCACATGGCGATCACTTGAGGATTAATTCGCCATCGGACGGCGCAAAACCAATCCCGCCGCCCCAATTCGATAGCGACCATTGATCCCACCTAACACAAGTGGTGTCAAATAATCCTGAGGCAAGGTGTGCACATTATTTAATGTGGTGGTGGAGGTCTATGTGACTTCTTTTCTTAACTTAAAAGGCCCTCTTAAAACACCATTGTCGGGTCTATGTGAAGGCTCTCAAAGCTCGAGTGTCTATGGGTCTACTATGTGCATTGAATTATTCCAGAGTTTTATGAAAAAGTAAAATTTTCAGTATCACATTCACTGTGATACGACGTTGAAGACAAACGAGAGAAATTGAATACACACTTAAGAGCTTTCACATGTGATAGAATGTTTAAAAGAGCTTGCAAAACATGACTTGAATGGAGAAAACTATCACATTCACTGTGATACGACGTTGAAGACAAACAAGAGAAATTGAATACACACTTAAGAGCTTTCACGTGTGGCAAAATGTTTAAAAGAGCTTGCAAAGCAGGACATGAATGGAGAGAACCACTACAACACTAGTGCACACGCTTGTATCAACACTCCATGTATTAAGCCTCACATTAGTGTTTCTACATTTTCCAAGATAATGTTATGCAATATAGCATCAACAATTCTTTCTTGGTAGGATCACGTTGCAAGAGTCATGAGGCATAGAGTGCGTGAGAGGAGTGGAAGTGAATGTGATGCAAAGGCCTCTCACATCCAATTGTCGTCATCGCCTTGAGAGTATCAACATACAGTGCTCATCCTAAGTTTGCTAACTACTAGCCAACTTCCCCCTCCCCCGTTGAGGAGGGAGGGATATGGAGCTTCAAGACGCCCTCATAAATGGCATAGGGCGGCAAAACTACCACCTCAACCATCTCTAGTCAACCCCCTCAACTGGCTAATGTCTTTGACTCCAACCCCCTGTTCCAGTCAGGGTCCACAACATGAACCCTAGAAGTGCTTCAAATTTCTCACTACCACAACAGTCTTCTTATGTTGCGGTAGTTGCGATGACACCCTTGAGATCAATGGTGGAAGCTGTGCAATGTCATAAAATCTAATATCTAACTAACCCAAATGATTTTCTCATATTAAATTGATCACTTAATATGGGAGAATAAACGGGAACAAGTGTTAAGATATAGGTGTGTGCTTATAGATCTATCTCAACACGGGGCCAATGGTAAAGGGGCCCAAAAGGGAGATGGTCTATCAAAGAGCAAGGCTAACCAATGGAGCATAAGACCTTAGGGTTAGCTTCATTGAAGACCTCCAATAAATGTATGTAAAAAGTCCTTTGACCTTAAGTAAGCTAGGGCTGAGCTTGAGGTGGGAACCCGGCCCAAGCTCGAGGTGCTTGTCCTGCTTGAGGTGCTTTTCATGCTTGAGGTTCTTGATTAAGATGCTTGAGGTGCTTGACTGGCTCCATGCTTGAGGTGCTTGACTTGCTGCATGATTAAGGTACTTGAGGTGCCTTGAGAAGCTTGCCTGAGATGCTTGTGGGAACACCCCCTAGTTCAAGTGCTTTGTCATGCTTGATGAGTAAGGTGCTTGATCACCTAAAGTCAAAATCATTCCTACAAGAGGGGGGGCGAGCCCTTTTCCTAGGAGCTAGAGAGAGAACACCCACTCTCACACACAAGGGAAGCCCCAACTTGAAGAGGCAGCAAGGACACATGTCAGGCCCCTACCCATGTTACCTTCATGTGTTGCTTGAAGCCTATTGGCTAAGCTTCAAAGGGGTCCAATGATAGATTACTTGAATTATCTAATTGATTTTTCATTTATCAAGTCCTCTCTCTCAAAGGGGAAAGGGGGACACTTGTCCCAAGGCTACCCATGTTGCTTGTAATGGATCCTGCTTGTGATTGGCTAGGCCTGGAGGGGTCCAATGAGCTTCAAGCATGAGCTACAAGGGGGGGTCGACCCAAGCTAGCTAGGGCCTTGCTTGAGGGGTATACTCACCCACACACATTCACAATCACTCTCATTGTGTGCTATGCAAAGTGCAAGAGCTCCCTCTCCAAGCAAGTAGAGGTTGAGAGCCTACACCAACACTCTTGGCTATGGAGTGCAAATCCAACCAAGAGCCATGCTTCAATGCTTAAGCTTGCCATCTCCTTCTTCTTCATTACTATGCTATTATGTATGCTAGCAACAAGAGTATGATAAGTGAGGAACTAATTCTTTCTCCTACGAAATGTTTCTTCTTCCTCTTCCCTACCCTCATTCCCTGCTAGCTCTCTCCACCTTCGAAGGTGTTTGAGGTCTTGGGACTGAGGCTTGGGATAGTTAAAGCTTTCTTCAAGTTTATGTTATGTTTGTGGTGCATGAAGCCTTCCATCTTCATGGCATCACCTAGGTCACAAGGAACACAAAGACTGTATTGTAACAAGTCTCTCTTTATGGGAGAAATCATAATACAAATGCCTATTGGAGGGGGGACCGGCTCCACATAAATCCGGTCCTCAATTGTTGTCATGTTCTCTAAACTCTCTCTCTTGCAAAAGTATTGTCTATGTCAAGTTAACTAATTGCTATGATTATGTTGCTATCTTTAATTATGTCTACCCGCTATGCTCACAAAATCATTTCTTGAAAGTACTCTCATTAAATTCCGCTATTCTCAAATTGAATAGGCAAATTCCATTACATTGGTATCAGAGCATTTGGTTTCTCTTTTCTTGCTTAAGAAGAGAGGTCCTTAAGTAGCCTATAAATGGTTGATGTTGTTAATTATAATAGAGTAAGTGGAACTGGGATCTAATATCGGTTTTGTTAAGCCCACTATGTGGGGGATGGTGCACACCTCGGGAGCTTTGGACTTAATAATGGAGTCTTTTTAGACTTGCCTACGGCTTTACCATTATTGAGCCATAAGAAGTCCGAAAGGAGCTAGCCCTTGGCAACTCTGCTATGTTAGACCTACTCCTCTACTCTCTATAATTAACCACTTTGAGCCGTGGGTGTAGATACTTAAGAGCCGATTTTCAAAGGCTAAGAGGAGTGGCAACTAAGGTTTTGAATTGCCAAAGCATACACTAAGTACATACATAAAATTTTGTTAACATGGATGACAATAATCAAGAGAGTAGAATGAACATTGATAGCTTTGACTTTGCACATGAAGGTGCTAATGATGATGCTCCCATGTTTGTGAATTATCTTGTGACTAGGTTGCAACAAGCTATGGGCAACCCTACCTTGCAAGCCGAAGTTACTCAACAACTTCGTGCCTATGGAATTTCCCTTCCTCTCCAAGAGGAGAGAGAGCTTAGGAGGCCTCTTGAAGAGACCCCCAAAAGAAGACTCTCTCCCATTCGAGAGGAGGAATCCAAAGAGAAAGAAAGCAATGAAAGTCTAAGTTCTTCTGAAGATGTGGCTCCACGAAGAAGGCGGTCTAGACGATCGCCTACTCCTCCCAAGAGGAAAA
This sequence comes from Adiantum capillus-veneris, assembly GCF_014529385.1. Taxonomy (NCBI): domain Eukaryota; kingdom Viridiplantae; phylum Streptophyta; class Polypodiopsida; order Polypodiales; family Pteridaceae; genus Adiantum; species Adiantum capillus-veneris. Next base: position 143,661,394 of record NC_140939.1, read on the forward strand.
GAGCAACCCATAGTCCTTCTCCTCATCACTCTCAAAGGCAAGAGAGGAAACAAAGGAAGAAAAGGGCTAGGAAGAGGTCACCCTCTTCTCCTTCTTCTTCACCTTCCTTCTCTTCCGATGAAAGTTATGGCTATTCTCCTAGAGAATACAAGAGGGGAGGACATCGCAAATCATTTCCTGCATGGCGAAGGTCACAAAAGCTAAAGAAGTTCAAGGAGGGAGGAAAGAGTATCTCTTTTCTCACCTACGATGGCACCTTTGGTGCTACCGACAAAGTGTTGGCCTTCATCCAGCAATTTGATGCGGCCTTTGGGGACGAGGGCTTCACAGAGTCCTCCAAGCTACGCCATGTAGCTATGCACTTCCAAAAATCAGCTCGTCAATGGTGGGCTAGCCTCCGTGGCAATGGAGAAGCCCCAAAGACATGGAAAACTCTACGAGTTTCCATCATGAAGCAATTTCTTCCAAGCGATACTAAAGATAAAGTTCTTACCGAATGGCGCGGCTTGAAGCTCCTCTCTCATGAGTCTATCAACAAGTATGTAGATAAGTTTTGGGATTTACATCTCAAAGCTACTGTCTTTCAAAAGATAGACTTTGCCGAGCAAAGACAGCAATTCTGTGCGGGATTACCTGAAGAGATGGCCGAATATATCAATTCTCAACGGCCCGGTACTATTACCGAAGTAATCCACCACACCATGGTTGCTTCACGCATCAATTTCCATCAAGGGGCTAGACGTAATGTCAAGCCCATGGAAAACAAAGATAAAAATGATGCAAAGGGGAAATCCAATGCTCAAAATAATTCCCAAGGCACTTCCAACAACAACAACAACAACAATCGGTCCAAGGAGAAGGGAGTTTACAAAGGTAAAAACAAACTCTCTCCTGAAGAGCTTGAAGCTTTTCGCAAGGACCATAAGTGTTTCAAGTGTGGGGAGCAAGGACATGGCTATTGTTCTTGCCCCAAGAAGAATACTCGCAATGAGACTCCTAGGGCTTCCACCATCGAAGCTCCAAAAGAGGATGCTCATTGCAAAGGATCATCACTCTCCTATGCTTGGGGAAAGGTAAGAGAGCATGATGCCCTCATCTTGTTGACCCTGGCTCTACTCTCAACTTCATATCAATAGAGTTGGCCACCAAGTTGGGCATTCAAGCTTTTGAGATGGGAGATATAGTAACAGCTGATGCAGCTTTCAAGGGACAACAAGCCTCCGTTACTCCCTTGATTGGGAAGTTGAGGCTTCATGTCCAAAGCTATGTCGACAAAGAAGACTTCTTCATCTCTCCCCTCCAACATCAGGATGTTATCCTAGGGGCACCATGGTTTGATCGCATGGCTGCCAACATGAAGTTCCCTGAAAGGAGAATTTACTTCACCTACAGGGGAAAGAACATGTATATAGATGCTAGTGAGCGTGGTCGCACTATTCCACTTGTAAATCCTCTTTCTTTTGATAAATCAATGAAGAGCTCAGTTTCTGCGTACATGATTTATATCAAAGAGTCTCTAAAAGCTAATAATGTTTCATCAAATGAAAATGATAGGAATCAAGAAGAGTTAGACTTGTCTACTTTTCTAAAAGGATTCCAAGATGTGTTCATCGATGATATCCCTATGGACCTACCTCCAAAACGAGGGGATGATGACCATCGTATTGAGCTCCTTCCAGGAAGCTCACCGCCTAACAAACCTCCTTATCGAGTCTCACAAGCTCAACAAGAGGAGATCATGAGGCAAGTACAAGAGCTGGTAGACAAAGGGATGGTGAGGCCTAGTTCCTCTCCCTTTTGTTCTCCAGTCCTTTTAGTGCAAAAGAAAGATGGTACATACCGTATGTGTGTGGACTATCGAGCACTAAACCATATCACTATCAAAAACAGATTTCCTGTACCTCGGGTAGAAGATCTGTTTGATAAGCTACAAGGCTCTACCTACTTCAGTAGGATTGACCTTAAGAGTGGCTATCATCAAATAAGGATAGTGGATGAGGATATCTTAAAGACCGCGTTTCGCACAACATTTGGTCTTTATGAATATCTAGTCATGCCTTTTGGCTTGACTAATGCACCAGCTACGTTCAATCGTTTGATGGAGAAAATGTTTAGACCATATCGAAAATTCACTGGAGTTTTCTTCGATGATATCATCATCTACTCCAAGTCTTTGGAGGAACATAAGCAACATCTCCAAGTGATTTTTCAAGCCTTGAGGGAGAACAAACTTTTTCTCAACCAAAAGAAAAGTGAATTCTTCCTTCAAGAGATTCAATACCTAGGCCATATTATCTCTCACGATGGTATTCGTATGGATCCATCAAAGTTAGAGGTAATAAAATCATGGCCTAACCCAAGGAATCTACATGAGCTAAGAAGCTTTATTGGTATGTGTGCATACTATAGACGCTTCATAGCAAAATTCTCTCAAGTAGCAGGACCACTACACGACTTAACCAAGAAGAATGTTAAGTTTGTATGGACTGCTAAGGAGCAAAATGCTTGTGAAAAACTCAAAGAGAAGCTTACTTCCCAACCAGTCCTCGTGCTTCCGGATCTCTCAAAGCCATTTGAAGTCCAATGTGATGCTTGTGGTGATTGCCTTGGAGCGGTTTTGCTTCAAGAAGGGCATGCCATAGCATATGAGAGCCGAAGGCTCAATGGTGATGAACGAGTCTTGGGCATTTATGAGAAAGAGCTTTTAGCTGTTCTACATGCCCTAGACACATGGAAGCACTACCTATTGGGGACTCCATTTATTCTACGAACCGACCACCGCTAAATGGATGTAAGGAGTACAACTTAAGGATAGTATGAACCTTGTCAATGCTTACAATGCTACATTAGAGTAAGCAAATGTGCAAATTTCTTTTAAATAACTCATGTTTTTGTCTTATATGACTAGTCCTCTTTTTAATTGTGCACAAATTTAACTAGTATGCATGCTTAGAATCATGTTTGTGATGACGACGTCTCTCAAACACCAAGTAGAATTTGTCACTCTACTATGGGAGAATGAAATGGACTAAAAGAGCAGACATGCTTGCGGCAGCTATGTCTCCCAAACACCAAATGGATTAGTCATCCATCTTGGAAAGATGTCGTAGGGTAAAAAGGGATCCTTTACCCGCTAAGTACGATTGACTAATGACTAAGACTTTATCTATTCTACCTCATAGTCGAGGACGACTATGATTTCAAGAGAGAGGTAATGTCATAAAATCTAATATCTAACTAACCCAAATGATTTTCTCATATTAAATTGATCACTTAATATGGGAGAATAAACGGGAACAAGTGTTAAGATATAGGTGTGTGCTTATAGATCTATCTCAACACGGGGCCAATGGTAAAGGGGCCCAAAAGGGAGATGGTCTATCAAAGAGCAAGGCTAACCAATGGAGCATAAGATCTTAGGGTTAGCTTCATTGAAGACCTCCAATAAATGTATGTAAAAAGTCCTTTGACCTTAAGTAAGCTAGGGCTGAGCTTGAGGTGGGAACCCGGCCCAAGCTCGAGGTGCTTGTCCTGCTTGAGGTGCTTTTCATGCTTGAGGTGTTTGTCATGCTTGAGGTTCTTGATTAAGATGCTTGAGGTGCTTGACTGGCTCCATGCTTGAGGTGCTTGACTTGCTGCATGATTAAGGTACTTGAGGTGCCTTGAGAAGCTTGCCTGAGATGCTTGTGGGAACACCCCCTAGTTCAAGTGTTTTGTCATGCTTGATGAGTAAGGTGCTTGATCACCTAAAGTCAAAATCATTCCTACAAGAGGGGGGGCGAGCCCTTTTCCTAGGAGCTAGAGAGAGAACACCCACTCACACACACAAGGGAAGCCCCAACTTGAAGAGGCAGCAAGGACACATGTCAGGCCCCTACCCATGTTACCTTCATGTGTTGCTTGAAGCCTATTGGCTAAGCTTCAAAGGGGTCCAATGATAGATTACTTGAATTATCTAATTGATTTTTCATTTATCAAGTCCTCTCTCTCAAAGGGGAAAGGGGGACACTTGTCCCAAGGCTACCCATGTTGCTTGTAATGGATCCTGCTTGTGATTGGCTAGGCCTGGAGGGGTCCAATGAGCTTCAAGCATGAGCTACAAGGGGGGGTCGACCCAAGCTAGCTAGGGCCTTGCTTGAGGGGTATACTCACCCACACACACTCACAATCACTCTCATTGTGTGCTATGCAAGAGCTCCCTCTCCAAGCAAGTAGAGGTTGAGAGCCTACACCAACACTCTTGGCTATGGAGTGTAAATCCAACCAAGAGCCATGCTTCAATGCTTAAGCTTTCCATCTCCTTCTTCTTCATTACTATGCTATTATGTATGCTAGCAACAAGAGTATGATAAGTGAGGAACTAATTCTTTCTCCTACGAAATGTTTCTTCTTCCTCTTCCCTACCCTCATTCCCTGCTAGCTCTCTCCACCTTCGAAGGTGTTTGAGGTCTTGGGACTGAGGCTTGGGATAGTTAAAGCTTTCTTCAAGTTTATGTTATGTTTGTGGTGCATGAAGCCTTCCATCTTCATGGCATCACCTAGGTCACAAGGAACACAAAGACTGTATTGTAACAAGTCTCTCTTTATGGGAGAAATCATAATACAAATGCCTATTGGAGGGGGGACCGGCTCCACATAAATCCGGTCCTCAATTGTTGTCATGTTCTCTAAACTCTCTCTCTTGCAAAACTATTGTCTATACCAAGTTAACTAATTGCTATGATTATGTTGCTATCTTTAATTATGTCTACCATCTATGCTCACAAAATCATTTCTTGAAAGTACTCTCATTAAATTCCGCTATTCTCAAATTGAATAGGCAAATTCCATTACATGCAAGCCCCTATGCATTCACTCTGAGTCGAAAACTATTAAAGAAGGAGTCATCATTCCTATCTAAGAATTTGAACAATGGCATGTGCAACTTCAAGAGACAATTGTCATAGGTCTTTTCCCATGGGGTGAGGCCCTCTTTGGAAACCCTCAAATATTGGATGTCTCAAAACTGGGAAAATAGGAACATTGAAGTGTTGCAAGTGCAATACTTGCCAAATAATTATTATTTGTATTTATGTGAGGATGGAAATGCTGCCCTTCAAATGTGGAGTCAGGGACAATGGTTGATCAGAAACACCCCCTTATCAGTCTTTAATTGGTATAAAGGTTTTAGCCCTAGGGGCTCAAAGCCCTTCACACCCCCAGTTTGGGTGGATTTTCCATATAGACTTTTATGCCTAGTTAAAACAGATTGGGGCTTTTATAGGCAGAGTTTTAGTCCAGAGGGCTTGGGGGGGGGGGGGGGGGGGGGGGAGGTAAATCCAAATGGAATGTGAAATTGAATTGAATGAGAAATTGTAGATAGAGGTACCTATTAGAGACCCAATTGGAAGACTCCTGCACTTGCAAAGAGCAGCCTATAAGAATTTTCCTAATGTCTGCTTCCATTGCATGAAGCAAGGACACTTAAAAGATTGTCCTGATCTCAAGCCCTATGAGAATAGTGAAGAACCTTGTTAGAAAAATTTTGAGAGCTTTCAGCCAGTCTAAAAAAGAAACATAGTTAAAAACAACAAGGGATCTAGGAACTTCGAACATGAATAAAAATAGCTTTAGCTCACTGCTAGCGGATGTCTGTGACCCTTTCTAATATGACATTCCCTCATATCATGAGGGAGAGAAGGATGAAGCGGGCCCAAGTGGTGAAAACAGTAAGCAAGCTCCTTCAACTAAAGAACTTATCTCCAATGGAAATAGGGACACAGAGGATCCTCTGTCTAGTCCGAGAAACATCGAAAATGATGCCATAAATGTCCCCTCTTCTGATTAGTGAAGGTGAATCCATTCCCAACTCTCAACCTCCCAGCCTTCAGGCCTCAAGTGGAGCCACCTTTTTTGAGCAATTGACAGCTCAAGATGAAGAAACTAAAGCCCAAATTCTTGAGGATCCTATTCAGTCTTTGGACATCCTGATGACTCAAGCAAAAGAGGAAAGACTCCCTACCCCAATTGCATTGAAATCTAAGAGGAAGAAGGAGTCTTCAAAGGACCCCACAAGAGCTTCAATTGTGGCTAAATATTGAAAGTACATTAAAACATGAAGTGCCCTCCCTCCAAAGGATTTAGCCTTAACTGTAAAGGACTTTCAAATACAGCAAGGGCATATGTCATAAAAGAATTGGCTCATTGACACTAACCTTCGACCTGATGTTATTTGCTTGCAGGAGGTTAAAGTCTTAGGTCCCAACCTGATAACCAATCTTAAAAGATTAGGAAGTGGCTATAAATGGTTTTGTACAAATCATCCTCAAGAAAGAGGAGGTGTTGCCATTGGGATTGATGTAAAATATGTCAACCTTGTGACCAAAGAGTTCAAACCTACTGATTGAAGTTGGGTAGTTGTTACACTCTGATAGCCCTTTAACTTTACTGTTGTTTCAACTTCTGCTTCAAATCCATTATTGATAGGGCCACGACCTGCCAAGAAATTAAAAACCTTCCTAACCCCTGCCTCCTTGTAGGAGATTTTAACATGGTTGAAGATATTTGAGACAAGATTAATTGTTTGGGTCAGGCTATAAATGATAATGAGAAAGCACCAAGGTGCTACTTGATCATCTGTTGGACAGCTCTCAAGAAATTGGTTTCACATGGAAGAACAAGTAGTTAGGGTCCTGCTTACAAGGCAGGCAGCCAGGTTGGATAAGTTATAATCGCCAACACAATCATGCTCACTTTCTCAGATTATGGTGAGTGTCAGCAGATCAACAAATACTTCGGGTCGGCTCAAAGAGTTTGGTATGCTCAAAATAGATTAGGGCTCATTTCAGCCTCCATTTTCACTACAAGTAGTATTGCGTAGGCAATTTTGTCCTTTTGTGCAAATTTTTTGTCAATGCTATTTTTTGCATAACAGGTCTCTTACAGTCTTCTTCAGGTTGTTCTATATAGCATGTGTTAATCCCGCTTCATTTCTCCTCTTTTCAGGCAGTTTTCACATTAGGTGCAAGCACTCGCCATGGCTAACAACAACACAAATGTGTTCAAGATGTTTGTTGTTGAGGATAGATTGAACGGGGACAATTATCCAATGTGGGTTTACATGATGCAACATGTTCTTGTGTCAAAGGGCATTTGGAATGTTGTGTAGGGCATTGATGTACGTCATAATCCTGTGGATGTAGGCACTGTTGAGGATGTTGCAGGTTTTGGTGACAGGATTGCTGCTGCTAGAGCTGTTTTGCCTACAACAGAGCAGACTTGTTGGGATGTTAAAGATGCGCATGCTCATGCATTAATTGCATTATCTGTGAAGCACACTATTAATCTCACAATTTCTCGACTAAATCGAGTCTTACCATACACCCAGCGACATTTTCCGAGCGAACCAAAATCCGAGTGAATATTTATATGACATGGGCCCATCTTGTCTTATGCGGTGTGATTGAGCCCCATCCTCAACATCAAGGATGAAGTAGAGGGGGACATGCCACCTAGGGACCATGACTATAGCTTTCTTCTTTAGCTCTCTCTCTCTCTCTCTCTCTCTCTCTCTCTCTCTCTCTCTCTCTCTCTCTCTCTCTCTCTCTCTCTCTCTCTCTCTCTCTCTTTCAAACCCTACGCAGGTGAGAAAGCCTCCCCCTGGGCGAAGGGCATCCTTGTGGGGGGGTATTACCACCAGCTCTGCCCCTCCCCTCTTCTCGAGCACTTAACCCTGCATTGTTTGCAGCCGCAGTCGCCTGTGTGGCGCTCAAGATGGATCTGCTGACCTATTGCGCTACTGTACAACGACAATTAGGGTCTACAGATAATTGGCAGCAGACTAGTGCCCCACAATAGACTTTCTTTGACATAAAGAGTCATACTCTGCCTTATTGATTGGCCTTAGCACAGAGTGCAATCACACCACCGATTTTCAACATGATGTTCAAGGGCAATCAACACCCCAAAAATCCTTCGGCCAAGCTTGCTGCCCTTTTGGCAGCTCCAAGCAAAACGGATCACACCGGGCAACTTCAGGCAGCTCTTGATCAAGTTTTGGAAGAAAACCGTGACCTCAAAGCACGTCTTGTCATGCTCGAGGTGCGAGTCCAAAGTGGAGACTTGTGTAAAAACGGAGCTTCGAGAATGACATCTCCAAGAAGAAAATGCCCTCAAAGTTTGTATTGGAGGGCTACCCTTAACATGAGATATGTGCAAAGAGAGGGGAGATAGTGCGGAACATGGAAAAGGGCTGGACAAAGAAGAGGGCTTCCTGCATCATCGTCACGCCCATATGCATCTAGTGCAACCTCCCTCTCTTCCCCTCCAATTCCTCTAGCTCATTGTAGAGCTCCCAACCTCCTTCATACCTTTTGTCCCACCACCGTCCTTGCTCGATCCGAAACGAATGTACCTGTAATAGCACTATCCCCCACCTTTGTCTTTGCCATTTTCTTAAGAAAGAATGTTCTTACAACCGTCGTGAGCACTCCTCCCTTCTGCTAGATGGCTCGTTCCAGCACCGCCATCGTTAACATATAGACCGAGAGACGCAGACCACAAGCAAGCATGTGCTCCTTGCCCCCACCACCCGTTGCAACAACATCATACTCAAAAGAAGAGGGATGTGCCCACATGGATGCACCTTGCCTTGTAGCTTTTTCATGTCTACAGTCCGACGCACGCAAAGAGAGAGAGAGAGAGAGAGAGAGAGAGAGAGAGAGAGAGAGAGAGAGAGAGAGAGAGCATGTGTGAGCTTGTCATGCAAGCTCTACGTACAGAGCAAAACATTGCATCCACAACCTCCCCTATAGATGAGGACCACCCTCAAGGTTGTATGGCCCCTGGACCCTCATCGAGTTGACAAAATGTGCACCAACATCGAAAAAATCTACCTCTCTTACACTCTATCAAAATTAAATCTCTCTCTCTCTCTCTCTCTCTCTCTCTCTCTCTCTCTCTCTCCCACCGTGTCAACTCAATTAGACTTTTCTCACTTTTGGTCTAACAAAATTGGAGGGCATCTCCCTTAAATTCCTCACAAAAAATCGTTTGCACCACATACACGCTTTGTATTCACTACCAAAAAGATTGAGTTTTTTAATTAAAATAGCCCTCCCTGTTACAAAGTGCTTAGAGAGTTTCAAAGAAAAAAAAATCCTTTAGGAGGCTTTTTTTTGTTTTGATTCAATCTTTTTTAACTCTCTAAGCACTTTGAATTCACTAAGAAATATTTTTGTAGCAAATCTGCTTTGCGCATGGCTTGAGCGAAGACTCCCCAAATTCCTAGCTTGCTCTGCTCATGCGATGGCCTCAACATTCAAACGTTGGGTTGGGGGGGCTCGTAGGTGGTTCGTGTGGTCGAGGTGGGCTAGGTTCTGTTCAGATTGGGCGGACGAGTGAGGCGATGTTTTGCCAGGGGTTCCCAATTGTTGGCTCCCCACTTGATGGTGTTTGCGGTTCAGTTGAAGGTGTATTTTTGCAGATCGGGCTTGGCCACCCTTCTCTTAGATGAGATGAGCTTGCCATGGATTCTTTGAGTACGGTTATTGGATGGTAGCCAGGGTGGTGTCGCAGGAGAGCGCTTGGCTCACCATGTGTGGAAGGTTTGGTTCGGATACAATGCGTATGGGTGGCTGTTGGTCATGTTGGGCCTTCAAAACTAGGCGGTTATGTTTTGGTTTTTAATGATACTGATGGTCTCGTGGCTGCTCTGGCTCGGCTTGTGAGCAAAGCATGTAATGTAATTTTTTGGCATATCTAATATAATATCACTCACATGTGTGAGTTTTGCCCCCAAAAAAAAAAACTCTCTAAGCACTTTGTATTCACCTCTCTGATCACTTTTATTCACTACAAAATCTTTTTTTTTATAAAAAATCTTCAAGCACTTTGTATTCACTACAAAAAAGATTGCTAAAGAATTTGCGCCAGCACTCACCAATGCAGATTGGCTCTGTTATTCATGGTGGTCTCGACAGACTACAAGTTCGAGGTGGTCTACTTTGCTTTGCGGCATTGTAGGTGCTCTTGTCCGGATCTTGTTCAACTGCTGCCCCTAGTGTGGCTTTTGTTGGTCAAGCTACTATGTTGGCTCTATTCGAAGGTTCCGTCTAAGTAGGCGGTTCGTCGGTGGTAGATGCGCCATCCTGGTGGCAACTATAGATGCCTCTACTAGTGATGGGGATTGTGGGCCTTGCCCTCTTGGCATGCAATGTGGATTAGTTTTTTGTTTGTTCTAGGTTGGCCTCCCATGTTCTACCTAGTTTGTTAAGGGTCATCTATAGTTATCATAGTTGTTTATGTATTTCTCTGTGAGGCCTCCATGTAAAAGGTCGTGTGAGGCCTCCATGTAAAAGGTCGTGATCTGGTTGTTGCTTTGTTGTGCTACCATGATGCCATGGCTCATTTTGAGCATGGCTTTTTATGTATTTCTTTTTGCTACTTAATATATATACTACTCACTATTGTGAGTATTAAAAAAATGAATAGAGTCTCCTTTTTACACTCTCTCTCTCTCTCTCTCTCTCTCTCTCTCTCTCTCTCTCCCTTGAAAGCTGAACTAAACGACTACATATGTTGTTAATGAAAATTGGTGATGATTAGCAATTTGATCCTCACCCTATCTTTCACCAATAGTAGCCCACAACTAGCAAGGCCTCATTGTGTTACGCAAAACAACAACAACAATCTTGTCCTACCTCTCCAGTAAGGTCACACTCTGTTAAGAATTGGATGGAAACACTTCCCGCCACCTACTCATCATAGGTTTTCTAGAAGCACATTGAGAGAGAGAGAGAGAGAGAGAGAGAGAGTTGCCTGTAAAAAAAAACACGCTATAGCCCTTGCCTCCAACAATCTTCGCACTTAAGGATGGTGGTGGCACTACTAGATGTGGATATGGTGGTGAACACTTAACCTTGTTGAGAAGGAGCAAGGTCTTTTTATGTGAAGGCTACATCACATGAATGAGGAAATCCATACACCGAGCAAAAAAAACCGAGCGTGTAACTTTTCTAAGCGAAAGTAAAGAGAGTTGTAACACAACTTGCTTTTGTGATTAAGCCCAATCATAATCTCAAGTGTAGGCAATCCAACAAAATGGTCAATCCATAGAGGATTGAAAACTCCAATGCATGAAGGTGATTGTTGTTGCTGCTATAATATAAATTCATATTTGATTAAGTAACATGAGCTATTAAAACTCCAAGCACCCAATCCCTAAAATTCTGACCCCACCCAATCCCTAGAAAAACTCCACTTTTGTTAGTGTTGCTTGATGCACAAACTCATGAGCTATAGAGTCCAACCCAAGGACACAAAAATACACAAAGTATATGTGCTTGCAAGGCACATATGAGAGGTGTTGGTTGTCTCTTTTGTGAAAATCCTCTTAAGTACATCAAGGAAAGTCTGCAATGGTCACATCATTCAACACCCCCTTTTGAACGAAGACAAGAGTGCTAACATGAAAAACATACGACGCATTAGGCTCCAATATAACCTCTCTCACTAGCTATGCTGCAGTCTTTAGTAAATTTTGACCTCCATCTTACATACTTTCCATCTCTGAATTTATCACGGGAAGGACTAGGCACATGAAGAAAACCATGTTTTATCTTAGAGCCAACTCTTGCATACGATCAAGACATTTAGTGAGATTTGAAGTGTAAATTTTTTGTCACATGGTCATGGTACCTGTTGAAATTTAAAACCCATTGGTTGCACAATCTTCCCTTCCTTAAAAAAAGGATTCAAGACCTTCATTTTTGTTTTTGCATTCTCAATGTTTCTCATTCATTAGTCTTCCAAAGAGTCAGCTAATACTCACAAAATGCATGGTATTTGCAAGATTTCTAAGACTACGGGAATTATCTCCTTTCTTTTCTGTCTCATCATGCATCAGGGTATTTGGAGTGGCCATAAAGCTCTCAAAGCAGGTGTTAGTGATGGGATATGCACCAGATCCTCTAGAACCATAGAAGATTGTGCTCACCTATGGTTCAATTGTAGATGCAATGCAGATGTAATAAGGATTGTTCAAGAAGCAACCAGTCAACTCAACCTTCAAGCTGTGAAATACCAGGATCTCATATTGGGAAACTGCAAAGGACTAGATATTCCTCTGTGGAATATCAATAGGGGAATATCTAGAGAGGTCTTACACTATGGTTTTCTTTGATGCAAAGAAATGCCTTTGTATTCAAACATTCCTCATTATACCCTACTTGGCTCCTTATGTTTGAGCTTAAACAATCTGCTCTGAGGCTATGTAGAAAAGCACAAGATGCTCTCTCTGAAGATTTCAATGTATCTTGCATCAAAGGCTACCAGATGGAAGCAGTGTAGTACCATTGTCCCTAAATTTTACCATTTTACCAGATATAGATCAATGTTTCAATTGTTGTAATATTTTTCATGGACTTGGGGATGTCCCACCCGCTACCTGTGGGACCTCGGTCCTCTGTCTTTCATCTCTACTTTACTTTAATACATTTCTACCTTCTTCCAAAAAAAAGAAGAAGAATAAAAACCAATAATGCCACTAGTATTTTGTGAGACTGGGCTCTTAAACGTGCAGGGTAATAAAATAAATTAAAGGTGCTTTAAAGTCTCTCTCTCTCTATATACACACACACACACACACACACACACACACGTGACCTGAAGACATGTATGACAGAGCTTGCTGCTACTGCTGAAGTGCGAGGGCTTTGGAGGCGCAAATCAAGGACTCGTTCCTGAGCAAGCAAGCATGAATCACATAGCTAGAGTCTCCGCTAATTAAGAAGGAACGGCTATTCACATTGGAGCAACAGGCATAGTGGAGCTGAAGGAGCTGCAGCCTAGCCTGCAATCAGGAAGGACACTGCTAGAGTTACTCTGCACAAGGGACCCTTGGCATTGTTCGGGAAAAGTGTCTCAGCTTACATTCGTGAAGCTTTGAAATTGAAAAATGCCACGTGAGAGCAGCAGAAAAAATTAACTCGATTTTTCAAATTTTCCTTTTAGAAAACCCATGGAAGGAATTGTGTAACGTTTAACAAATGATTTTTCTCGAACACTGATCACTCTGAAGGGAAAGTGTCTGCCAGATCATGTGCGGCAGGTAGTCAGTCGGCAGCTTGAGCTAGAATCCATTGGGGTCTAGCCTTCTTACTCCAAAGGAGTCCAAACAACATTCGCCTTTGCTCGGCCCAGCTTTCTTGCCAGCACAGCTGGCTGAGAGAGAGAGAGAGAGAGAGAGAGAGAGAGAGAGAGAGAGGGACAGCGGATGTAAGAGAAAAACAAAAAGAGAATGGGCTGAGACTATACTAATCTAGCGATGACACACAAAAGATTTTGTTTGCAGGAGGGCCGCATTGCTGATGTAGCTGCTCCTCACAGTGTTTCGAAAACCTATGAAAAGCAGTCGGCACAGCAGTGGCCACTGCCGTCTCCTTCTCTCTCAGTCTCTCTCTTTAGGGAGCTGAAGCACGGATGACGCTAGTATATTCTGCCGAGATTTAGGTACGCGCTCCGCATCGTTAATCTCCAGGGACATGACCCTTGTCCATACCGCGTTGGCGCGGGACATTTAGGGCCAGAGACAGGAGCTGCGAATTATCACCAGAGACAGGATTAAAATGTTCACGTACCCGGCCAGCTCATAGGCAATGCTAGCAGTAGTGGCAGTAATAATATACCTGCTATGGGCGCTGAGGAATTAATGCCACCGTTATTGGCCACTGATCAGGTGCGCGGAGGTTAGTAGCTCGCAAGATTACGTGTATGTTTTGATCAGACAGCGCCTAGGTGGAACCAGGTCAGAGCTTACGTTCGTGATGGTAGCCTTGATTTTGGCGTTGGAACTGTGTGTGCTTGCCCCTGTAAAGCCGGGACGTGCCCCTAACTAGTACCGCGTCGGCGCGGGAGGGTAAAGGACAGAAAACGAAAACCTGATCTCTTAGGTTTATCAAAATCAATACTGCAATGTGCTTGCACCTATATCATCGGGACGTGCCCCTAACTAATACCCCTAACTAGTACCACGTCGACGTGGGAGGGTGAACGGCAGAAAACGAAAACCCGATCACATATAGATTTATAAAAAATAATAGTGCAATGTGCTTGATAACACATCGTGTCCCTTGAGACAAAAGGGTGTCCATGTATCTGGGCCTCAAAGTCGTGCTCCATAAGCTGGAGAAGATGCTCTTTGTAGAAATCCATCTTCGTGATGCACGGCTAGAGGAGGTACAACTAGTGCCAGTTATAACCCTGGGACGTGCCCTTAATTAGTACCGCGTCGGTGCGGGAGGATAAAAGGCAAAAAACTTGATCTCTTAGCTTTATCAAAATTAATAGTGTGTATTACAAAAATTAGTGAAATTCAGATTAATGGAAATCTTCACAGAATTCATCCTCGGTGAGTCGACAGCTATTCGCATGCTTGTGTCAAGGACGCGAGCGGCATTGCAGGCCGCTTGAATGGCCATTGAGCCGGATGCAAGTCGTCGGCGGGCGAGGAAGGCAATGACCTCCAATTTCAGTATGAGACCAAACACAAGGGACCCCGTCGCATCCAGATGAGGGACGACAGGACGAGACGCGAGCGATGACAAGGAAGACGGGAGTGCCGACGATGCATGGTGAGGATGCATGCAAAAAGTGAGAGCAAGAGGAGCCCTGTGACAGCTTTCTGTTATTCTGAATTAAAGAAGTGGAATTTTTGGCATCATGCAAACACAATCAAATGGTCAGCTTGGTGTATTTAAGTGTAATTATCCAACACCCGTGTTCGAACACTGCACAGAGGTTTTTGAAAACTGCATCAAAAGGTGAGGAGCAAAGGGATCTTGTGAGATTCTAGTGGATTATAATAATACATCTACAGTAACCTTCACACCACTCTTCGTTTTGTATTAGGGAACATACATTAGTCCCTTACCTTGTTTCCAAGGAGAAAATTTAAGAGGTTTTTGCATGATTTCATAAAAAATTACACTATTTTTTGCTATTACAGATGGTGTATGTCCTTTTCTCCATGCTCTCAATCGGTATTTTCAAATTCCAAAGAGGGCGCATAATAAGCTAAGACACGTTTTTCCCACACATTGGACCCAATGTTCAAATTTAGAATAGAAGTGTATAGTTTAACGAAAGTGTCTTCACTGATGAAGTCATCAATTAAACAAAAAAAATTAGCAATGCCTTTGGAGTAGAGAGGCAAACTAAGCATCGTGTGGGACTTGACCCTACTTAGTACTGCATAGGCGTGGGAGGGATAAAAATGAAAAACATGCAATCTGTTGAGCTTGCAAAGAGAACTTAGCATCATATGGGACATTGCCTCAGTGGCGTGGGAGTGTTAAGTGCTTGAAAAACATGCAATCTGTTGAGCTTGCAAAGAGAACTTAGCATCATATGGGACATTGCCTCAGTGGCGTGGGAGTGTTAAGTGCAAAAAACTAGTTATCTGTGGAATTGTAAAGCAAACAAAAGATTCACATAATCCTTTTGGGACATGGCTCTAATCCATACCGCGTCAACGTGGGATAGGTAAATTCAATGTCTTGTTTTGTTAATGACTTCTTCCAATTTTTGACCTTTATTGTATTTGTGGCCTTGTTTACATTTCAAGTGCCATACAATTTTGAGAGTAAGTATCCGTTTTCAGGATGGGACATTGCCATAAATGCTTCCACGCTGACGCGGTATGGTTAAGACTCAAGAGGGATGTCTTGGTGCTGAGATGTAATGTACATTGTAGGCTTTAGAGTCTTTCTCAATGGCCACCCTCAACTAATGTCAAAATGTGCCAGTCCTCATAATTATGTGGACATGAAAATGAGAGAATAATTTGTTAAGGGTGGGGCATCGGAAAGGCTAATTAAGGGTCTCTCTCTCTCTCTCTCTCTCTCTCTCTCTCTCTCTCTCTCTCTCTCTCTCTCTCTCTCTCTCTCTCTCATTTCTCTTGGATTTCGCTCGGTTTTTATGTTCGCTCGGTAAAGTTTGCTCGGTGCTCGGTAAGACTCCACATGAATTTACTTAGTTATCAAAGATAGACTGCACATTCTGAGTGTGTGTGTGTGTGTGTGTGTGTGTGTGTGTGTGTGTGTGTGTGTGTGTGTGAGAGAGAGAGAGAGAGAGAGAGAGAGAGAGAGAGAGAGAGAGAGAGAGAGAGAGGTTGTTTGCATGCAAGCAAAGGGTCTGGACTCTGGGGTCTTTTTTTTTTTTGCATGCACAATGAGAGAGAGAGGGGGAGGGATTAGAAAAAGTGGACAAACAAAATCTTAATGGATTTTTTTGAGATTCTCCCTTTCAAGAAACATCGTGAGACAAGCATACAGTAATCGATGCAACAATAACTTCTTGCCTACAATCGACCTTCAATTTTATCTTTTGGGATCTTGGTAGATTTCTCATAAAAGCTAAATAAAACCAACAAGGATACTGATATTGGTCAACAAATAGTAAAAAAATAGGCGACGGTCTCAATTTGCAGCACCTTAAAATATTTATGATAGTTGACTAATAAGGTTGCCCCATGATCAAAGAGTTGAAAATACTAAGGTTCGCTATAATTAAGCAAAGACTTGAAAATTAGTCAAATTTAGTGCAAAAGTAGGGGGGAAGGGGGGGTTGTTTGCAAGGTCTAGCGTTGATGCATAGGAAGGACTATAGACAGCATATTAGCAATTTGATTTTCACAAACTTACCAAATTCCTTCGGGCAATAGAAAAGCTATGAGGTTTCTTTTATTTTAGAGCGAAAGACACAAGAAAGAACAAGCTCAAGAGTTGTCCAATGTCATTTTTTTATTACAAAACTCACAATGGTCAGTGGATTATATTGATAGATCCAATAAATTACATATTCCTGCCATGCTCGTAACAAGCCATGACCACTTCATACATCGGATGATGAGGGAGCCACCCCTTTATCAAAGATGAGCCTACACTATCGCTGTTGCACGTATGTGATTGAGGCCCCCAAGGTCCTCTTCCACTCCTCTGAGTTTCTTTGCTTTCCAATGGCGATGATCGTTACCCTGCTTTCTTGGACTATCTCCGCAAACTTGGCCACTTCTAGGAGTTCTCAAAGATCCAATTGTTTTTTATCTTCCAAATGTGTTTAAAGTAGCAGTACCTCACGATTTGTGTAGCAATGAGCAGTGTATGGTTCTTGAACGTCTTCCCTCCTAATAAAAGATCATTCTTGTAGAATTCTATTTTCTAGGTCTTTTGGACCCATTTGCAAATCTTGTCTGCAAGACCAAAATCGTCGAGCACTTCTTGAATAGGTGAGAGAGGTCTTCACAAGCCGTTCTACATTGAAAGCATCTATCTGGCCCAATTCCATTGACAAGGACCTTTACTCCAGTTGACATGGCTCCCCATAGCACCTTCCATAGGAAGACCTTCATTCCATCCGGCCATTTAGGGGACCATATGTTCTTGACGACTATCTTCCACCTTGAACTTGGCCAATTTTCCCCCCCCTATTTATTAAGTGGGGAGAACCAATCACGTGTTTCCATAAGGGCAAGATAACATCCTTAGTTTGGGGTTTAAGGAAGTGTCTGTCTCACAGGCAAGTGCCAAGCTTTTCGCTCGAGCTTGGATTCACAGTCCGATAGATACCACCTAGCGAGCCGTTCAAGGGCTCCGTTGATCAACAATCTTTCTAACCCATTGAAGCTAAAGTCAAAGCTAATTGATCTGTATCTTTCCAACAACCTCTAATGTAGTCCCACAATTGGCCTATACGCCTAATTCCTTTGTTATTAATCTTTCTGGCAACTTCCCTCCAAAGAGGGGTTAGAAGGATGCCTCCAGTCTTGGAGAGCCAAGGGGACCATTGAGATATAGAGTTGTAGAAGTACCTTAACACCTCTCCCCATTCCAAAGATACCGTTGCTCTGTTACGTTTTTGAGTAAGCTCACATGTCGCACCCCCAACTTGCAGGATGGCCCACTATGGGGCCAATAGCTTGTCATGCACCTTTCTCCCTTTCCATTGCCCCCCTTGCTAGTGTATTTTGGAGTTGTCCATCATATCCTTAGCCATAATAGCCCAAGCCTGGTGTTGCTTAGCGAGGGCTACCACAAACTTGGCACGTTGAGCCTCCGCATGAGTGCTTGGGTTAAGGAGCCCAAGCCACCTTGCTCCTTAGGTCTCACAATCATCTCCGATTTTGCTCACTGCCAGGGCACTATGTCTTTCATGTTGTTCTTCCATGGAAATCTCTTTACTAGTTTCAAGAACTCTTTCCAGTTGCATTTAGCTAGCTTAAGTAGCGAACCATTGAGGCTATATACGGTAGCATGAAAGAATTGATAACCTTCACTCTACTAGGGAAGGGTAGAAGCACGAACTCCCATCTTTGCATCTTAATCTTGAATTTCTCGATAACCCACAAGAATCTCTACTTGTGGTTAACGTCCACCTCCAGAGGGGCTCCCAGGTGTCTGAAAATATTTCCTTTTGACACTATCTCCCTGGTCCACATAGACAGATCAAACGAGTCGTTCTCGGAGAGAGAGATCAACCTTGATTTTTCAATACTACACTTTGACCCTGAGGCTAAGGCGAACACTTGCACAATTTTCTGAGCTTTCTTGATAAATTCCGGGCTTTAAGAAAGAGCAAGGAATCATTCGCAAACAGCTTTGCCAACAATTGTTCATTATTTGGCAAAGAGAGACCTTGAATCTCTCCTTTAGCAGCACTGCCTTCCAGTAATGTAACTAGGGGGTGGGGTTCAATGGCAAACATTAGAGGGACAAGTGGGCATCCTTGTTTTATGGATCTCTTAACCTCAAAGACACCCACAATTCTCTCATTAAAAAGGAGCTTTGATTGGCTACTAGCACCTAGAGTGCTGACTAAGCGGCATATCCGTGGCCCAAAGCCTAATGACTTCATGACATCTTCAATGAATGACCATGTAATCCTATCATAGGCTTTATGAAGGTCCAGTTGAAGTAGGATACACTCTTGTTTAGTGAAAGCAGCATATTTGATGCCGACCATTGCTGCCAAGATGTTATCATAGATTGAGCTTCCCTTGATGAATCCATGTTGGTGGGGGGTGAGAACTTTGTTAAGAAGGGGGGAGAGCCTAAGGGCTGCAACTTTTGCAATAATTTTGTAGGCTACATACATCATTATTATGGGGTACCAATGCTTAAGTTGGGAGTTCAATGTCATTCTTGCTAGCACCTACCTTTGCTTAGCATATCCATTCTTAAATTTAATTTCCATCTTTAGAAGGTCTAGGGCCAATTTATTTAGTCTCTCAAGTGAAGAAATGAATGGCTTACATAAATGATTGACTTTCAGGAACTCTTGACTATGTGTGTTTTCATAAAGTGCCTCTATTTAAGCCGCTCGATTTTATCATTGCTCAAAACAGTTCGCTCGGAGTTTGGGATTCCTCAGCTAAATCAACTAAACATGCTTGGGATATTCTGGCTGGTCTTTATGCAAGTCACAATGAGGCTAAAATTGCATTGCTACGTAAAGAGTTGGAATCGAAGATTACGCATGAGGAAGATGACATGAAAACTCTCTTGTTGGTATCAAGGATATAAATAAGCAACTCATCTCTGCAAGCGAAGTCATTTCAGATAGTTCCCTTTGCAGACAGCCCTTGTTGCATTGCCAGATTATTACTGCAAAGGATTATGACTGATAACATTGATTGTAGCAGAATTAGAGTGACAATAGTGAGCATTTCCTTAAGAAAATTCTTAATGAACATAGAGAGAGTACTTGATTGAAGGTAGCAAAATAAACATTATATCTAGTTAGCTTGGTATGAACAATACTTGAAAGAGAGAGAGAGAATTAGAGAAATTGACAACAATTGAGGACCGAATTTACTTGGAGCCGGTCCCCCCTCCAAAAGGCTTTTGTATTATAGATTCTCCCATAAGAGAAACTTGGTATAATACATTCTCTGTGTTTCTTGAAACCTTGTTGATGCTATGAAGAAGGTAAGCTTCATGCACCAATTTTATGTCCCTAATTAACTTGCAAATAACATGAACTTATCCTCGGCCTCAATCCCAAGACCTCAAACACCAGGTGGAGAGAGCTAGTAGGGAGTGAGGGAAGTGAAGAGAAGAAGATGTATTCTTACGAGAAAGAAGTAGCCTCCTCACATATCATTACTCTTAGAGCATAGCATATCATTGTAATGGAGATGAAGACGATGATAAGCATTGCTTTGAAGCTTGACTCTTGGTTGGATTTGCATTCCATAGCCAAGAGGTGTTGGTGTAGGCTCTCTGCTTCTCAAGTTGGAGAAGGAGATTAAGTTCTTGCTCAACATATGAGAGAATGTGTGAGTGTGTGTGAAAATGTGAAAAAAGGAGAGCTCCTCCTTGCCTTGGTTGACCCCTCTCTCTCCTTATTCTAGCTTGCACCCCATTGGTCCATGCCAGGGCCTGGCCAATCAAAGGCTTTGGTCATAACTAGCAATAGAGATAGCATTTGGACAAGTGTCCTTCTTTCCCCTTTTGAGAGAGAGAGAGAGAGAGAGAGAGAGAGAGAGAGAGAGAGAGAGAGAGAGAGAGAGAGAGAGAGAGGCGGTCATAACTAGCAATAGAGATAGCATTTGGACAAGTGTCCTTCTTTCCCCTTTTGAGAGAGAGAGAGAGAGAGAGAGAGAGAGAGAGAGAGAGAGAGAGAGAGAGAGGCTTGATTAATTATTTAAATGGATCTAAATTCCCATTGGACCTCCCTAAAGGCCATCCAATAGGATTCAGGCACACTATGAGGGCAACATGGCTAGGGGATTGACATGTGTCCTTTATGCCCCTTGAGTCTTGGGCTTGCCTTGGGTGTGTGTGTGTGTTTTCTCTCTCATCCCCTACCTTTAGGGCTTGCCCCCTCCTTTGTAGGGTTCATGTTTGACTTGAACACCTCAAGCACCTTGGTCATCAAGCACCTCAAACACGTGAGTCATTAAGCATCCCAAGCACCTTAGTCAGTTCAAGCATCTCAAGCACATGCCTAGCTTGTCCAAGGTCTAAAGTACCTAAAGGTCCTAGGTATGAGGACTTTTAGCGCTTACCTTTGGAGGTATTTTATGAAGCTAACCCTAAGGTCTTTTAGGCTCCATTATTTGCTCATTGTTCTTTGGTAGACCATCTCCTTTTTGGACCCTCAATGAGATGTAGACTTCTCTCCCTTTGGTCCTGTGCTGAGATAGAACTAAAAGCACATATCTATATTCTAACTCTTGTTCCCCCACATTAAATGATCAGTTCAATATGAGAAAATCATTTGGGATAGGTAGATATATGACAATTACTAGACTCTTGCTAGTACCTGGAGACTTATGACCTAAGGAAATCCTAATGTTTTCAAGTTTGATGCATTATGCACGTTGTTGTTGCAAGAGTCACTTTCAAGAAATAACAGGGCTAAACATCGTGAAATTGAATAGCCTTTTGTTAAAGAAAAAGTGGTAACAACAATGTAACCAGTTCTCATGGTTCTTTCGCGAATGGAAAATCACTTGTTCCTAATGCTTCTACTGGCGGAACTTCATCGGGGAATTCTGGTGAAAAGGGAAAAAAGAAGATGTGTTGCCATTATTGCAAGGCCAATGATCACTTGATTAAGTAGTGTCCTGATTTGAAGGCAAAAGAGGCCAAGAAGAAAGAGGTTGGTTCCACTACAAGTGCATCTATTGTAGAATCTTCTATGAAAGGAGATTGTGATGCTGATGTAGACGCAGAGCGGGCATTTGTGTAGAGTGCACTTATGATCGTATTTTGTGTAGAGTGCACTTGTGTAGAAGGATGTATTTTGGGTAAGATGCAGCGATCAAAATTCAAAGGATGGTTTAGTAAGGACTATGTGCAGGTTGCAGCTTGTGCATAGTGATGTTTGTGGGCCTATGCAAACTATGTCCTTAGGCAATTACCCATACTTTGTGACTTTCATTGATGATTACTTAAGGCATGCATGGGTATATCCACTTAAAGCTAAGTCTGAAGAGTTCATGCGCTTCAAGAGATTTTTGGCTATGGGTGAAAATGTCTCAAAATCTACTATGGACACCCTCCGTTCAGATCGAGGGGGGGAGCATGAGTTGGGATAAAACGCCAATGTACAGTGCCATATATACCTCAGCAAAATGGTGTTGCTGAAAGGAAGAACATGTCACTTACGGAGATGGCACGATATATGGTCAAGAGTCAAGCTTTTCCACATTCGTTTAGGCTTGAGGCCATCATGTGTACTACAAATGTACTCAACATGTATCCTACAAAAGTTTTGCAATCTATGACTCCATATGGAGCATGGCATGAGAGAAAGCCATGTATTGATCACATGCATATTATTGGTTGTTTAGCTTATGCTTTGGTGCCACAAATACAGTGCAAAAAATCGGATGATAAGGCTATTAATGCATTTTTGTTGGTTACAGTACTGAAAGCAAAGGTTACAGGATGATAAGGCTATTAATGCATTTTTGTTGGTTACAGTACTGAAAGCAAAGGTTACAGGATGTAGCATCCGCAAGCAAAAAGTATCTTGGTTTCACGAGATGTTGTGTTTGTGGAAGATTTTGTTTAGCCCTTGTTGTCATGTACTAGAGACAACAATATAGTTCACATGACATTTATGATAGTTTGTTGCCTCTTGTCAGTGGTGGAAAGTTGAGTGTAAATTGCAATGAGGCAATTTGTACAACCTATGGGGGTTCAAAAAATTCTATGGATCAACCTATTTTTGATGCAGATGTACAAGATGTACTTGATGTGGAAAGGACTAAGAATCAACATGCTAGAAGTATGCCAAAATGGATGGTGCATACTTTGTGTGACAGCAAATTGGATGCACCTTTGTCTAGTCATACTTGTTTAGGTTCTTGCCATGCATCTTATGCATCAGATTGTTATGCTTTGGCTATTTCTAGTATATGTGATGTAGAGGAAGCTCTGTCTTTTGATGAAGCATAGAATTGTAAAAATTGGATGATTGCCACGCAATCAAAATATGATGCACTTATAGAAAATAAAAAATGGCCTTTATGTGATTTGCCTCTTGGAAAAAAGGCCATTGGTATGAAGTTGGGTTTACAAGTTAAAACATAAGCCGGATGGTGAGATTGATTGCTGTGAGGCTCGACTTGTTGCAAAAGGTTATACACAACAAAAAGGCATAGATTATGAAGAGACTTTTGCTCCCACTTGTCGTATGACTATTGTGCATTTTGTATGTGCATGGATACATCATTTTGGATGGGATGTACATCAATCAGATATTGCTACTGCTTTCTTAAATGGTGATATATTTGTGGAAGTTAAAGTAACGTAGCCTCACAATTTTGTCATAAAAGGACAAGAAGATAAAGTGCTAATAAATCTTTGTATGGGTTGACGTAGTCTCCTCATGCTTGGTATGAGAAAGCTGACACTCATTTGGTTAAATGAGGCTTTTGTAATAGTCCAACAGAAAGTACTTTGTATGTAAAGCATGAGGGTGATGTATTTCTCATTGATGTTCTCTATGTGGATGATTTGCTAATCATTAGACCAAATGAGACACATATTTTTGAATTTAAGGCTAATTTGAATGCTATTTTCAAGATGAAAGACTTGGGGCTATTGCATCATTACCTGGGCATACAATTTAAGTAGTGTGATGGTGGTATTGTCTTGTTCCAAACAAGCTACATTGAAACAATGCTATGTAAGTTTGGACTTGAGGATTGCAAACCTATTGCTACTCCCATGGAAACGATTCTAAAATTGAGTTATCATGATGTTGGTGATCCTGTTGATGTCACTCTTTATGAAACTGGCATTGGATGCCTTCTTTATGTATACAATAAGAGGCTTGATATTTAGTTTGCAGCCTCAAAGGTCAACAGATTTATGTATAGCCCAGGGTCTAAGAATTGGCAGGCTATCAAGAAGATATTTCACTACTTGAGTGGCATTTTGCATCTTGGATTGTTTTATCCCGAGGGTGGGTCATTGCTGACATATTATATGCTTTTTTGGACTCAAATTGGGCTTGTTGTTTTGACACGCAAGTGTCCACAAGTGGCTTTTGTTTCAAGCTCGGCATCTCATGCTTATCATGGTTGAGCAAGAAGAAACCTATTGTGGCCACTTCCAGTTGTGAGGCTATGTACATGGTAGTCTTCACAGCTACGGTTGAGTGTGTATGGCACATACGTCTTATGGACGACTTGGGTGTTGGACATGCCACTACCAACATCATCTACACTGACAGTCAGAGCACATTAGTAGTTGCGAGGAACCCACTTTTTCATGCTCGCACAAAGCACATTGAGATGCATTATCACTATGTCAGAGAGAGTCTCTCAGTAGGAGAGATCAACTTGGCTTATGTCCCAATATTAGACAACCTTTCACATTTGTTCACAAAGGCATTGCCTCTAGAGGAGTTCAAAGCTTTTTGCAAAGCTTTGGGCTTACTCCCCTTTGTGGATTGACCATGAACTCAAGGCATGGAACTTCCCTATAGACTATGTGCCAACTCTCATTCTCCGCATCACTCCCAGGGGGGATTTGTTACCATACATATGTAGTAGCAATGTGTGTGAACACACTTAGGACCGGCGGGGCATTTTTTCCCTCACTAGGAGGTTTTCCCCTCCGTGCATTGTATATACGCCCATCACTCTAGGGCTAAATTATCTTTCCATTGTGTACTAAGCAATACTACTCTCTATTATGTGCCTTGAGCTTCTTCATCTTCTCCAAGCTGTGTGTGTTTCTCGTAACCCTATTTCCAACATAGGCACATGAGTATGATCATCACGGGTACACACTACATGTCATTCATGTCAGACACTTTGACAACCATAGTTTAGAGAGAGAGAGAGAGAGAGAGAGAGAGAGAGAGAGAGAGAGAGAGAGAGAGAGAGAGAGAGAGAGAGAGAGAGAGAGAGAGAGAGAGAGAGAGAGAACTTTGTGCAAGGTCAAGGACCATGTGTTGTCAAATCTTCCCTCACTGCCAATGGGTTCCTCCAATTTGGATAGGCAACTCTTGTGTCATCCTTGTAGCAATGAAGAGACAAAAAAAAAACGAAGAGAGAGAGAGAGAGAGAGAGAGAGAGAGAGAGAGAGAGAGAGAGAGAGAGAGAGAGAGAGAGAGAGAGAGAGAGAGAGAGAGAGAGAGAGCGAGCGAGAAGAAGAAGAATAAGATCTTTTTAACGTCATAGGAAACTATTGCAAGACGTGTTATTCAAGAGCGAAATGGCATAAACTCAAGACGTGTTATTCAAGAGGGAAATGGCATAACCAATCTACCACATTGGGTGATAGAAAGGTTATACCATTTTCCTCTTTTTCTTAGCGCGCGCGCACACACACACACACACACACATTTAAACATGACAATTTGATTTTACCCTTAGTTGATGAGAGATTTCTGTGTCATTCCAAATTCTTGTTCGAAATCCCTATCCTGTATTTTCATTTTGAGTATCCTTGACAGGGATTGGCTTCCCACCATGTAGACCCTACCCTTGGGATGGGGGAGGGCCACACACACACACACACACACACACACACACAACTTGATTGAGTCATTTGGGTTTCACCTTTATTTCTCTCCATCTCTTTCTATGTGTTACCCTTGGGAGCATGCCAAAAAATGGCATGTGATCTAACACCGCTACCCTCTTGGAAATTTAATATATGTAGTTTCGTAATGCTATCTCGCATTTATATCAACGATGGAATCTGCTAAAGTCTATACCTACTGCACTAGATATGGTGATATCTGGATATGAGCCATACTCACTCTGTATTGTCTTCAATTGGGCTTAGTGGCATGTAGGTATGAGGCACAATCTATATGGTATAAAGAAACACCAGTAATGGAAAGTTGCCCTTGAATTTCTCAGAAACTTTTTGTGCCAGCTTAGACTCCATTTAGTGAGCTCAATACCTACCTTTGCCTTGTAGTGGTGGGGATTCAAATGCGCGACCACACACACACACACACACACACACACACACACACACACACACACACACACACACACACACACACACACACACACACACACACACACACACACACACACACACACACACACACACACACACACACACACACGCGCGCGCGCGCGTGGGACCTTATCCTCCTTGGCAGGTATGGGTCCTTTTAATCTCTCTATAGCTCTCTACTCGCCATAACGATGTCCATCATGCCATCAAGCAGGCCTTAGTATTGGGCACACCCACACCGACAGGATTGTGCAGGCTTTAACAGTACGCGCGCGCACACACACACACACACACACACACACACACACACACATGTCGATCGTCTCTCTGAAATGTGTATCCAATGACTGTTCTTATGCTCTAAGAGCGTAGTATGGTATGAATTGCACTCATTCTCAAGCCCCATTTTTGCGCAATTGATGCTATGTGCTGATTCTTTGCACCTCTGTACACCATATCCTTCAGTCCGCTCCTTATGGCAGTTTGTGTATACGTTCTCGTTCTCTCTCTCTCTCTCTCACACACACACACACACACACACACACACACACACACACACACACACACACACACACACACACACACACACACACACACACACACACACACACACACACTTATGGCTAGGTCTAGCATGATTGAAATCTCCTAAATTTTATTTTGTTGGAACTATTAGCCGGGGGTGCCCTAAGTGTACTATCGGCTCGTGTTTTTTTTTTTTTTTTTTGAGGACTTTATGGTATCTATATCTTGTAAAATTGGATGGACCTTTTGCCGTGCTAGGATAAGCTTTGAAATAAGGGCTTGTATTTACTAAGGTGGGACCATATCGGTACCTAATCGTGTAGTTAATTGAGGTTATGTGAGTGTGGCGGGTTTCATGACTCTGCATTACTTGGCTTTTTCTGCTTTAACCACGGTGGCTCCCTCCTAGAAGTTCTATGCTAATATCTCATTTCCCTTTCTCTCTCGTGCTCTCTCCCTTCTGTGTACATGTGGCGTGGTTTAACTCCACTTCTAGTGAAGGGGCCTGCTGTATTGCACCGGTGGTTGGCTACCACCTACTCCATAGTCCCCTCCTTTTCTCTCTCTCCCCCTGTCTACCTCTGTACATGGCGGCGCACTGCTGCTCTAGTAACAGGGCAAGGAGAAGCAGGCCATTATGGAGCTGGCTGCGCCGACTCAATCTCAGGTGAATGTTGGCATTAAAATGGATTCTTGTATGACAGTATGATGGTGTTATTCTCTGATTGGTTTCTCATGCACATAGAGGACTTGTATGGAAGCTCATGCTAAATCTTTTCAGTATTCACTGATGTCCGAATGGTAAGGTTTGCTTGACTTGAAGTGATGGTGCTATTCCTCATACTTAGTCTGTTATGTCACTTATGCCAAGCCTTTTATGTGGCTTGGTCGGTTTATGCTCCTATAAGAAGGCTTTCAATTGTTAAAACATTGAGGTTCAAAGCTGTATCCGCGGCCTTGGTTGTGTGTCCCTTTCATAAGTGCAGGTTTTTTTTGTTGATACACATATTCGGTTCTATCCTTGGCTTGGGTAGTTTTAACATAAGTGGGGGGGATTGCAGCCTATTATGCTGGGTGTTTGGCGCCTTATAAAGCTTAAATAATAAGGGTGATGTTCTTCATAACACTTGGTCATGGAAACCATATGGTAATGTGACGTACTTGTCTGGTGTGTAACTTTGGCCTGGCATAGTTTGGCACCTGCCATGGGCTTGATTTTTAAAAAAGGTTTCCTCTTGCAATACTGGAAGTTGTTACCTTGGGCCTTTATTTAAGTTAAGATATGATGAGTAATGTCATTAGCACAAAAGAAGAAAAATGCTTGATGTGGTTGACCCTTTGGAGAGTTGAATACCGTTACCTATTAGTTTTTGTGTTTTGAATAAATGATGCAGCTGGTATTCCGCTATTGATATGTTTCTGGGTTGGATGCCGTGCTCACTATGCTTGCTCTAATATTGTAGATGCCATCTTAGTATGGTGGTTGCTTGAAAAATCTGCTCAATTTGGCCAGTCTTGGTTGGGGCTTTGTGGTTGATCATGAGCTTACTAGTCTTGCTCTATTAGGACCTTGATGTCTGAGGATTGTGCTCCCTTTGGTAGCTACTCAAAGTGGCCGTATATATTTAGAACTACTGGCCTTAAGTTGTCCCTTCTTGCTCAAATAAGGTTGTAGCTGGCTTAGGTTTGTAATCCCGTGTATTATTGCTCTACTTCGACGTACATGGTTAACTATTTGGTTGGGGGGACTGGTTTTTATTAACCATGGCTGAACATGGTGGAGGGTATGGTTGTGTAAAGGTATGGATTACGGATGATAATGGCAATCAGCAACCCATGGTAGTATAAGTAGTTGGTCACTACATCAAGGATATGGGCCTTGGTGACTAGTCTCCTAGTTGGGGATGATATTTGGTACCACCAAATGTTCCTATGATATGTTGCTTGGATTTAGGATTGTATCTCTTATACCTACTACCGTATATGTGTTGCAACACTGTCTTGGAATGTGTAGGACTTACTAACATCTTGTTTTCTAACAGGTGACTCCAACATATAGATTGACTGCACGTATGAAAACTATCACTGACCCTAAAAAAATAGCGGCAGTTAATGCCAAACTCTGCAAAGTAAAAAAATAGGGATATGTGGCTTACTTCGGGGCTAAATCGCCTCATAAAACTTGTCTCCGTCCTTATCTTATGAGAGCTTGCAAAGTAAAAGGAGCTCTAATTGGGTTTAGCCTTGTAAATGATACCATCTCTGAATAATTGAGTAGCTTTACATTTTGTATTATTTTCTTTGAAAGCATTTTAGTTGGGTGACATCTATAACATGTGGGATACCCATGCATCACCTGCATATGGTGCCAATGCTAACTGAAATTTGTGTGGTTTCCATGGGTGGAGATTAAGGTTACCTTCTCAATTATGGTTTTCAAAGTTACCTAGCTTGAAGATGGCAGACTTAACGTTCTTCTGACTCTTAACACTAGAATGGTAACATGACACTTTTATGTCCTTGGACACTTTTGTGTCCTGGTAAGTGACCATTTTGCTTGAATTATTTGAAGAGTATAAAATTGAATTTCTAGGTGCTATATATCCACAAAGTTGCCTTATGATCTGAAAAAAACTTAGCATTTCTTTTGGAGTATCGATCTCACCATTAACCTTACTCTTGCACAACATTTTTGAACCTAAACTGTGTGAAAAAACGGGTCCTGTTTTTGGATTTTTTTCAATTGTTGGCAACTATACCACTCTAAACTTCATGTTTGTGAGGTTTAGATGGCTAGAGGTTAGGCCTTCATAGTTCTCAACATGTTTTGATGCTTGTAGGGAGAGCTAAGTGTTAAAATTGAAAGTTATGACCAATTTACAAGAATTGCATAATCCTGTTTTTTGGCCAAAATTAGCACTTTTATGTTTTTTTTGGTGGCTTTCTTGATATCCAAATTCAATTTTGATTGTGTAAGTGTAATGTATGACATAAAGCTAATCTTCCTTGAGTTTTGGGGACCTAATATGCTATATAGCATAGTATATGATGATGGTTGAGTTTTTTGATTGTTGAAGAATATGATACATTTTAGAGTAGCAAGTATAACTTTCTCAATATTGCTAGTTTCTTAGGCCAATTGTGTGTATTTTGTAGGTAGTAACCATATCTAATCATAGACTACAAACTTGGCTAGATATTGAGTAGTTTCTATGGGTTTCTAGAGGTCATAATGCTAAACCCAGTTTTTTCATGTTTGCTGTATTTAGCACTTTATCATTGCCCCCAAGGTTCCAATTGTAAGATATCCATTATCCTTTTGACATGCTCCATGGCTCCTTTTGAATCCAAAGGCCCGAAGGGAACTAAGAAAACATGTATATAGTATCTGTATTGAGCGTGACTATAGAAACTTTGATGATAGGTCCGCAGAATGGCAAAAATGCAACTTTTTTGTATCTATTTTTTTTGCCCAAAAAAACATTAGTGAGGTAAAAGCAACCATATGTTTTGGTCACCAACCCATTGAAGTTAACGGGGCATTTTATCTCATGTCCTACAAAAATCCCCACTCTTATTTATATGCAGTCAACCGTAAGAAATTGCTGTTTTGGGCAAAATGCACTGGTCCATCAACTTTGGAGACTTGTAGTGACCAAGGGATGAGAAAATTACAAGTTTCTCATTTTTTCCATATGTAGTATTATTGAACTATAAGCTCATGAAAGGATTTTTCAAAATGAGTGGATCTACTATGGTTTTGGAATTTTTTCCCAAAACCCTGAAAGGACACTTTTATGTCGTGTTAGGTTACCATTCTAGTGTTAAATCTCTTAGACTTGTGTATAAAGTCTGTTCTATACTATGAATGGAGTTATACCACATTTTCATTGACATAGTATCTAATGTCTTTTGTAATTTGAAATAATTTTTTGGTGTTTATGTCTGGAACACACGCACACACACACATACACACACATTGGAGCTTGAAAGTTGGCAATTAATGTTTGAATTTATTCGTTGTTGACGCTATCTACAAAGTACACGTTCTCTCTCTCTCTCTCTCTCTCTCTCTCTCTCTCTCTCTCTCTCTCTCTCTCTCCCCCCCCCCTCCTCACACATACATACACACAGGTGCTTGAAGGATGGCAATTGATGTTTAGCTTTCCTCCTGAGATTGACGCTATCTACAGAGTTGTTTGGTTAAACAAACCTCTTCATGAATTTTGTTTTCACTCTCTTTTCCCATACTAGCAAGATGTAGCAAAGCACATGGGTTTTACATTCATCAGCCACAATATCGACCTCATCAACATCAGGCATGGGATTGAGAAACAGTTGGCTATCATGTATACTTATTGAGGCTTTTTTGAAATCTACATTTGCAATTACCGGCCAGACATACCAGCATCAACAACATAGCAAGTGCACCTACTCAGTACTCTTGGGTTACATTTATGGTCTTTGTTTTTGACATTGGGGTAGATTCCTTTACTGCTCATGAATTGGAGAAAGTGTACACTGTTTGTGTTTTGACGTTTAATTAAAATCAGCTGAAACTAATGTTAATTGAGGGTTTTATTTCTCATGTTATGACAAATGTTATAGAGATTGAATCGTACCCTTGGCCAATTAATTGACATGAATCTGTCAAGGCTGGATAGCTAAAAGAAAAAACACCCTTTGTTTGTGGAATTGCCTGATTTGCATACAACCTCATGTGAGGGACTCATGGGAGATGAAATTGACTGGTTTTTTTTTAATTTAAAATGACTGAGCAGATACAAAGGAAATGCTGGAAAAAATTTTATGTACATAGTTTAGCTTATAAATGGTTGTTAACCTTAGGAAAATGGGTACTCCAAAATGAAGTTATGCCCACCAATGATTTGCTAATCCACTTTTTGCATGTGGGATGGATCTCATGACGAGGTTTTCTTAAACTTTTTGTCCTACCCCTTCATGATCACTAGCTTGATTGGCTTAGCTACCTAAGGCATGCATAATCTCTCATTCATACAACACCACACACAAACACCCACACAACAAATTGGATCCTCTGTGCTTAATTTAAGGAATATTATGTCGAGAAACTTGGCATGTTAGGCTCAGATCAGATTGCCACCATCGCAGTAACTTGTGTATGTAAATTTATCATGACATAGCAACATATCAGACTACGGTGGTGAGATTTCTCACACACACACACACACACACACACACACACACACACAGAGAAAGTGCACACATGTTGTCTTAGTAAGATTTGATATTTTCTCTACTTGCCGTCATGCAGGCATCTTAGCTTGCTAAGTATGGCTAGTATTGCTGGCCTTAGATTGTGGGATGGTATTGATACCTACTTAACATTGTGTGTTTTTTAATCCTGCTATTTTGCTATCATCTTGAAGTGACTTACTTTACCTATGAATAGCCGTTTGATGTTATAGGTATTGCCCACTTATAATTATATTATGGGAACTCTGCAAATAGTCATATTTACGAGATGATTCTATTGGCCTATTGATCAACTTGATGACTACTCAGGCTCGACTACAGAATATTACAAATATATCTTTTGAGGCATAATTTATTTCGCTTTGTGATGATCTAACCTATCCATTTTGGAGTAATAGTGATGTTAACCATAAAGATATATCTTTATATGCAAGGACTCACTTTTGATGAAGGAAAGTATATAGTGGTGAATTCACAATTGTAAACTACTTTTTGATGCTATCCTTTCTTGGTGGATCAATGCATAATTTTTAAAAACAAATGTTTGTAATTTATTTTGAAATTTGTCTAAAGATGGTTAAAAGAGACTTAATCCTCAAGTGGGGTCTCGGATGAGATGGCATTAGACTGGATTTTTGAGAATTGATCCAATTTACAAAGGAGATGCTGTCCGACTTTTTTGGAATTAAATGATGTAATTATTATCATAAATAAATGGCTCCTTCTCTAAACTTAATATTTGATTTATGTTACGTTGTTAGTTTTTGTTGTAATTTTGACACCAATAACAAGGGGAGGGAGTCGTTGACACCTGTCTTCCCAAGTAATGTCAGTTTTGACGGGCTTGTGTTTCTTGGATGGTGGATTACAACGAAAACTGCAGTAATAACAGAAGATCATCCACTGTTCGGTTATTTTTATTAGTGATGGATAACCCTTGTATACGATTCTTTGATAATAACATGTAAGACACTATATGTCAGCATGAAGTCTAAATGTCAATAGTAGTCTTAACTTTATCTACTTGTTATCTAATGTATACATAAGGTTTGGTTATTTACACTTTGATTGGTCTCTAGTCCCATTGTATGGTTCAATAGTTTGTAAAATCAAACTATTGTTGAATAAATCATTCTTAAACACACGTACACTTGTTTCTACATAGCCTTTGGTCGGGTTAGCACCATACAATGTGCTTAGATCTGCTATAATTTTTTTTGACTTGACCCACCTAATCCAAAGGGATGGGTTGCAGCCACGGCTCCTAATTTGTTCAAGCACATGTATCATATAGTTCTATTGCCTTAGACTAGCAGATCCTCTTTGACTTTGAAAAAGTATACTCAATCAGTGGGCTGTTTTAGGAATGTGATCAATATATATTTTAGCCCTATTGGCACCACTTTTACCAAAATGGTAACGTCTTTCCATATGATAAATGCCTCTTTGGACACTTCATACTGATTATTTGGATATCTTTGTCGCTAAATTGTTCATATTTGGTTGGGGGTAGGGTTCCACATGGTGGGCCCTACCTCCCACCTTGTGGATCCTCTCCTCAAGGATGGAGGTGGGCCACACACACACACACACACACACAAAATTACATGAGTCCTTTCTCATGCTTCACTACATAAATTGGACTGAAAAATCTTGGCTTATAATTAAAAAAAACCCCTTTTTTCCTTCGCCTTTAGATCTCCATTAAACCATCCATTACATGATCACACAAGCAGCTGTCAGAATAATAACACGTGTTTGGATGCTCAGCCAAAGGTAAGATACGGTTGGCCAAAATTACACCAAACTCCCTGGTGCGGGGTGTGTGGTTAAAATATCCTCTGAGGGGTTGGCCAAAACTTCGATACAAAAAAATCTTATGGTGTGGAAGAAACTGCGTTAGCAAGTATAACCGCTCAAAAAATCCACGTTTCATTAAATGTTCCACATAATAATACTGAGGCCAAGCCCAGGGCTTCAATTACCATTGCTAGACGGATGTTCCTGAAGTGCTCTCAACCCCAAAGGGTCACCCGCGTCACTCTATTCTGATATGTCCACCACTTTGTCTACGTAACCGATGTTCCTAATTGGGGGAATAAAAGACGCTCATAACGAAGTATAGTGGTTCTCCTGATGGACTCATTTGACTACTGAAGATGAGTAATGGTTATTTCTATTACCTGATCTTGATTATAAGTCATAGCAGATAAAGTGTCTAACACAGCTTAAGACAAGTTATTGAAGGAACTTGTAATCAGTTGGCTATAAACTCTTTAAAATTTACTCAAGGCTATTACAATGCACTCTGAAGTTTTAAATGCCTATCTTTTATAGACCTACATAGCTACCTGAACCTAATGAATATATGTACGAATAGCCCACGCGACTTGCCATCTCTTATTGGGTCCAATTTTACATTAACTCACCTCTATGTGCTTGACATATGTTTCTTCTAGAAACTTACCCAATTGGCTATCTTACCGATAAGTCGGTATTATGAGTAATATTTCGTCTGTGACAATCCAAAGTTAGAGGCTATACCTCTTAAGAAATTCTAAGTGCCGTGTATCAACTTAGCTAAAGTAGTCTAGAAATTTCAAACTAGCTACTGCTACAAAAATATTGATGCCCATAAAGGATTTTCTTGGTAGCCTCTTTTTAAATTGTTCAAAGCTTGTCATTATTTTTAGCCTTTCAATACCCTAAAAATCCCTTACCTCTTGAACACTTGTATTGCATGTATTCTTAGTAATCTTCTGCAATGCTTCTCCTTCATTGGCCTGGTCGCACGCTACCCTCTCCATGCATATAGGGTGTCCATAGATGCGCGATTGCAGCGCTTATGACTCAACACTTGCTATTCTTGACCGGATCTTGTGCTAAAACAAATCCCAGGAAATAGGGTCTTTAAGGGCGACCTTGATTACGGGAATGCCTGGCAAATTTCGAGTCCCTTCTGCTACGGCGGGGCATCATCATCTATAAAACCTTCACTGATTTACATCAGGTGAGTACTATACTCACTTAGCATCTTTGTTCTGTGATTACAGCTTGTGCGTTCAAAACTTGTAAGCTATTGTGACTTCAGCCTGCTTAAAAGTATGGAGAAAACTATGGTGGAGTTGTCATCCTCTCCAAGTCTACATGTTATTTATCTGTTCGGCACTCATGTAGCCTTTAAGAAAATTGGGTTGGACTGGTTTGGCTTAAATGAATGTGTTTAAATTGAGTAAATAGTAATCTTTGTTTGTTTAAACTCTGGCTAATTGAAACAAAGTTTTGATTAAATATGATGCTCTGTCGGGGAAGTTTTTTCCGCTGAAATCTCTTAAGAAATTGAGAAAATTCACTATTGTATAAACTTTGGTTACTGAGGTGCTGCCAGGTTTCTAAAAAATAAGAATATTCACTGTCATATAACTTCTGGTTACTAAGGTGCTGCCAATTATTGAAAAGATTTGTAGAGGATGTTGAGCATCACATACTCGAATAATGTAGTGTTTTTTATGTTGTTTAAGCTTGAATACTTTTGCCTTCTTACATCACTTACCCGCTTGATCACCACTTGCGGTTTGTATATATTGCTGACATATGGGTACTAGATACATCTTGCCTGTTATGGTTTGGGTCACCGGCTTTAAATTAATCTAGGCCTTGCTCCTTTAAAACTTACCCTTACTTGCTCTTATTATATCAATGCATAGGAGGATGATTGCATACCCGCATGATGCTGTGAAAAAGAGTATAAAAATGATTATCTCTAGCTAGTGTGTAGATATCTATAAAGGGCTGATGGTATATTTGGTACTCTCTAGTGTGAGAGATGGTCTTTGACTAAGCCTGTGATGGTCTCTGGCCTTTTTTTTTGGTTTTGGCTGAATGCCTTTTTCCTAGGGATTAGACCTTCCCGACTGGTTTTGTTGTGATATTATCAGAACATATTAGACATTTAACATGGGGTAATGGTATTATGGCTACTCTTTGGCGAGTGAGAGGATGACTTTGGGAAAATACTTCGGCTGATCTCTGGTTTTTTTACTATATCTCTGGATTTTACTGTTTGGCCCTTTTCTCGCTTGATGCTATGACCTGCCCAGCTGTGCAGGTTGTGTTTCAGAGAATGGCACCTTTGGCCTGCACTATAAAAACATACTTTCTAATTTGTCTGCTCTTTTTTCCATAATGAAAAGAAAAAATCTGCAATTTCTGTTTAATATTGGGTAAACAACTGATGGGATTGATTTTAATATGTACTTGGTTAGCAAGGATAAAAATAGGAATTTGTTTACTGGCTTTATGGAAGATTATGTCGACTATGACATAGGAAGAGAATCAACTGTTAATAATGATGGCATTTGAAAGGATTAAATTGGTTCTTAATTATTGTTGTGGTATAGATCGAAAAAATCCAAACATATGTTTCAGACTCCTCTGGTTGGTCTGTTGGTCCTGTACCTTACTGTGTCGTTATGATGTGTGTTGGTTTGGCTTTCGCTAATATGCTATAGAGGCCTTTTAGGCTTTGTAAATGAAATAAAATCAAGCTCTAACTTCGTTCATACATAACTAGGCTGTCCTTCATCTCTTCAAGAGGTGTTTTAGCCATTGAAAAGCTAATATCTAGTGTAGGATTATAGGTCTTGAGCTAACTTGTGCTTGCTCCTATGGGGTAAATATCTCCCCGATCTGGTTAAAGAATGAGTTTGGGATTCTTTTTAAAAAAAACTTATTTTTTTGATAATCTCTTTAAAGCTCTTGAAACTAAGGCTAGGCATCGGAAATTTTTTATAAAATAAATATGGAATTAACTTGATATATAGTAGCTTTGTTGGAATCTCACTCTCTAGGATAGATTGGCTAAAAACCAAGGACTCTTATTCTGTTTTCAAAAAAACAAAATACAAGTAGAGAACTGTTTGTTTTTTCATTGCGACATGGATAACAAGTGGGATGCCCAGCATCACTTGCGTACAGACACGTGCTAACGAATTGTTTTCTTGTGGCTATGGATGCAAGTGAGGGCTACCTTCTTTGATAAAAACATTTTGTTCTATGTGGTTGACGACTTATGGCGTATCTCTTACCTTGAAACAGCATCACCCTAGAATTTGGGATTACTTTCTCCCATGTTGTACTTTGTTATCTTCATTACCTTGAACAAAATTTATTCTCAAATGCACATAAATTATTGCACAAATCCATTGTATTTGCCTAGAATTACTGGCCTATGACCAAGTAGTGTTCGTTTGCGTGTATGTATCTACTTAGAACTTCTACACACACAATAAACACAAAAGAGAGATTGACTTGTCTTTCTCTCTCAGATTTTAGTTCTAGTTCTTAACACCTATTACAATATAATTTATTATATCCTAATAGGCAAAGGTGCTATCACACAGTCTCACTGGTCCCCTTTGACCTGACTGGTGAAAGGTTGCTAGCATGACCATTCCATTCTATACTAGAGATTCTTGTTCTCTCTTTCTAAAAACGACCTTTTTTCCTTGTCATTTCACTATTTTATTCTTTTGTCCACCAGGTTACTGAAAAACTCACTGCAAGAATGAAGGGTCTGCTCTGACCTAGTTAAAAGAGCTCTGATTTCGGAGAAATTACAAGAAATTCTAAAAGCCGAGCAAGATTTTTCGAGCGAACCAAAAATCGAGCAAAACTTGTCAATCAAAGAGGATAACATACATAGCATTATCCACTCTTGGAACATTTTAACAATACTTAATGTGAAATTTCATAAAGTTAGCAAACACTATAAAAATTGCTCATTATATTTCTCTACTTCTAGAAGCATCCGCACATATGTAAGAAAAACCAAATTCTTTTATAGGTGGGCACATTCTCTCTCTCTCTCTCTCACACACACAAACACACACACACACACCGCTCTCTCTCTCTCTCTTTCCTACATATATACACACACACGGCTCTCTCTCTCTCTCTCTCTCTCTCTCTCTCTCTCTCTCTCTCTCTCTCTCTCTCTCTCAGTGCAGCCGTTTTTTGACCTAGTAGACAGCAGTCCACTCTTTTGATCATAACTTCTTCATCCGAACTCCGATTTGGGTGATCTATAGCTTCAATCGAAGAGCACAAAGTCCTCTATGCATTGATGCAAAGACAGAAATTTTCAGAGTTATGGAAGGCATTTCTGTAGCAGCATTTCCGAAGTGAACAAGTTCAACAAAATTGATTCTCATCTTCTATTTTACATACAATGTCTTCCGGCACTCGCAAGGGTTCTTCTTCTTCAACAAGGTCCACAACCATTGTGGAAAATGATCCAAAATCTCCTAAGTGTGGAGATAGCAACACAAACACCCAACCAACGACGTTGGAAACCATGATCATGGCGTACTTGGTATCATTGCAAGAGACCGTAAACAAACAAGGCGAAGACTTACGAGCACTTGCAATGGAGAATGGCACACTAAGGATACTTGTGGTTGAGAATGAGAATCTCAAGAGGACACTTGAGATGCAAACAACACGTTTGATGCAACTTGAAGAGGAAGTCAAGGAATGTAAACGCTCTCTTGTGGACTTGAATGCTTTGAAGGAGCGGATGAGCAAAGTAGAGCATGACCATGTATTGAAAGAGGAGAAATTTGACACTATGAGCCGGGATGTATGCGACATGAAAAATGTATGCACAAACAAGTCTTGGGCTGATGTATGTGGTAGCAATGTGGTTTCTAATTCCTCACTCATGCAAGCTATGGTTCAAACAAAGAATGTTGAGAATGTAGATGTGGAGGAGTTGAAGGAACGGGAGCGACGTTCCAAGAACATTGTTATTCGTGGAATTCCCGAAGAGAAGTTACAGACACCTCCTTCTCTTGCCATTGTTATTGAAGATTTCTTCAAAACCCACTTTGGCATGTCCGGAGTTATGGTCTATGGAGCACATAGAGTGGGGAAGCAAGGAGCTCCTCGCTCGGGAGAACGGCCAATTGTATGCACCATGCCGGATGAGACCAAGCGAAAGATTATCCTTGATAATAGTTGGATCTATTTGAGGAATACAAAATGTTTTGTATGTGAAGATCGCACTATTAAGCAACAAAATATGCGTCGCAAGGCATATGAGGAAAAGAATAATAAAAACAAGGAAATCTCTCATGAAGAAAATGTGCCCAAGGAGGAGGCAAGTCTCTCAAGCAAATAGGGATGCGTGACCTATGAGACCGAGTTACAATTGAAAATATGCTTTTGGAATTGTAATGGATACCCATGGAATGCGGGGGTTGGCATTGATGAACTAACAAGCAAAGCCGATGTTGTACTTCTTGTTGAAACTTGGGAGCATGATACACAAAGGATTAACGGCTTGGAGGATTACAATGTACATTCATTGATGTGGTCAAAGAATCTCAAGCAACGAAGAGGACAAGGAGGGTTAGCATGTATGGTTAAGAAAGAATTGGAAGATTTTGTATCAATTGTGAAAGATGACAAGTACAAACGTTATGTATGGCTGAAAATTATGACACCAAAAAGAGCACCCATTTTTGTAGCCTGTTGCTACATTCCTCATCATGATTCTCCCTTTTATGCTTGCATGGATAGAGATCAACCATTTTTTGATTTGGAAGAGGACATTGCTTATTTCAAAGGTGAAGGTGATGTTATTGTATTTGGGGATATGAATGCTCGCACAAAAACATTGCAACATGATACTCAACAATTTGATATGCCATACATTTCAAGGGAGTTGGAGGAAGTTCACTTGTATGATCGTACTTCAATGGATGAGAAAGAGCCGGATCACTATGGAAAGTTACTTTTACACATGTGTAATAGCACGGGTATGCTCATTGCCAATGGTGTATCTTTGTGGAGTGGAACCAATGGATTTACATGTAGAAGACATAATGGGGATAGTGTGATTGACTATATGCTACTCTCTGAAGCCATCATGTATCGCATAAAGAGTTTTATGTTTGGTCAATGGACCCCGGAATCTGACCCTCGCACCTTATGTATTGACCTTTCATGTGGAGAAGCAACTAAGCATGATAATCTCAGCCAAAGGAAAGAGAAGTTATCACTATGTATGGATTTCAAACGGGCACCAATGTACATTGAAATGGTTGAGCAAAAATTATGGATGACAAAGCTTCAATGTGATGCACCATTGGAAACTAAATGGGAAGCTTTCAAGAAAGCTATTTGTTCTTGTGCGGAAGAATGCTTTGCCATAAAGCATCTCCATGGTATTAACAAAGATAGATCACGCAAAAGGTGGTTTGATAAAGAATGTCAAGATGCTCGAAAGTCCTTGATAAAGCTTGATGCAACTATGGACAAAGACAACTATCAAAGTCATTTGCATACATACAAGGCATTGATTCAAAAGAAGAGAAGAAGATGGGAAGTAAAGCAACAAGAATTTCAAGTCCAAGAAGAGGCACATGCATGTGGAAGATTTTGGAGAAATTTGAGAGGCAAGCGGGTTGAGAATTTTGGTAACTTGAGTCTAGTGGATATGTACACACATTGTAGGCAATTATATGAGCAAGAAAATACTGAAAAAATGCCATTTTATGGTTCACTCCCATGTATGCCGTCTTTTTTTACTATTGAGGATGTATGCGGTGGGCTTGAAAAGTTGGCCACTTGCAAAGCGGGAGATCTTCAAGGTATCAAGCCGGAGATGATCAAATGGACGGGAGATTTTACCCATGAGTGGATGTGTGATATGTTCAACCTTGCACTTCACCATGGTATGCCTTATGATTGGAGTACTAATTGGGTTAAGCCTTTGCATAAAGGAGGGGATGTAAAGAATGTAAGCAACTACCGGACTATAATGATTGGGTCTCTTATGGCAAAGTTATTTGGGTGCATAATGGAGATGAAATTGAGTGATTGGGCTGAAGAGAATGACAAACGTGCAAAGGGACAAGCGGGTTTTCGTCGATGCCATAGTACCATTGATCATCTTGTCACTCTTCGTGTTCTCATGGAGGAAAGTCGGTTGAAAGGCAAGCGATTGTATTGTTATTTTGTGGACTTTAAAAAAGCCTTTGATATGATTCCACGTAACAATTTGTGGAGAAGGATGGAAGAACTCCAAATGCCAAGTGAGTTTATGCTTGCGGTTTCTCGAATCTATGAGAAGGTGATTTGTCAATTGCGCATGGGAAGAGAAATTTCAGAAATTTTTGTAAGCACTATTGGGGTTAAACAAGGATGTCCATTGTCACCAACTCTCTTTGGTCTATGCATCGATCAATTGGAACAAATGGTACTTGACTTTATGCAAGAAGAAGGCATTGAAGAGGTCACTATTTGCAATGCGGTAATCATGCTTTTGTTGTATGCGGATGATGTAGTGCTTCTAGCACACACTTTAGAAGATGCACAAAAGCTTATGGTTGTCCTTGAGAACTTTTGTTTGCATAGTGGGCTGATTGTAAATGAATCCAAAACAAAGGTTATGCTTGTGAAAACCAACCATAAGGAGAAGCCATGCATTGTGTACAACAACGAGACACTTGAAGTTGTTGAGAGCTTTAAGTACCTTGGCCTTGAGGTTCCATCCAATCACAAGTGGTA
This sequence comes from Adiantum capillus-veneris, assembly GCF_014529385.1. Classification (NCBI taxonomy): domain Eukaryota; kingdom Viridiplantae; phylum Streptophyta; class Polypodiopsida; order Polypodiales; family Pteridaceae; genus Adiantum; species Adiantum capillus-veneris. Next base: position 143,702,703 of record NC_140939.1, read on the forward strand.
TGAATGTGCTATGCGTCGTTTGGAAGCGGGAAAGAGAGCATATTATGCATTTGAGAACATGTGTAATGCGGGAAACATCAAGTGTTGGGTTCTCAAGAAGTATCTTTTTGATGCATTGGTGACACCGGTTCTTCTTTATGGAGTTGAAGTGTGGGGTGGGAGCATCTCAAAGTCTACTTGGAAAGAGTTTGAGAATGCCCAAAAGCGTTTTCTTACAAACTTTCTCCAAGTTAAGACACAAACACCATATATGCTCCTACTTCTTGAGTCGGGATCTCTTCCAATTGAGGTTATGGGCATGGAAAGGGTTGTGGAGTACATGATAAAGATGCGTCAAAACCCCTCACATCGACTTCCTACAATTGCATGGGAAGCAAGCAAAAAAGTTCAAAAGACGCATAAAAGCAAAATCTTGAGCACGGGATGGATACAAGACATAAAGAAGTGGTTTGGGAGATGGGATGCATTACACTTGCTACATGATGCTTCAATTGACTCTCAAGTGAATGAAGCTTTTCTACAACGCCAATGTATTACGGCTTGGGAGAAATCCGGTGGGTCACGCTTCATACATTACACCACCTATATTGCCCCCAACTACAAAACCATGTTCTTCGCTGAGAGAGGAAACCGTACTCACACTTACATGCTTGAGCCTATTCCCTTGTCCGCGATATGCACTATCGCAGCAATTCGGCTTAGCTCCCATTTCCTTCGATGCGAGATAGGGCGTTGGGGCAATGGAGAAGAGTCAAATCGATTGTGCACATTATGCTCACTGCAAGTTCGAGAGTCTGAGTACCACACACTACTAGAGTGCTCAGCTTTTGATCACATCCGAACTTGCTTCTCTCACATTTTCAGCCATAACTTAGACCTACACACTTTCCTCTCCCAGCCAAAGTGTGGGCTCTCCATTGCGACTCTCATCACTACAATTTTGGAGCATCGAGAGTCACTCATCAGCCGTACACATACTACATCACATGTAACTTTGGTCCCATAGGTCATATTTGACCTCCGAGGAAGATAATAAAATCTATCTATCTATCTATCTCTCTCTCTCTCTCTCTCACACACACACACACACACACAAGCATTGAGAGTCACTAAAAATCAGCTCTGCACTCTCACATAATACATTTCTTTTGGTCCCATAGGGTATTTGAGTTCTGAGAACGATAAAGGAACCTCTCTCTCACTCTCTCTCTCTCACACACACAGGCATGTGCCCACATATACCAACATATTCACAAAAAATTCCCTTATAAAACATTTTTAATATTGAACATACATGGGGAAATCAATAAATCAAAATGCATCTTTTGTGGATAACAACGATATAAGTTAGTAAAATACTTCAAGGCACTTAATGTGTAAAAGGTCGTGATGACTCATGGAGATAAATATAAGCCATGATAGAAATAGTCGTATATCAACTTAAGTGCTTCGTTAGGGCTATGTCCCCTTACAATTGTTAAATATTTCTTTCAATTGAGTACTAAATTGAGTGTGGTGCAATGTGCACGAAAAAAAGAGACCCATATATTGCATAGTAGGAACTATTGGAACAAAAGGAAATATATAGGCTGCCTCATGTGGCACGTGCAACTCACAGACGAGCACACAAAGAAGTAGATGTCAGGGCATGTAGCTGGTAGGAAACTGCATGGGAACAGGTAGGCAGAAGAAAGCCAAGTAACTGGTGGGATACAACCAAGCCGTTGCAAGAGGACATAGCGACTAGGGAGGACAAACGAGATTTTGTTAAATATTATATCATGACTCAAATGACAAGCACGTCGTGTTGTCTAGCTTATGTGGTGCAAACCATGTTGTCTCTCTCTCTCTCTCTCTCTCTCTCTCTAATGCTTGTGGGCATGACCCTATACTTGCAGATGGAAGTGCACTCTCTCTCTCTCTCTCTGTCTCTCTCTCTCTCTCTCTCTCTCTCTCTCTCTCTCTCTCTCTCTCTCTCTCGTTTTTCTATAGTGGTAGATGCAACGACCATGGAGATGACGATGACAAGGTGTTGTGTTAGAGTAGATCATCCTATAGGTGATGGTGATTAGGTGATGAGCGGGGTGAGGAGTGGCATCGCTTGATAGAGCAAGCCGGGGAGGTAGGGTAGAGCTAGAGGGTACAAATTTTTTTGAGGTGCTTCTATTAGTAAGAATCTATGAAGATGCTCGCAGTTTGCCCAATGGAAAAAACTAGAGGCTGGCATATGGAGAGAGAGAGAGAGAGAGAGAGAGAGAGAGAGAGAGAGAGAAGGGGAGGGGCGGGGGGGAGGGAGGGAGATGTCATCTATAATGGTGAGGCAAGAGACAAAGAGATGGATTTTTTTAACATGGTCTACGTCGAATTTCTCTTTAAATTTCATCGATGCCCTATGGCTTATGGGTCGCTGGTCTATGCTTGGTTGATTGAATATAGCAGTTGTGCTTAGTTTTTCACCATACCATCTTGAGATGGTTGTTGCTCTATGACTTTGGGTTGCCCTCCCACGCAAGAGCCGTAATGCATGGCATGACACACATAGTATCAAAGGATATATGCTATGATGCAGGTAGGGTTGCACAACGAGGGAATGAAAAGGGCAGAGATATGCACTAAGATGGCAATGGTGAGGGGGGGCTTTGCAGACTTGATGATGGCATTGCGAGTATACCTTCTGCCTTCACATTCCTAGATTCACCGGGAATATCTAGGGAAAATTGATTGGGTGTCAATGAAAGGGACCCAATAGTAGTTTGATTAAAGGTATAGCCACTGACGCACACAATTCAACATTTTAAAAAATGGGTGCTTGTTGTTATTGTTAGAGCCTTCCCCCATAGGCCCGTTAGTATTGAAGGCCCCTTTATCTATGCATTGGCAACAACAAATCAGCTTGCATGATGCGCTTAAAACTATCGCTTGCAACCTGTCAAAAGGACCTTTTGTAAATGTGGGGGGTTGTTGAAGCACGCCCAATAAGAAGACTGCATTAATTTGCTGGTTAACGTTGTTGCTTAAGAGTTTATCAAGCACCCTAGTCTTGTAGGTGAGGGACCTCCCAATCAACATTTAGAGGGCTCATGAGCGATCCCTCTTAATGAACTCTCTTCAACAAGCATCAACACACCCAAAATATTTATTCGAGAGTGGTAAGTGACTAACGATTATCAATAGTGGCACATGTGCAAGGACTACTATCATCTCATGTCTTATGGAAATAACTATCTTGGCATTAATGTGTGTGTGTGTGCGCGCGCACGCGCGTATTTTAAGTGAAGGTCTTGCTCCGTTTTTTGACTTGCTCGGGAAACCTCACTCGGTGAATGGTAACACTCAAAATTCCGACTTGCTCGAGGAAGTGTCTTTCCTAATATCTCTTTTATGATTAGGCCCTATCTTCATAGGAGTGTTACCATGCATCGAGCAATTTTTTCCGAGCAAGGACAAACCCGAGCAAGGTTGTTCCCTTTTCAATTTTAAAAATGCCAGTATGTCCCAACAATTTTTGAAACAAAAAGTGCGACACAATCCCAAAAGATGCCTGTTGCAAAGACAAAAGATTGGATTGACAAAAGGAAGGGCGTAGAGTCATCTACTATAGCGCGCTGGCACGAGAAATAGCATGGGGTCAATGACACAAAGTCATTGATAACAGCGTGGCCAAGCAGGTTTTGGGAGGGCTTGGTTATATTTTTTTATTAATGTGCTGCCTATGCCGTGCAACATATGCAACCTCCTACATTGTTAGCTCAGTTGACTTGAAGATGCACGTGTGGAGTAGCGAGAGTTCGAGTCCAGCTTGCTAAGGTTTTGGTTGGACAACTTGCAAAGGGCTAATGCTGCACCCGTTGGAATCTCGGCAAGATTGCAATAAATATAATAATGAACCTATTAGAATATTGAACCGAGTAGTAGGCCAATTGAGGGTAAGCGGAAAGGGAGAAATTCTGCCTCAATATAAAGAAAAATAGTGTAAAGCCCCAAAAAATAAGCTTAATTTTCTTGAACTTTCTCTTGGCAAATTCGACAAAAGAAATTTGTATGTTTGAAAAAATGGTTTTTCCTGAACAGTTGAACCGAATATGGCTAGTCGTTTTGAACAAATCGACGGAAGGGAGATTCTGTTGAAGATACCCGTTTTTTAATCAGATGTGGTGACATGCAGGCTGCCAAGCTCTCTCTCTCTCTCTCTCTCTTTTGCGTGACTTGCTACACGGTGCAGGCGAAGCATATGCGTGAGGAGGTAGGGAGGGGTTTGTTGCTCTATGTTGAAGCAATATAGCAGGTGCTGGGCAACTCCGGTGGGATAGGCTGTCTCCGTCTCTCTTGTCCATGTGCTAGTGAAGAGCATGGGAACATGGTCACATGTGCAAGGACTGTGGACACGAGAAGGTGTGATGGCAACTAGAGGTCTAGGCTGCTGCAGGTGTAGCAAGTGTGTGAGCATGTGTGCACGATTTTAACAAAATCGTTAAGAAAAGGGGATCTAAAGATGATGCCATTTGAGCGAAGGCCAAAAGTTGGCAGACTTTCAAGTGGGAGGGAGGATTTTGAGGCACCCGCCTCTGAAGGCAATTGCAATTGCTTTCAGAGGTGGTGGGCGGCGGCTCTGAGTTCTTTGCTTTGTCTCGCCCTGTAGGGCGATGGGTAGCTGCTAGTATTCTAGTTTCTCGCTGGTCTCATTACTCTCTCTCTGTGTGCAATTTTTGTGTGTGTAACGCCTCTCAAATACTCAGATACTTGTTCCCCATCCCTGCTTCCTTTCAGGAAGCAACTCCTCTTCTTGTCCCTTGAAACCCCCGCTACCTTTTTTTATGACCCCTCAAATAGACACACTGACATTGCCAGGCTCTCAGGGTAACAAGCAAAGCAAGGAAAAAGAACGAAGAAGGAAGCGAAGGAGATGAGGGTTATGGGGTGAAGAGCTCGGAAGAGGAGAGAGCACGGCTAGTCCTCGGCTAGCAACACAAGTCAGTGAAGCAAAGTCTCTCTCTCTCTCTCCCTTTTGACCTTGATTCAACGAAGAAAATAAAGGCAAGATCTCTTTCGAGCTAGTTCTCGGCTTGTCTTCGGTAAGAAAATCAAGCAAAGGAAACCTGAAGAAGCTTGGTTGAAGCTAGCTTGAGAAGGAGGGTGTCAAGGCAATCAAGCAAGATCGAGAAGAAGGATCTTGAAGCTTGGTCGAAGCTAGCTTGAGAATGTGGGAGGGCTTGAAGCAAGGAGCAATCTCTCGCTCTCTATTTCGAGCTTGGACAAGGCAAAGCTTTTGTATCTCAGCCTAAGCAAGAACGAACTCTCTCTTTCAAGTTTTCACAAGGGGCAACCTTGCTCTCTCTCCCTCATGCTCAATCGATCAAAGGAGGGCAATTGAGGTCCAAGCTCTCTTGCTCTCAAGCTTGGCCAGAGATTAGAAGGGAAGAAAAAGGGCTTTCTCTCTCTCAGCTTGATAAGCAAAACGGGTCTCTCTCGCTCTCTCAAGAAGGGGAGGGAAAGCAAAGGGCTCGGAGATTAGGCACAAGAGGCAAGCATTGAAGAAAGATCTCTCTCTCTCATTCTCCAACCGAGGCATAAAGAAGTGGTAAGGGGAGTTCTTTCTCTCGTTCTCAGATAAGCTTGAGAAGTCGAAGGAGGAGAAGGCAGTCTCTCTCTCTCTCTCTCTCTCGTGCATAAGCAAGTGACTCAAGCTAAAGAAGCAAGAGGTCAAGAGCAGGAGAACAACAATTAAGTGAGTATAAAGCAAATAGAGTAAGAAGTTGCACAATATTTGGCAATAATCAAAGCTTGATGATCGAGGCAGTGAGTGAGTTGAAGATTGTAGAATCTGCGAGGTATTTGAAGAAGATAAAGCAGCAGAGGAAAATTTCCATCACCGTCGTCCATTAGAGATTGATTAAGCATTTTGTTAAGTCCGATGTCGTTAACGGCCTAATTTATCTTGTAAACGCTTAAGCTCCTAGTTAGCAGATGATCCAAGTGACGGTGCTATTAACAGCCCACCTTGGCTAAGGATTAAGTTGTACTCAAGCGTTAATCAATTATTTGATGATTACGATGATTGCCAGAGTTATCAGTTGTTCTTGTTCTCTCTCTTTCTCACCTCCGATAGCCAGAGGCCTGGTGCCCACCCGACTCACGTAGCGAACACAAATCCCCCGACAACATGTTGGTATGTGTGATCTGTCTTGAGGTAGGTTGTACTGATTCATGTGAAGCTTAAAGGTACTTAGTCCCTGTCCAAGCTTGTGGGAGAGGGTGGTGTTCTTTCCTGAAACAAACTCAGTAGATCCCTAGTTTCTCTAGTGAGAGTGTGAGCCAATGCTTCCGTTATCTGTGCTGCAACATCGGGTGCGACTTGGAAACTGACTGTGATAATTACCTCGGTGACTGCAGTTACCCAATTCTCAAAGTAGAATAGTGATTCTCTACTGTGCAGATCTCCTTCCATCTTGTTGTTGTGGGTTGGTTGTAGGTTGCGGCCATGGTTTCGACCTTCTCCTTCTTCTTCTTGGCACTCGCCCTATGTATATCCACTAGGTTTGGCGAGTTGGTCGACTCTCCCACTGCAAATCGATTACCATTACGCTTGGCGCTCGAGATTCGATGGAGATGCGGAGTTCGTCTAGTTGTGCTTGGAGCTCTTCTTCTTCTGTCGTCCAGTTAGCAAATCCTGCTAGCCATTCATCCATTCACAATAGTTTAGGGGTTTCAGTCTTGTAAACTGAAGGGTTTCATGAAAAGATCCTCCATGGGGGCACCAAATGATGGGAGAAAAGCGAACGCCGAACCGTGACGGCCTCTAAAACACCGGGGGCCGAATGGCGTGCCTCGAGCCTATCACGATAAAGCGAATAGGGGGCACCACCTAGCTTTGAGCGGTTAGGACGCAAACAACACACCACCATAACAAAGTTTTCATCCAAGAGAGATGGATGCTTGGGAGTAATGGTGAAGAGGAAGGGAAATGAAGCAAGTTTTAGAGAGAGAGAGAGAGAGAGAGAGAGAGAGAGAGAGAGAGAGAGAGAGAGAGAGAGAGAGTGAGAGAGAGTATAGTGGCTTAGTACTTAGGCACCGCAAAAGGATGGCGAATCCGCACACCCTTCACACATACACAAGCGCTCTCCAAACACAAGACTAGGTGGCGATTCCGCACACCTCACATGGGAAAAACATTGCTAGAAACATACTCACAAAACCTCAAGATTTATTTAGAGAATAAGGCGATGAAATGGGGAGCATAGGGTAGGGGAAAGAGAAGGGAGAAAGTGGTAGAGCACATGGCAGATAGGTGGGAGATGATGGTGAAGATTCGCACGAGGGTTATGGCCATCATCCTTCATTTAGCTGCCCTTCATCTTCCATAGCCCAAGGGTGTAGAGGTCATGCTCAAGTCGAGCATGGTGACTGTGGTGATGGTGATGGTGTGGGTGTGTGTGTGTGCGCCACACACAGTGCATAGTGTACTCTTTGGTGATGTTGTGTGTGTCATTAGTGTGATGGTGACCCCTCTTTATATACGGGAGGAGGTGGAGGATTTCTAGAATTTTAAAAATCAAGAAATTATTATCTAGCTGCACCGGCCATGTGACTATGGGCCCCACTTGTCTGGCTGTGTGTATATCCGCCAGAACAACAGTCTCAAGAGAGAGAGACTAATAGAGGGAGATGGGTTGATGGAAAAAGTGAGTGAGATGGAAAATAAGTAGTTACAAGAGGGAAGAGAGAGGAGTGTGTACAGAGGTAAATCCGTGTGTACACTAAAAAAATCTGGTAACCATCATGTAAAGGTGGGTCTGTGGGTACCTTTTTCAGTAGAATTGAGTGTGTGTGAGTGTGGGGGAGGCCATCTGGCTACAAGACAAGAGAGATTTTGAATTTTAGAGAGAGGGGGGTATTTGGATCATGGGAGAGTGTAGGAGAGAGAAAAAAAGGGGGTGGGGTATGCTATTTTGGAAGATAGGAGAGGTGGCATGTGACAAAGAACGTATTATTGACGAGGACAGGGGTGGGGTAGATTGAGGGGAGAGAGAAAGGAGAAAGGACAAGGGGAAGAGAGAGGGGGTTGACCTTTTGAGTGGCGGAGAAGAAAAGGGACAGGCGGTGGGGCAACAGTGAAGAAGAAGGAGGCACGGTGGGGATGGGTTGCCTCATAGGCACGAGGTGGCCTATTTTACCTTTCTCACTTATCTACATACTCATACTTTTTTTTTCTTACTTTTCCAATGCCTTTTATCACTCCCTCCCTAAGAGGGGGTTTCCATGGGGCGGGGAAGAGAGAAGAGGGGTATGGGAGCCTGGCTTGTGAAAAGCCCTCATCAATACGACGTAAAAGTATCTCCTCTAAAGAGAAAGTCATGGTGGCCATTTTTCGCAAGGTGGTCATTTTAGTGTTTTAGATCATCCGGACATTGATCCTTTATATTTCAATGAAGATGATCACACCGACCATGATTGCTAGCATGATCTGTCTTCTACTTACCAAAATAATTTTAAAAGTTCCTTGCCATATGACTATTCTATATGTATGAATGAATCTTCTTCTCAATGTCACAAGAAGACTTATGAAAAAGAGCATATCCAAGCCCACTTTATGCAAACAACCTACTCCTTGCTTTGATCCTTGCAAACTGTTATGAAAATTTCTATTTTGTTCCTGTATAGATCTTTTATACCATTGCTTTGATTCATAGTAATGAAAAATTTGTAAGAGGTGACATATTGTCTTCTTGCAAAGTCCAAATCTTGTGATGTTGCAATGCTCTTCAAAGTGATTGGATTTTTTTTTAAAAATGTTGTATAGTTGCTCATACTCTTTTAGAATGATTGAAGCTAGTCTATTATCAATAGTTTTCAAAGACTCTAATGAAATATTGTAGCCAAAATGCAAGAAGTTCATACCAGATGCTGAAATTCCATTGGTGTGTTTATCTAGTAAAGCTTGAGCTTCATATTGCTCAAGCATTATATCTTCATTTGGAAAACCTTCTTTGAATATTTTAAGAATTTGTATTGTTAGACCTACGAAGTAGTTGTATTTGAATTAATTATATTTGAAATTATGAATAATATAAGTAAAATTTTTAAAACCTAAGTTTTGTGATGTGAATAATATAAATAGATATTCTACATCATAAGCTAAATTATTTACCATCTACAAAGGATTTCTTTAGTATATGTGTTTTTTTCCATGTTTAAAACATAATGTCGGATGTGTCCATATATTGTTTTAGCTCATCATAAGATGACCAACCATAAATGTAATTTATTGGATCACATCTTGAGATATTTTCATATTTAAGTTGTTTGATTCTTAAGAAGAAGATCTCTCTGTGTTGCCTTTTTTATTTTCGTTTCTCTTCTTGTTCTTTTTCTTGTAGGTCTATTGTGGCTTTTGCTTTAGCTTTGATATAATTGAAGACCTAATATATACTAGTACAATTTATACATTTAAAGTTATAAATAATGAAGTATGTGATTAGAAATATAGGCTTACCTCCATATTGTTTATCTTTAAATATGAAAAAGATAACAAAGAATTTTTTAAGTTTCTTTTAATATATCAATTTAGTAATAAACTATAGCACCTTAAGTTTGATATAAAATAATTAAGCATACATTACCTTTGTTTTAATCTTTGGATTATACTTTTGTAAGTCAATAATCTTCATATATATAATGACTTATTACTTTCATTTCAAAATTGTTGATTGTAATTGAATTCAATATTTTTATGTTCTTTCGGCTAGTGATCGACACAACATGGCATATAATAGCCCAGGAGAAAAACATTTTTGGACTATTAACAATGACTTACCAAAGATAGTACAGCCTTGGGATTTATGTCCAGTCATTGCATATGCTAGTGTTAGTGGAAAGGATGTTTTATGGTACCATATTGCATTGTATGTCTTTTTTAAATATTTAGATCTTCGAATAGTTTCATTTTGTTGTGTATGATTTACACATATTATAAGTTTTGCTATAATAGATGTTATATTGTTATAATTAATATCTACAACTGTCTCAAAAGTTCCATTAGCTATACCTATTGCTAAATCTATGTTTTGTGTAAACATTACTAATGCACCTATTGCTACTTTTGATAAGGAATGAAATTTTGCATCATTTATCTTGTTGTAGTTTGGTATATGATGTGCTGTTGTAGCAATATCTATATTGATTATATTGTAACAGTTGAATATCTTTATTAAGATAAGGTCATTATAGTATATGACATCTTTATTATGTGTACATAATATAGCTGTATCAATATCTGTATATTGTTCTAAATATTTCTCCTGTATATGTATGTTATAAGTATTTATTTGATTGTGATTTAGATGGTTTACTTTGTCTGATTATATTTAAGAATTTAATGAAGTCTGGATCTGAACAATGACGTATTGAGGTATTTAATGTATGGTGCGTAGCTAATTTCCAAAATGTAGAATTTGTTACTACACATTTTTGGCATATCAAGTCTTTATTTTTACAGTTACATATTGCAAGAAATTGCACTATATCTCCAAATAAAAGTAATTTTTTAGTGTTAAAGATTTCTAGCATAGATAGATTACAAGCTTCTGAAATTTGGAGTATAACTGTTGTAACATTTGTGACATCATCATTGAGAATTCATCAATTATAATTGCATCAAAATATATTACTTTAATTGAACGAATATCATTTGGTTCTAAATTAGAACAACATAATTGATTTTTATTGGGTAAACAAAAATAATAATGTGAAGTACGTGCTAATTGACTAAGTCTTGTAGCTGCTACTCTCAACATTGCTGTAAGGAGGACTCCTATGTTTTTGGCTATACATTTAAATGTGTTGTATTGAATTATAAAAGTTTTCCTAGATCTAGGTGTTCCATTTATTATATGTAACCCATCCGACTTTAAAAAGTTTGTTGTATATTTTTTTCTTGCTCTTTAGTCAAAGCTCTATTTTCTATGTGTTTAAGCTCTTGTAGATGTATTAGATAAGTTACCCAATATTTTCCTCTAATGTTGTTTTGAAAACATTTGGAGCAGCTATAAATTGCTATATTGTCTTCTTTGTTATTTTGAGATTATGTTAGATAGGGATTAGATAATTCATATCCTCGTAAATAGGTATTTGTTTTTTTTCTATATTTCAAGGTTTATTTTTCATACTTACTAAATAAGTTTCCACAATTCAAACAATATTTATATGATATGATCGAATTAGAAAAAATATTTATCCATGAATCAAAATCTAAATTATAAATGTCAAAAGTTGGAAGTAAGTTTTTTTTTCTACGTAGATGTCTTATCATCTTGGTATGCTTTGCTTTTTGTTTTAGTTTGGATGCTTTTTTAGGTAGTATTTTATTTGTTTTCATTTTCAATTACTTATCATTTATTATTATTTTGTGCATTTATTGACCTTAAGATTTTATTTTATTTATATTTTTTATATGTATATTATTTCTAATGAGCTTAGATTAATATTCTGATTTGAAAAGAAAATCTCTTTGATCTTATTGTGGTAATCAAAATATTAAAATTAAAATCTTTTCTTTAATAGGTCTTTAAAATATTCTTAGATCTGACATACCTTGTGTTATAGTCAAATGTTAAGTTGCTTTGTACTTGTTGAAGAGCTTCTAGTAAACTAGCAAATGGTAAACCTTATGAAGTTAGAATACAGAGTTATATATAATTTGATGCTAATTATCAAAGAAATTATAATCATTGCTTTAATTATAAGAACATAACATGTCTATAAATGGAAGATGTTGGGGCTCAATTTTGATTTAGCACGCTTGGGTTTTGTGTGCAACTTTGAGTGAAGCAAGATTTTGAGACAAGTCATTTGGGATTTATGCATTGCAATGAAAAGGATTTTACAAGAAAAGTATCGGATTAGTTGGAGTGATTAGTTAGGGTAATCTAAGATGAGGAGAAAGCTAAACTCAACTGCCTGCATTGTGAAGGGCCTTTGAAACGAGGTGAAGTCAAACCAAGTTGTCTGCACCGTGATCATTTTCTATGAAGTAAGGAGGCCAGACTAAGCAGGCTGCATTGTGAATAATCTCTGAGAAAAGGAAAGGCCAGACCAATGTTGAAGATACTGTGTACTGCAACAGTCATTGAGAGACCAAATGGACCACCACGAGATGGTGTCTTGGCAGGAGGTAACTTCATCCTCTGGGAAAAACACAAGCCAAAAGGCTGTTGTCCACCCAAAAGCGCGACTACGAGGTGATAAAAACGCTTCTATTGATCGATTTTCAGTGTGCTCGTACGCTCTCGGCAGGGTCCGAAACAGTGCAGAGGGTGTAGGGAGGGTGGGGAATCAATGTCAGATCCCCTGGTGGGATGAAAATAGTATTGGAAGTATGGCTGAAATCTGATAATCTTGAGAGGAACTGGATCAGCAAGACATAGATGCCGAGCTGGTGTGGAAGAAAAAGTTAGGGTTGAAATGTTAAGCGCTACATTCTTGCTATGAAAACAATACAATTGTCCAAAAATGAAGCTCCCCAAAAAATGTTGGGGTAGACGAAAACACTAATGGAAGAGGGGCATTTTTTATGAGCACTCACACAATTGCTTCCATCCCCTCTCCCTCTTTGTCTCCCTCTTTTTGCATTTGTAAATGCTCAACTAACAATTCGTGCATCCCACTTATCACATAAACAACACATCCACGCATTCACAACTACAATGCAAGATGCATGAAGGGCAGGTGAGCAACGCTGAGCTGATGTCCTGTTAACGATTGCTTTGGCTAGAAAGACTCCAATTGAAAAAGGAAGAGATGATGAGCTTGTAAGATTCTGAATGAATTGTGTACTCCATCTACCGCTACGCATAGAGATGCAATGTAGGAGTAAGCAATGTGGTTGGACTTGCATAGGAATCAAAAAAAGGTTGCCTTGTTATTTCCACCTAAAGCACATTGAGCGGTGGGAAAGCTCAAGCATCTTATGCTGAATGCATTTTTACTTAATGTTATAGCTACAAAGAATCATCTTTGCATCGTACGTTCACACCCAACCTGTCAATTCAATCAAATACGGGTAAACTCTCCAAGAGATTCCAAGCAATGAACTTGTCTAAGAAGAGATTGAAAATCCTCTCCCTAAGTCCATGTAGATGCTTGTGTAAGCAAGTGATTTGATGTGTCAAGGTCAAGTGGTAAGTGTCTGTCCACCCAAGATAGTGTTTTCTCTGGGAATGTCGGAATCCCATATGCCATGAGCATGGGCATATCTTGTGTGAACTCCTTTGATGAGTGCACATTTGTGTCCATAGCAAATCATAATTCACGAGATCCTTTGGAGTGCACAACCGCCGAATGATGACTGGAATGAATGGATCTCCGAAGGACAGTATTCCCATAGACGATGAAGCCAATGTCAAAAATACCGTGTACTACAACAGTCACCAAGAGACCGTACAAACCAGCACAAGATGGTGTCCTAGCAAGAGGTAACTTCATCCTTTGTGAAAAACACAAGCCAAGAGATTGTTGTCCACCCAAAAACACAACTGCAAGGTGCTAAAAATGTTGTTGTTCAACAATTTCCAGCATGCTCGTACGCTCCTAGTAGGGTCCGAAACAATGTACAAGGCGTAGGGGGATGTGGAATCAATGTCGAAGCCCTTGGTGGGCTAAAAACAGAGAAAATAGCAACAGAAGTATGGTTGGAATCTAATGATCTTAAGAGGAATAGGATCACGGATGTCGAGTTCCTGTGGAAGGCAAGATTTAGGGTTAAAAAGCTAAGCGCTCCCTTCTTGCTTCAAAAATGGTACAGTTGTCCAAAAACGTAGCTCCCCAAAAAACGCCAAGAGCAAACAAAAACACTAATGGAAGAGAGGCATTTCCGACGAGTACTCTCACAATTGCTTCCATCCCCTCTCCCTCTTTGTCTCCTTCTTCCTGCATTTGTGAATGCCTACCCTCAAGGCCTTGAGTCTCAAAAGATGACTTAGGGTGCCGAGTGACCGCGAAGGGTCTCGAAACCAACTCAAGGAGAGAGACCAGTAATACTCTCCTTGCCCATAAGAGAGCTCGATTTCCTCATCGAGCATGTCAAAACCGTATAAAAAATGAAGCGTGCCCTATCCATCCCTATCCTCATCCGCATACATAGTAGCAATAAGGGGTGCACTGTAGTGCTCATCTAAACTAGCATACCACTTGCCCCAAGAACGCAACCAAAGAAACCCTCTAGCTATATTTAGGGGCTGATGCTCCTTGGGATATATTTTTGTGCCCTATGGGGAATACATGAAGAAGTGAAGCACAGTTGGCTGCCCCACTATTTCTATGAGCCGATACTTGTTGTTTCATCTGAACATTTGGTGGCCTACCATTGTGGCCTTGTACATTTCACCCATTACGTGTGTAGCATCACCATACAACCTCCTCTATCAACGGGGGGCCCATCAGTCTTCTATGGCTTGCATCAGTCGTATACTCCGTTGGGCCATTTGGTATGAATTATCTCAACCCACGTAGTGCTCCAAAACCCTAGCAAGAATCTCCAATTTCTCGGGCTTATTCTGTCTTTGATTGACCATGCTTAGTTGCCTTTTTGTTGCCTCCTCATCATACATCCTAGTTGCTTTATACTGCATCATAATTGTATCCACAATCTGAACCTGGGCTCCCTTTCCCGGGTCCCATACAAGGCCAAGTCCACCTTGCCTATTTTCTTTACCGCATAACTGTCCTCGAGGGGTCACTGTCCCAACTTAGAGACTCCCCTTTTCAAGCATCAAAAAAACCTTGCGTACATTTATCTTCAACAGGGCTTTCTAAGCCACAATACCTGCCCGTTTTGTGGGCTTATTAACCAAAGGATACCAGCTCTAGCTGCCATTCGCATTCCCAAGAGCACTCAATCTAGATACATACTACAAGCCCTCTACTCGCGGCTCAAACAACGACAGCATGTGCACAAAACGTGGTGTACTTCAAAAAGCCCAAAAGCGGCAAGGCCATGAACCTCAATGCTATTTTGAGAAAATTCAAAGTAAGGGTGTCTCTCCAGCGGCTGTTGAAAGAAAAAGTTGTGCTTGAGACTACCTTGGTCAACGTGTTTCATGCCAAATGTGGTGTACTTCATTTCTTGAAGTGCATTTACTGCAAGATATGCCCAGCACAGGGAATGGCATTCCTGACACAAAGCAAGGATAGCGGATGTGAAGCGAGTGCATCTCTTTGGCAGCAATTACCTATGCTTGCATCTTGAAGGCATGTGGCATGTGGCTCATCTAGGCAAAAGAATGATTAAGGAGTTCTTTTGTTTAGAATGCCATCTCTTGGAGTATTTTGATTGCAGCATATGCCTAAGAGGGGCATAGTGTCCCCGCTCTGGATTTTTTTTACCTGAATCAGTTTGTGGGTTGTTTTCGATGGATGCAAAGTGAGGGTGTCTTTCCAAATGCAATCACCTACGTTTGCATCTTGAATGCATGGCTTGATGATGGTCATAGATCAAACAAGGAGTCTCTATTGGTGTCGTAGGTGCTTTGAAAGAGCTGGAAATGGAATGTCTTGGTGGACATCTATGTCGATTGTGGTGTACTTCAAAAATATCTCTCTCCGGGCATCCCTTGCAACACACTAGGTATCATGAGTGACGTTAAAGGAAATGTATGGCCAGAGGAAGATGCTTTGTGCCGACCCATTGAGGTCGTTTGGAATGGGGATAAGGAGTAGCTAAAGAGAGTAGACTCTCATGTATGTGACAAGGTGCACGATGATCAATGAGGACCATATGGAAAGCCTGATGGGACTGGTGATACTAGTTTTTATGAGCCTAAAGGTGCTTGTTTTGATGGGCGCTTGGAATATGCTACAAGGTCAATTACGATTAGATCCGATATATTTTGGATTATTGAAGATGGTTTTAGAAACCTCACGTGGGTCGGTTATTAATACTGAAGGTTGCTTCAGGATGGTTTGGCAATTACAATGCATGGTGCTTGCAAATTGTGCCAGATTTTGGGTCCAACAAGACTTCCTTTTACGGTAGTATTGCAAGTACAATAGGTGTCGAGGTACACCAAGATAGCCAGCAACTGTTGGTTCTTGTTAGGGATGCACATATGCGGCTCAAAAGTATCAGATCTAAGACTTTTTGCTGGTCAGCAAGAAACTAAACTTTTTTTTGCAACTGTATTGTTTTGCAAGCTTTGGGTGATAGAACCTAGAGACCCAGGTATGCTTGTTCTGTTATATTGGAAGCTGATGCTTTCTCGAAGCAAAAATAAAGATGAAGTTGAGGTCACTAGGACAAAACAACCGGTGTCCAAACCCACTTGATTATGAACTCTGATGGGCAAGGAGCCCATTTTTTAGCTTCCAGTAGAGGTTTTGTGACAGGTATAAAGATTCAGTGCTATTGGAATTAGGGGTGGCAACCATGGCTAGCTCTTCTTTCGGCTAATGAGCCCACCAAACATGCATGTAATAGGACTGAGAAAGGCCTAACGATCGTGGACATATGTGAAGTTTCTCTGATTTATGATGCGAGGATCTGGTGTGTGATAGTGGGAGTCTCGTAGTTGAGACGATGACTCCTCAAGGTGGGTTATGTAGGAAGAAAAACGGGTATAAAGGCCTCGTATGGGACCTGAGGAAAGGGGCCCATGATTGGATTGCAAGTACAATGATAATGCAATAAAAGTGACCAGAATGTACGAGGAAATGGAAGCAAAAGGGCCACTAAGCATGATCAGTCGAAGCATGGCTAAGCCAGGAAAATTTGAGCTGCTTGCTCGTTTTTTCAAGCCTGATGTGAGTCGAGGTAGGTCATACCAAACAGAACAACACTTTATGCTACTAATGGGGGCCATAGATTACTGATGGATCCCTCATTGACAACAAGAGCTAGATGTATGATGGCTTGAATTTAAGATCCTGTTCTTATAAGGGACGAAGAGTATAGAGATCAATGGGCTGGAACATGTAGTGATGCATCCAAGAGACCTTAGCTCATGCCACCCTCTGCCATACATACAATGGGTATAGTCAATGCGGATCAAAGAGCCTGCTGCTTGCATCCACAATAATCAAGAAAACATAGGCCTGCAATGGCTCAGCTGAGACCAGGCAACATCCACAAAACAACCCCTTGCGGGCATCAAAGTGCTTAAAAAGGGGGTTCCTTGGCCTCCCTCAAGTCCTCTAGTCTCAAAGATGACTAAGAGTGCCAAGTGATCATGAAGAGTCTTGAAACCAACTCAAGGAGAGAGACCCGTAACACTCTCCTCGCCCATAAGAGAGCTCAATTTGAAGGGGCTTAACATTTCGTATTAGAGATGATTTAAGATGGCCTTGCTAAGCGCTTGGTTTAATTTCGAAGTTGCGGTCTTTTGCTCTGAGAAAGAAAAGTTGCACTTCCGTGAGAGTTTTGATGAATGGAGCAGGTGGAAGAAATCTATGCATGATAACATGAGGAATGAAGCTTGGGAATGTGATCCGATGGATGCCATGGAAAGTTGGGTATAAACTAAGACAGGCTCATGGAAACTAAGACAGGCTCATGAGAGAAAAAAGGAAATTTTCAATAGGGATGTAATAGTATGGGGCGAGAAGGTAAACGAAAGAGGAAGGAGCTGAAATTTGATGATCTAAAGAAGAACACAATGGGCAAGGGAGCTGGTGTGGAAGGCAAGATTTAGGGTTGAAAAGATGAGCGTTGCCTTCTTGTTGCGAAAACGATACAATTGTCCAAAAACACAACTCCCTAAGTCCATGTAGATTCTCTTGTGTAAGCAAGTGATTTGACTTGTCGAGGTCAAGTGGTAAGTGTTTGTCCACCCAAGATGGTGGTGTTTTCCCATATGCCATGAGAATGGCCATATCATGTGTGCACTCCTTTAATGAGTGCATAGGTTTGTCCATAGCAAAACACAAGTCATTACTTCCTCTGAAGTGCGCAACCGCGGAATGATGGCTGGAATGAATGGATCTCCCAAGGATTGTGAGCCATAAATTATCAAGTCAATTTAAAAAATAGTATGTACTACAACAGTCACTAAGAGACCAAAGGGACCACCACAAGATGGTGTTCTGGTAGGAAGTAGCTTCATCCTTTGTGACAAACACAAGTGAGAAGGCTGATGAACACCCAAAAACACGACTGTGAGGTGATAAAAATGCTTCTGTCCATCAATTTTCAGCATGCTCGTACGCTCCCGACGGTGTCCGAAACGGTTTAGAGAGTGTAGGAAGGGTGAGGAATCAATGTCAGAGACTCGAAGCCCCGAAGCAGAGAAAACAACAGTGGAAGTATGGTTGAAATCTGATGATCTAAAGAGGAACATGATCGGCAAGGCGGGATGCTATGGAAGGCAAGATTTAGGGTTGAAAAGCTGAGCGTTGCCTTCTTCTTGAAAAAATGATACATTTGTCCAAAAACGCAGCTCCCTAAGTCCATGTAGATGCTCTTGTGTAAGCAAGTGATGTGATGTCGTGTGCACTCCTTTGATGAGTGCATAGGTGTGTCCATAGCAAACCAACAAGTCACCACTTCCTATGGAGTGCACAACCGCCGAATGATGGTTGGAATGAATGGATCTCTCAAGGACTCTACACCCGTAGATTATCAGGCCGATGTCAAACATACTGTGTACTGCTGAGACTGAACGGGCCACCATGAGATGGTGTCTTGGCAGGAGGTAACTTTATCCTCTATGAAAAACACAAGTGAAAAGGCTAATGTCCATCCAAAATGCGACTGCGAGGTGATAAAAACACTTTTGTTTGTCAATTTGTAGCGTGCTCGTACGCTCTCGATAGTGTTTGGAACAGTGTAGAGGGTGTAGGGAGGGTGGAGAATCAATGCCAGTGCCCCTGGTGGCCTGAAAACAAAGAAAACAACAGTGCAAGTATGGCTGAAATCTGATGATCTAAAGAGGAACAGGATCCGCAAGGCGAGCTACTGTGGGAGGCAAGATTTAGGGTTGAAAAGTTGAGTGTTGCCTTCTTGTTGCAAAAACAATACAGTTGTCCAAAAATACAGCTCCTTAAGTCCATGTAGATGCTCTTGTGTAAGCAAAAGATCTGATGTGTTGAGGTCAAGTGGTAAGTGTCTGTCCATCCAAGATGGTGGTGTTTTCTATGGGAATGTCGGAATCGCATATGCCATGAGCATGCCCATATCTCGTGTGCACTCCTTTGATGAGTGCATAGGTGTGTCCATAGCAAACCACAAGTCACCACTTCCTTTGGAGTGTGCAACCATCGAATGATGGTTGGAATGAATTGATATCCCAAGGACTCTACGTCTGTATATGATCAAGCCGATGTCGAACATACTATGTACTACAACAGTCACTAAGAAAACGCATGGACTACCACGACATGGTGTGCTGGCAGCCCGCTGGCAGGAGATAACTTCATCCTTTGTGTAAGAAACTCTGAAGGTAGGAATCCAAATGATCAAGAGTGTAGAAGAGTAATTACACTACCATCTAAGCCAAGCTCCGAATGACTCCGGATGTAGTTGTGGGATGCTTCATCTCCTATATCTGGCGCGTAAACTCTCCAAGAGATTCCAAAGCACCAAAGTCCTACTCTAATCTATAGATCAAGCAATGGATTTGTTTAGGAAGAGATCAAAGATCCTCACCCTAAGTCCATGTAGATGCACCTATGTAAGCAAGTGATCTGACATGTCAAGGTCCAAGTGGAAAGTGTCTGTCCACCCAAGATGGAGGTGTTTTCTCTGGGAAATTTGGAATCCCATATGCCATGAGCATGGCCATCTTGTGTGAACTCCTTTGATGAGTGCATAGGTGTGTCCATAGCAAACCACAAGTCACCACCTCCTCTGGAGTGCACAACCGCCGAATGATGACATGAATGAATGGAATTCCCAAATATTGTTCCTAGATGAGCCTATCATATATGGTGCTCAGGATGAGCATGAGGCTGATCCCTTTTCAGTTCCAAAGTTTCTCCAAGAGATTCCAAAGCACCAAAGTCCCACTCTAGTCTGTAGATCCAAGCAATGAAGTTGTTTAGGAAGAGATTGAAGATCCACTCCCTAAGTCCATGTCGATGCTCATGTGTAAGAAAGTGATCTGACGTGTTGAGGTCAAGTGGTAAGTGTCTGTCCACCCAAGATCCTTAAGGCCTTGCAATGCAATAGTCCAATTTGGCTCGGTCAAGACCAGGTGGTGTCACCAACAACCCTGCTCGTAGGTATGATTCCACAACCCAAAATGAGATGCATCCAGGAGCCCTTAGCTGATGCCACCCTCTGACATGCCACAGGGTTGAGAATTCCGAGGCCTCCTTGATTCACTGGCCGAGCGAGTGACTCCCAACAGGCCCATTGCCATGGCTTGGAGGACTTTGTGTTATTTTTCCATAAAAACCTTTTTACCGGTTTTAAGAACTCTTTCTAGTGACATTTAGCCATCTTGAGAAGCAGGCTAGTGATGGCAATATACGATAGCATAAAGGCATTGATCATTTTTATCCGGCTTGGGAATGGGAGAAGAACATACTCCCACCTACTCATTTTTGTTCTGATTTTTTCTAGGATCCACTGACATCTTTGTTTGTGGGTTACGTCCATCCCGAAGGGGCCCTTAGATGTCTGAAAATATTCCCTCTTGTAACAATCTCCCCGGATCAGTCGGAAGGGTCAAATGAGTCATTTTCCGACAGGGAGATCAGGCTTGAGTTCTCTATATTTCACTGGGAGCCCGAAGCTATAGAGAACATTTGTACAATCTCCATAGCTTTCCTTACGACCTCGGACACGCCTCAAGAAGAGGAGGGAATTGTCTGCAAACATTTTTGCAAGTAGTTGGTTGTTTCCTGGGAGAGCCAGGACTTGCAACTCCCCATGCTCAACACTAGCTTCGAGCATCGTGATTAAAGGATGTGAACTTATGGTGAAAAGCAGGGGGACAAGGGGGCATCTCTGCTTAATAGACATTTTGACCTCAAAAGAGCCCACTATTCTATCGTTGAATAGGAGCTCTAACTAGCTACGAGCCCCTAGTGCATGAATATGAAAACATAGGCGAGGACCAAAGCCCAGAGCTTCCATGACTCCTTCTATATATGTCCACGTTATTCTATCATAAGCCTTATCCAGGTCAAGTTGCAGCAAAATGCACTCTTGCTTTGTGAAAGTTGCATATTCAATACCTACCATTGCTGCCAAGATGTTATCGTATATGGACCTTCCTTTATGAACCCATGTTGATGGGGAGATATGATCTTGTTAAGTAAGGGGGCTAGTCTGAGCGCTACTGCCTTGGCAATAATTTTGTAGGCCACCGTCATCATCGTTATGGGGCGCCAATGTTTTAGTTGAGAACAATGAAACTGTTTGGGGATGGGTTTGATAAGACCTCTCTTTACACTTATCTCCAACGACCCTTCGACAATGGCTTTGTTGGCCAAACTTGTGATAGGGGCCTTGAGATCATCCCAAAATTCTCTGAAGAATTTTGTCGTCATCCCATCCCAACTAGGGGACTTCTCCTTGCCAAGGGCTTGCAGTGCTAGTGAGCATTCGTCTACGGAAAATGCCCCTTCTAGGATTTTAGCTTCTGACTGGGGAATCTTCTTCTCGACACTCTAAAGCAATGTCCTTCTAGCTTCATCTACTTCCTGGGACTGGATTTCTGGTCGTCCAATGATTTGTCTAAGATAGTTCAACATCAGACCGGCCATCTCATCTTGGTTATGAACTACTATCCCTTTCTCATCATAGAGCGAGTGGATGTGACCCCAACTCTTCTTGATTTTCAAAGCCCTAAAAAAATGAGCTTGATTAGAGGCTTGTGGTTGTAAGGAAGTTTCCCTGGAGAGAATCCTTGCCTTTTTGATATCTTCCAATTTCTTGTTAGCCAGGCAAGCTTTGGCTTCAACAGTTCAAAAGATGCACATTTTCTCAACCTTCCCCTATGGATTTTTGCAGGCTAAAAAAGCTTTATTATTACATTAACTTCTCTGAGCTTTCATCACTTCACACCATGATAACTTATCTAATCTATATAATCAAGTTTGGTAGCATTGCTAGACAAAGATAGACCAAAAGCAAGATTGATTGAGAGACTCTCTCTCTCTCTCTCTCTCTCTCTCTCTCTCTCTCTCTCTCTCTCTTTCAATAGAAGTAGAGTACTCCTAAGTTTGTTGAACAAGGGTTAGCACCTCATGAAAAAAAAAGTCTATCAAAAGCTTCCAATTTTGGTATCAAAGAATGCTATGCAGTATCTTACATATTTTTATGTTTATTGCATCTTACATATGTTTATGTTTGTTAGAATATATCAAGAGGTTGTGTCATGCATCATTAAAAAAAATGCAATAATAGGAAGAGAGTATTGATAATGTTCCACTTGGAAAAGAAGATAGGCCTAAAAGAATAGAGGCAATGTTTCTCTGGCCGCAACAACACGCGAGTCACATATTAGTACATATTGAAAAGCAAAAAACTTTCAAATGTTCCCAGACAAATCCTCCCTATCATGCATTTGTTTAGTTAGTGAATGGATCTGTCATTGAATGAATTACCTTGATAATTTGTTTTAATGTTGTAAAATGCATAAAGTACCTTTGGTATTTTGTTTTAGTATTATTTTTTTATGAGATAAGCATTGACACAAACATATTATATAGTAGAAAGACAAAAGGTTTGAAATGTTCACAAACACGTCTCTCAATGTTCAACATGAAAGTAAATTCCAATGAGATTATCATCATAATTTTTCACTTTCAGTCAAAAAGTTTAAGCAAGGTGAAAATTAACTATGGTCTAGTAAGGCTATTGATGGGTATTCCATAATAAGAGGCTTCTTAAAAAGTTTAAGCAAGGTGAAAATTAACTATGGTCTAGTAAGGCTATTGATGGGTATTCCATAATAAGAGGCTTCTTTGTGAGAGAGAAAAATAGAAAGCGACACTAGTATTTTAAAACATGTGGTATCACAAATATTATATTATTTGGAAAGAAGTGTAACAATGAACTAATTAAATTGCAATATATTCCAAAGCATAAATAAAGGATATTCGGTTAACCATAAATCAAGCATCAATGCACAAACTGTCACAAAAGTGTAGATTTATGAGCATTAGCTTGTATTAAAGCTTGAATTTCTGACACCAAGTCAATGCTTAGCCATGGCAGCTTGAAACAACAAAACCTTACTAGCACAACATTGTGATACTTTCAGTAGCAATTACTTCAGTATAATTTAGAAAGCAACAATGAGAAATAGAATCCTAAGCTCTAGCATGTATTTAAACCCGGTTAGAAAAGAACACTCGAGGCTTGCCAAAGTTGTGTGATTACTCCATGTGTGGCACGAAAAATAAATTGTAGAGCTGTCATGGCACCTGTCATTCTTAGCTTTCTTGGTTTTGCAACAACATTGTAGGAGAGCTATATTAGGAGCTATCTGGAAAAAAAGTTTGAGAAAACTGAAATTGAATTCAGAGTCCTCATTCAAAAAATGGGATGTCCAAAAGAATTTGCGGAAGAGATATTGAGGTACATACAAAGCTTGGAATTGTGTTTTGTCATCAGTGCTGAGAGACTTGTTGGCTCCTCGTCCCTTTTCGCATGCACAAAAGAGGGTCACAATTTTTGTTTGATGGGACCCTCTTTGGATACACTAAAGAGGGTCCAATCGTAGTTCAAACTCTGTATCCTTACATCCTAACCACTCTGGAAGGATTTTAGATAGAAATAATGGAAACACAAAACATAGGCTTCTTGTCAATAAAAAAGACTATGCATAAGATTCATTCTCTAGACAACCAATCCAGCATGTGTTATGCAGATACCAATTGGTGGTTTTTTGAGAGACTTAATAATGGCTATTGTGCATGCATGCATGAACCACTTGTAAAGCGTTGGCAATGTCCTCTACTGAAGAATTTGTGTGCACGCATGTGTGTGTGTGTGTGTGTGTGTGTGTGTGAGTGGGTGGGTAAATCTGCATGCTTGTGCTATAAAGAATTGAGGTACAAGACCATTACTTGCATATCAACAACTTTCTGTGAGGATGCTACTGCATCAAGAATTTGAAGGAGGAGGAGGAGTGCATCTTCCCTAAAAGCATTTGTGATGAAATCCCGTAGCTTTCTTTTTTGAAAACTCAGACTGGCCACCTTACGATGCTTCTTCCATGTCTCTCCATCTGAGCTAAGAAATCATACATTGCACGACACACACTCTCTCGCTGCCACCATCACCAGCTTTCACCAGAAAAAATTAAATTTTGAGTAAAATCTAAACTAGTATTTGACATAGGCTGTCGAAAGAAAGAGGCTCATATGCATGCACAAGGGAAAAAGAGGAGAAAGAAGAAAGCAGAGAGGAGTACCTTGGGATAGTTGGGGAATACAGACATAGAAAAAGGAAGAGGAAGAGGAAAGGAGAGAGGAGTACCTTGGGATAGTTGTAGAAGCTACCCTTGAGGATATGCTCCACATTGCAAGGATCCACAGTGAAGAATAAGGTTGTGGAAGAGATGAGAGAGAGCTTGATCATACGGTGGATATCGTTGAAGAAGGAGAGGAGCTAGTCATGCAGACAGTGGAAGTTTAGCAAAGTTTCCAGTTGTGCGCCTACAAGAGGCCATGTCTTGGGATCGGGGATATGACACTGCCCAAATCTATGCAAGCCGACCCATATCACAACCAGGTTTGCTACCACTACCGCTGCCACCACCCAACTCATTCTCTCTCTATAAAAATATTATTATAATTTTAATGTTTTTTCGAAGATCCCTCTCAGCTAACCAACTTGTGGCGCACAGTATTTGAAGGAGGAGGTATCGATTTATTGAAATTGCTTGATTGAGTGAAATCTTCACAGATTCCATGTAGGAGAAAATGTGGTAAAACTCTTTTTATGCATGTCCCTCTTGAATAACAAGTCTTGAACTCTCCTCGTGCAATAGATCTTTAAGGTCTCTAGGGATAGTTTCCTACGACGTTAAAAATCCTCTTCTTCTTCTTCTTTCTATATATCTCTATGAATGAGGCAATAGGTGGAAGGTAGCACCTAGGGCTATGGTGGATTGTTGGTTCCCACAACAAGAGTGTGCTAGCTTCGTAGCGGACGGCATGGCGCATCTACTCTCATGATCTTTATCTCTCTCACACACAATCTCAAGGTCTCTCTCTCCCACTTTCTTGTCAGCAAAGGCACACATCCCACATTGGCAACGCTTATGCCACTCTACAAACTTGAGGAAAGTTGAGCAAAGAGTTATTATCATCACTTTGCAAAATAGGGGGAGGTGCGGGGACGAGCAGCACAAAGAGGACCCCCACACCAGAGCGGATCGTTTTCAATGACCCCCATCAAGAGTGAAAGAAATGGACCCTCGAAGCCATTTGTGACTCACAACCACACGTTGAAGGAAAGAAAAGTAAACCTTTAAAGTGAGAGAGAGTGAAAGATATATAGTTCTCAAAAGATGTGCAACATAATATTTGACTGATCAATAAGATGTTCAATCGATTGGGATATTAAATTTTTTAATGATATGGAGTCCATGCTCTTAAATGAAAGAACTATTTTACAAACTAAAATATAAAAAAAGGGTGAAAGAGGACGAAAAAGATTGTGTGTGATCAAATTTTTAATGGTCCTCTTTAAAGAAAGAGGTACAAAATTGTCAACACCTTTCACAAAAGCCTAAAAGAAATATTAAAAAACAAGCAGATTATACACGTGTCCTCCATCCAATCGACTTGCATCCATGGTCCAAAATTTTCACCAAAAATCCACCCACCCCACTATGGCCTTCTGCAAACCAAAAAAATGTTTCAAAGGAAGAGGGTTCATTTAATTCATAAAAATATATATATGAAGAAGGGTTATGCTACTTGAACACACGTGATATGAGGGTTTTTTAATAGTGTAAACCTTGAGATACATACATTTTGTCAATGTTGTGCATGGACCTATTAAACTATTTACTTGAATCATCATAGCTTTTGATACAAAGCGTCGATTGACAAATTGTTTTGACATGATGAAAGAGAATTGCAATACTTTACATTTTAAGAGTGCTACGTGTATATAAGACGGCTAATTTCATCAAATTTAGGTATCTATATTATATATAATGCAACTTAAAATTTTCAAGGAAGGACAGGGCTTCTATGTGTCACTCCGTGGTTCACTTTTGAAAAAACGTTACAAAACATCTAATCTAAAATGAAAAAGTTAAGGAAGCCAAACTTACAAACATCTAATCTAAAATGCAAAAGTTGTTTGTAATTTAAAAAACATCTAATCTAAAATGCAAAAGTTGTTTGTAATCTAAAATGCAAAAGTGAAGTGTAAGATTGTAAGAAATGACAGCCTTAGCCTTGAATGTAAGACATGAAAAGCTTTTTAAAGTGTAAAGTCAAAATAATTTTCTACATAGAATAAATGTTGTAGTTTGATTGCAGATATGTATACATATATATCTATGTGTGTGTGTACTATGTGTACATATAGTACTATATGTGTAGTATATACATTGTGTTTATGTATGTATATATATATGTGTGTACATATAGTACTATATGTGTAGTATATACATTGTGTTTATGTATGTATACATATATATGTGTGTGTACTATGTGTGTGTGTGTGTGTATACTATGTGTACATATAGATATATATGTATACACACATACGCACACAAACACATATGTATGGGTGTGTGTGCATGTGTGTATGTATGTATCTCTCTCTCTCTACACTCACACGCACATATGTGTATGTATGTATCTCTCTCTCTCTCTATACACTCACACAAACACACATATGTGTGTGTGTGTGAGAGAGAGAGAGAGACATATGCATACACACACACACACATATATATATGTAGAGAGAGATATAGAGAGAGAAAGAGAGAGACAGAGAGCTTAACTTATGTGAGTCATCTCTATATCATTCCAATTTTATCAGATGCTTCAAATCTTTGAAATAATTTGAGATTTTTTCTATGATGTCAAAATAGTATGTAGCTTATTTATTGACATGCAAAGTTTCCTAACTCTTAACTTTTTCACATGTAACCCTCCCCTTCTACCCTTGCATAGTGCTGATGAGAGAAGACTCTCGCAGCCCAGTGTATCAACAAATAGCCATGGCCCCATGTGTGTCTCCCTTGACTAGCTTATGTTCCTCCCCCCCCCCCCCCCCCCCCGATGACTCTCTCTCTCTCTCTCTCTCTCTCTCTCTCTCTCTCTCTCAAGCCCTTCATAACCTTTTGACGCTTGTCCTTTTATAGCCAAAATGGAATTCACTTTGTTGATGTATCTACAATGCAAATCTCCCTTCCATTAAGATGCACACCAAAAGTACTAATAATCTTTAAAATCTGTAATTTTAGAGCATTTTTAACCTTAGGCCGAAGCTCAAGCAAACCTTCTCCAAAGACTACTCGCAAGAAGCCGTCCTCTTGCATAGCTTAAATCACACATACACACACTCAAACACACACACACACACACACAAACACACACACACAATGTTTAACATCACCAAAATAAATAAATGAGTGACAAGTACTATCAAATGAGATTTGAGAGAGAGAGAGAGAGAGAGAGAGAGAAGAAGAAGAAGAAGTTGAAGAAGAAGAAGAAGACAAGAGACTTACAAAATATAGTCAATGAGTTTTGCTTACGTGCTCTCATACTTTCTCAAGGAGGGAGAGGGGTGGGAATTTTAATATTGTAGAAACAAACACAATGACCTCAAATTTGGGGGATATATATATATATGTATATATGTGTGTATGTGTGTGTATATATATATATATATATATATATTGTAAAGTGCACGGGAGGACGGGACCAAACTGAGTCCGTCTCCTGCATCCGAGAGCAGCTCCTTATATTAAGTATAGAGAGAGTACATGCCAAGAATGGCTTCTACCAAGATCTACTACGAGTTCTCCCACACTAGGTGGTCGGACTCTACTTACACGACCACACACCACACCTCCCCCCCTTAGGGAGAAAAAGATGGACATCTTTTTTACAATTTTGGTCGGAGAAGGGACTCGACAAAAGAGGGATCAACCCCAACGCCTCATCTGGGGGGAGTGATCATACAACGGCTTCGGGGCTAAGGGACTGAGCTTGGGGGCTAGACTCGTCATCATGCCGATCATCATCAAGGCATGGAACTCGAACATCTCGCTTATGCAAACATCAGGTCGCTATCCCGATGTAATGGACAAGACGAGGAAGGACTGAGGCCCGGGGACGATATTTTTGCGACATACATTCATTTCCATAAGGGGTTTGGTGGGCTTGACTTGATGCTTAATTGAATGGGAAAAAAAACTTGGCTAGAAAGAGTGAGAAATTGAAAAAGAAAACTAGAACTTTGCAATAAAAACCAATTAACTGAAAGTGAGAAGGGAGAAAAATTGTTGTGATCTGCATCTCTTGAGTTCTCTCATTGACAAGAAGCACCTCTGTAGTGATGCTACACTTGGCTTAATGACAAACTCCTTCAAATCAGTAGCAATCTTATCATTTGTAACTGTCTCATCATGCTGGGTTGAAATAATCACACTGTGCACTCGAAGAGGGATCATAGCGCCACCTTCATTCTTGTACTCCACGGTGACCTGAGTCTTACCATCAGGGCGAAGCCAAGAACAAGTTCCATTCTTTTTGACCTCAGTGGGTTTAGCCACAAGCTTGGTTGCCAACACGTGACTGAGGGGCATAAACTCTTCCATCTCATCTGTAGCATAACCAACCCTGTGCCCTTGATCACCATCACCAATCTCTTCTGGCTTCTTTGTGAAGCGACCATGGACCCCCTGGGCAATATCCGGACTCTGTTGCTCAATGTAAACGAACACCTTGCACTGGTCAGCATCCAAGCCCACATCCTCAGACACAAATCCAATCTCTCTGCAAGTGTCCCGCACTATATTCCCATAATCAATGACAACTTTGGTTGTGATTTCACCAAAAATCATAACCATGTTGGTCTTAGTGCAAGCTTCGCACGCCACCTTGCTCTCCGGGTCTTGTTCCAGACAAGCATCCAAAACTGCATCAGAGACCTGGTCACAAAGCTTGTCAGGGTGGCCTTCATTGACAGATTCGGAGGTGAAAAGGAAAGTCTTCTTTGACTGCCACGCCTGCCCCGCTGGAATGATGCACTCCATCGTTACTAATTGGCAGAAGCTGGCCATTGGTGTCGTTGTTGTTGCCAGGGCTCTCATCGTCATCCCTACAGTATCTTAACCACCAACTACGTGGTGCTCATAGACAGGCGTTGGGTGGGGGACGCTGTCTCTCTCTCTCTCTCTCTCTCTCTCTCTCTCTCTCTCTCTCTCTCTCTCTCTCTCTCTCTCTCTCTCTCTCTCTCTCTCTACCCGTTATCAAACAAGAACACCATGAGCGGGCTCAGGGAATTAGCAAGAAAAGCAAGAAACGTCCCTAATTGCCCGCCGCCTCTACCAATGTAAAGTGCACGGGAGGACGGGACCAAACTGAGTCCGTCTCTTGCATCCGAGAGCAGCTCCTTATATTAAGTATAGAGAGAGTACATGCCAAGAATGGCTTCTACCAAGATCTACCACGAGTCCTCCCACACTAGGTGATCGGACTCTACTTACACGACCACACAGGAAGGAGAAAAGGTTGAAGAAGAATGTTGTTTAGGCAAGAAAAGGCAAAAATATCCCTCGCTAGAGAGAGAGAGAGAGAGAGAGAGAGAGAGAGAGAGAGAGAGAGAGAGATGTTCAAATAGAAAACATTTTGTTGTTCAAATGAAGAAAGATACTCCTTAATATAGCTGAAAAAAGGATTGTACAGACATACTTCGGTCTACTATTACTACTGGGTCGCTCTTTATAAACACGAATCTCTCAAGATTCTTTGTGAGAGATTCTTTGCTCCTTCTCCTGTTCTGAGCCCTAGGGCCTTTAATTGGTCCATGTTCCTATGTGCTTAGCCCCTGACCCCCCTTCTTTGCTTGCAGAGGGGCTTGCCTTGCTAGGCTTGCATGAAGAAAGATACTCCTTAATATAGCTGAAAAAAGGATTGTATAGACATACTTCGGTCTACTACTACTACTCGGTCCCTCTTTATAAACACGAATCTCTCAAGATTCTTCGTGAGAGATTCTTTGCTCCTTCTCCTGTTCTGAGCCCTAGGGCCTTTAATTGGTCCATGTTCCTATGTGCTTAGCCCTTGACCCCCCTTCTTTGCTTGCAGAGGGGCCTGCCTTGCTAGGCTTGCATGAACCTCTCTGTGCTCCTTGCCTCGTGTATCGCCTCCTCTCAGTACTCCTCCCGGGTGCAACCCTTTCCTCTATCCCAATTGGATTCCAAGGGATATTCCTCTCCCCTCCCGCTTCCATGTCAGTGCAGAGAGAGAGAGAGAGAGAGAGAGAGAGAGAGAGAGAGAGAGAGAGAGAGAGAGAGAGAGAGAGAGAGAGAGAGAGAGAGAGGTCTCCTTGCGCAAAGATCTCAGCACAGCCCTCCCACCTCTGGCCCCTCCCTCGTGCTGCTCCTCTACCTCCCCCCTGGCTGCCTTCATCAGCTCCTCCTCTTGCCGCCAGCCAATTGACTTGCGCACACACCATCAATCCCCCACCACATATCCTTGCCACAAGAGCGCTTGACCTCAAGCTCATTGGCTACACAGACACGGAAAGAGAGAGAGAGAGAGAGAGAGAGAGAGAGAGAGAGAGAGAGAGAGGGGGACCCTACACCCGAACAAATAGAGAAAACAAATCTCTAGGCTGTTGTCTTGCCCCTCCATTCCCTGCTATAAAAAATCTCATCGCTTCTCTCTCTCACTCCCTCGTTTTGCGCGATGTACATCATCGCTCTCTCTCTCTCTCTCTCTCTCTCTCTTCCCTCTCCACGTGCCATCTGCGTAGAACACTCCCTGTTTACTTTTCTTTCAAACTTGTCAATTTCAAAGGGTATATTCCTAGATTTTGGTTAAAGAGAAATGTGTGCAAACCTACTACTTGGTCTACTAATTCTGGCTCTACTTTTAATTCTTTATATGGAATCTCCGTTCAAAGGCTACAAAAATCACTCATAATTTCAACTTACATCATTTAAACTGGTCGCATTGAAATTATAAAGGTCAAGCTAGAAAAGGGGTGGGGTGGGGTGGGGTGGTGGCCTTAAGCATTAAAAAGAAAAAGAAAAAAAAGACTAAAGTGTCACCCCACCCACCCCGCCTCCCTTTTCTTTTCCTTTCTTTCCCCTCCCCCTTCCCTTTTACTTTAACTAGTACGGCCGACCCCTTTCGACGGCCTCTCTCTCTCCCCCTCTCCCCGTCTTTATCGCGTGCAATTACACTTTTTTTCTTTTTGAACTTTAACCTTCAGGTCGCAGATTGCGACACGTGTAAAGAAAAGCCCTTTCGCCATATTATGTTAGTAGAAGTAGATACCCCTCAAATTTAAACAATTCCCAAAATACCCTCAACATTTTTCATAGATTCCCAAAATGTCCTTCAAATTTCCAAAATGCCCCTGGTTGTGAGACATTTTGTCATAAATTCCCAAAATGTCCTTCAAATTTTCCAAAATTTCTAAAATACCCTGGTTGTGAGATCAATTTCTGCAAAGATTAATTTTTTTTGCAGCTTTTCATAAGAAGATTGAGTTGATTCTTTATTTTTTAGACATTATTGCCTTTTTTTGCGAGGTAGTTTGAGACAATGTAGATGTTAAGTATTCAAAAAAAGATATCAATTGCCAAAAAGTAAGTTAGATTATAAAATCTTGAACAATCCAGCCAAAATACATACGAGGGTGTTTTAGGAATTTTAGAAATTTGAGGTGAATTTTGAGAATTTTCACAAATCAGAGGGATATTTTGGTGATTTTCCCTCATAAAACATGGCCTTCCACTATGCATGCCACATTCTCGATCCGCCTCGGTGTACCTTCGTTGGGTCACACGATAGCTAGAAACTCACCCCTTAGATTGAACTCTTCAAATGTAACTTCCCTTTGAAATTGAAAGGATTCCCCCTCCCTCTCTTGTCAGCTCATCATCCAAAGTGGGACATTCATCTCAAGCACACAATGTTTGTGATGGAAACAACTCATCATACTTAACCACTCTATTGTGATAGGGCCGCTGTCTCATACGCAAGTGATAAACATTAACTAAAAGAATTGTCTGCTCCTTGCTTTGCCCTGCATGGTAGTTCCCTTCGAGCCCCTGTGCTCATCATCTCATGCGCTCCACACACACACACACACACACACACACACTCCCCCCTCCATTTGCTTCATCTTTGAATTTCCTTTTTCTTTTCCTATGAGCATCTTCATGGATTCTAGATAATACTAATGAAAAAATGCTGGGACCACCCACCAAAAACATTTCCAAAGGAATGACGGGGTTAAGTAATCTTGTGCGAAAGTTTAAGTTAACAATAATAATATTTCATGAAGACGGCACAAAGTAATGACATTTTTCTTCTTGCAAAATTCTCTTAATCAAGTGTTACATGTGACATGTATATATGAGTTTCTCCTTTGAAATTTATTTTATAACATAGGAATGTCTATTGAGGTCATTGAGGTTACGTGGAGGTCTTGGAGTTGGTGCAATTTGAGGTCAAGCAAACTCAACATTAATGGGCGACGTGATATGAGGGGCTAGGCAGAACGGCACTTAGGGAGACTCACAAAGCTGGCTCAGGTCCTCTTGCATGAGATTCATAGGTGCGCTTCTTTCACTTTTTTATTATAAGTGTGTCCATCATCCTTCCATTGATCATGACCCATCCTTCCCTGGGTGATTTGCAATAGTGTTTTTTGGATAAGAACCTTAGCTTGGGATTTGAAAAACCTTGTTCTGCACGTAAAGGTTCAACATTTTGAAAAAGCTTACTCCCCATGGATCGCGATCCATTTGGCAGTACCTCATTTTATCCTTTGTTTTGGAATCTTTTCCTTAGTGGTTCATTCTCGTGCGGTGATTAGACTTTCCTCCTGGCACCTTCTTGTCCTGCGGTATTTGGTAATGGAGCTTGATGACCTGGCCATATATGAAGATAGACTAAAATTCTCACATATGTTAGCGACGAAAAAAATACCAGAGAAGGAGGTAGCCATGCCGATGGAAGAAGGAGACGGCTTGGTCTTGAGACTCTTGGATGATGTGGAAATGTCCAACCCTAATTGGCTAAGGGTTTCAACCACGAAAAATGACGAAGTTGTTTCGACTGAAAAAGTTTCCTTTGAGGAAGTAAAATAAAAACTGTGTTCAACTCAAGGGTTTAAATTCAAGGTAAAGACCAACAAAGCTAGTGTACCTTAGGGTCCCATCTACACAAACGTAAACAAGGTGGCAAGTCTTTCTGCAGCTCGTAGGCCAGGCATTTTGTTTGCTAGCATACTCAAGGGGCTCGGCTCTAAGGACTGTGAAAAAGTTTTATCGGATGGGTTGTTGAGTGAAGGAAATATTGAAAAACTCTAGAGTGCAAGAGCTAGACTCAAAAAAGAGCTCAAGGAAGTCAACAAAATGATAGAGATCGGCCCTAACAACAACAAAAGAACTTGCTCCTAAGAAGATTGTAGTGGGTTGGTTGAAGAGGGCTTGGCAGATCAGCTCTTTTCTGCTTTAAAAAAGTCTTTTTCGCAACAGGTGGAGGTTGTCGAGGCTATTACTGTAGCAATTCTGCCAGCACTTATCAAAGAGCAATTAGCCAAGCAAGCTAAGATGACTCTTGTATTTGGGTTCAATGGAAGAATCTCGAACAGGTTTGAGATGATTCAATGGCTCCAGGGCTCGCAAATTCTTGGACATGGAGGAGAAGTTGAAAGTACCTTCTACCTAGCCAAAGGTTTTCGTTCAATTAGATTTAAAGAGGCCTCCAACGTGGAAAATATCCTTGACAAAGGGCCCCTTGTTTTTAGGAGAACTACGGTTTGTGTGGTGCCATGGGAGCTAGTGTTTGACTCGGTTGAATCCCTACAAGGGTTCCACCCGGTCTGGGTTGAGTTTGTGGGACTGCCTAGATCGTTGTGGAAAAATCTCAAGATGCTTGCTAGCCAACTAGGCACCCCCTTATTTGTACTAACAAGAGAGGGTTTGGTAAGGTTTCAAGCAGGTTTTTTATAGGCTGGAATGTTTCTAAAACTCCACCTAAGAGCATGGTTATCAATGCTGGAGCTGGCGCTTGTTACTATTCTGCTCAATTTTGGGACATACTTTGGAGCATGTTTTGAATGCAACAAATTTGGACACTCCGCCAAGGATTTCCCCATGAAGACTAATGGCACTATAATGCTAGGAGCACAGGTCTCCAATGAAATGGAAACCCCGATGAAAGGGTGGGAGAAAAAAGGAGAGGGTAATGAAGGGGAAAGTACAGGGGAAGATAAAGAGGATATGGTATGTGACAAAATGGTTATCAAGCTGCAAGAAAATATTGTGGGAAAATCGAATCCCATGCATCGAATCCCCGAAGGCCCATGCAAGGATACTGTGTTCCTTGCTCCCAATTCTACCCCAAAATTACTGAGGTAACAACTACATCGGCTGTTCAAGTCCCTAGTTTGAAAAGAGCCAAAAGGGTGAAGGTAGAGTCAAGAGACTCTAGATTGCTCAAAGATGCAAGAACACTTAAGGTGAAAGGATCTACTCCATCCTCCACTCCTTTGAAAGGAGGCGGGTATATTGTCCCACTTCACAATCCATTTGCAGTACTGCAAGAAAAGAAATTGGAACCCCTGAATTCTCCTGAGTCAAAGGAGATGGGGCATGGGCATGATATGAATGCTGAAGAATTCATCCCTCTATCCCAATGATTCCTCACTAACATGGAGTCTCTCACTATCCATACTTGGCGTGTGAAGGGGTTGAAGACCCGTAAGAAGAGTGCTCTCTTTTGGGAGGAAGTAAAAAAGGAGAAGGCAATCATTTATTGGGCCATCCAAGAACACCGCTTGGATCCTCATTGCAAGGGAAGGCAAGCTCTAGGAAAGAAACTTGTATTCTATGGAGAAGGAAGTAACGGTTTTAGTGGCGTCCTCACTATTGTTGACAGGGAATTGGAGCCGAAGTTGGTTTTGAGCCACCACTCCGGGATAGTCCTTAGGATTAGAACCAGATGGGAAGGGCATCCCTTCACTATTGTGAATGTGTACGGCCCTTGCAATGAAAAAGATAGAGCTAAATTATGGATGCATCTTAGAGATACTCCTATTGAAGGAGAGTGGTTGTTGGTTGGTGACTTCAATATGGCAGTGAAGAGCAAGGAAATAACATGTTCTGCCAGTATGCTGGCTTGCTCGAAAAATAACTAAATGGAAAAGCTTATGCGCGAAGTAGGCGATGATCGGCTTATGGGAAGTCTACTCAAGGAACAGCATGCTTGGTTTCACCTACACAAGTCTCCAGTAAGCCCGCAATGCCTTTAGACTGGACAGATGTTATTGCTCACACTAAGCTGACTGGATCCCGTCGATACTAGAGATGAAGGTGGTCCCAACAAAAAGCCTTTTAGATCACATACCCCTACACATACAACTCATGAAGAATAAAGGGGAGGAGAAGATCCTAAGAGGGGGGAAACAATTGCTAGTAATAGGGGCACATCTATTCAAAGACCCCCTTTTTAGAAACCTAACCAAGAAAGCACTAGTTAATCTCAGAAAAGATAGCGATCTCAACAAACACAATGAGTGGGACCTGTTTGCTCGGAGCATTCAAAAAAGAATCAAAAGCTCGTGCCCCCGAATCAAAAAATCTAGGGAGGCGCACCTCTTGCATCTTACAGCTGAGGTGGAGTTGCTTACCTCCATAAAGGCCAATGGGCTTGCTACTGAGGATGAGCACAAGTGATGGCTTGAAGCCAAATCTAGACTTGCTAGATTTGTGAGCAACTGGAAGATATAAAAAATACAAGGTTCTCTCCAGGAGACATTCCTACAACCAGAAGCCTCCAATCAAGCTCACTTCTTTACGGGTCTAAAAATAAAAAAGACTCGGGGCCACGTCCACTCGCTATGACAATAAAGGGATTGCAGTTCAGAACCAAGATGAGATGGCAGGTCTGATGTTGAACTATCTTAGCCAAATCATTGGCGAGATAGAGAGCTGGTCCGAAGAAGTGGTTGAAGCCAGAGGGACCTTACTTTAGAGTGTCAAGAAGAAGATTGTAAGATCCCCAATTTTTGGGTCTCTTTTGAAACTAAGAAAAACAGATTCTAATGTCCATTTTGTAAAATTTTGATTTAAGATGCTTGATTGACAGTACTGTAAGGTGCTAAAGTAAAAAACAAGGTTGTTTCCATGTTCCAGTAGGTTAGACGGACGTTTGGTTTAATTTTGAAAAAATCCGCTATGTTTAGCTTTTTCATGCTTTTAGGTGCTTTTTTGCAAAAAGCAGGGTCGGAACCTTAACCTACGGGTTCCAGAGAAGCTATGGTTCAATTTTGTAAAAAAATTCTTTTCAAGTGCTTTTCACACTATTTTTAGCTTTTCATGATTTTTAGTGTTTTTTAGTGAAAAGTGAGTCCGCTTTCTTATTCTTGTGGACAAGGGAAACCCGTGGTTCAATTTTAGATTTTTTTTCCTTTTTACGCTATTTTTTGCTTTTCGTGCTTTTTGACGTTTTTGAAAAGCAATGTGCTTTTTATGATGTCCTAAACATAAAAATACTAATTTTAGTCTCCGTCGGATTTAAAAATGACTAGTTAGAGAAAAAACGAGATTTTTACGAGAATTATTTTTAGAAAAAGCAATCTTGTGAATAGGCTGAGGTAGTATGGGGAAGTCATAATTATGTCAAGACATCACGGTGCGGCATAATCTAGTCACTGTTTCATTAGTTGGCCGGATATTGTTCAATTGGTTAGTTTTACTATAAAAATTGAATGGTAAGTGGGAGAGTTGACCACCAAAAGCCAAGCCATGTTTTGAGCAAAGTGCCCAAAAGCTTGCAACTACTCCTAGCTAAGAAGGTAGCGCTAGTTTTTGCCTTGGGACTCACTCGAGCCTTGCCCAATGCTTATAAATTCATCTATAGTGCTCAGTTTTCAATGCCGTCCGTTGTGTCGACTACCGCAATCACTACAACACTACATGGAGATATCGACGTGCGTATATCGACGAAATTAGCGGGCGTCGATATACGCGTCACAGAGTGCGTCGATATACACGTGGAAAGGCTTTATTTCCCACGCGTATATTGACGTGTATAGCGACGCAAAAAAATTTGGGGAAAAAAAGCGAAACCCGCGAGCAGCAGGGGCCATGTTCGCCTGCGCTCTGCTCAAATCTTGGCCTCCACCTGCTGCGCAGGTATTATGCCCCCCCCAACCCCTCTCTCTCTCTCTACATCGTGTGTGTGTGTGTGTAGGAGAGAGAGAGAGAGAGAGAGAGAGAGAGAGAGAGAGAGAGAGAGAGAGAGAGCGGTGTGTGTGTGTAGGAAAGAGAGAGAGAGAGAGAGGTGTGTGTGTGTGTAGGAAATAGAGAGAGAGAGAGAGAGAGAGAGAGAGAGAGAGAGAGAGAGAGAGAGAGAGAGAGAGAGAGAGAGAGAGATGTGTGTAGGAAATAGAGAGAGAGAGAGAGAGAGAGAGAGAGAGAGATAGAGAATTAATGTATGCTTAGGAAATTAAAATTAAAGAAAAATAATTAAAGAGAGAAATGAAATGAAATGTTATATTAACGTCTTCGAAAGACCAAAGTGACCTATGAGACATGAGACAAGAAAGTTACAATGCGATGGATATGATACAAAGTCAGAGTAAGGAGATGACAAAATAAAATATTATGGAATCCTAAACTGCTGGGTATGGACTAAACGGCTAAACCAGCTAGCTGGGATAGGTAAATCATAGGATATCCAGCAGCTGTCGCTGGCGGATCTCATCAATCTCCTCCATGGTCAGTAGTCTGACCGGGCGTTATGCATGTTGAGCCAAAGTGACCTAGCTAGATCCTCTGATGCAGCCTCTGTCGATGTTGTGTAGTCCTCCGTAGTCGTGGACGTCTAGATCTCCCTAGCTTAGTCGCTCGTTCGATCAGTAGAGAGATAGGGAAGTAGAGAGAGAGAGAGAGAGAGAGAGAGAGAGAGAGAGAGAGAGAGAGAGAGAGAGAGAGAGAGAGAGAGAGAGAGAGAGATAGGAAATAGCTAGAGAGATAGAGAAAAGAGTTATATATATATATATATATATATATATATATAGAGAGAGAGAGAGAGAGAGAGAGAGGTAGGGGAGTGAAGAGCGAGACAGAGAGAGAGATAGGAAAATAAGGAAATAGAGAGAGAAAGAGAGATAGCGAGAGCGAGATCGAGGAGAGAGAGAGAGAGAGAGAGAGAGAGAGAGAGAGAGAGAGAGAGAGACGAGAGAGAGAGAGAGAGAGAGAGAGAGAGAGAGAGAGAGAGAAAGAGAGATAGTGAGAGTGAGATCGAGAGAGAAAGAGAGATCGAGATCGCTTTTTTGAGCAAGAACCATGCAAGGCTTCTGAATCTTTCTCAAGTTGCTCATCCATCTCCACATTATCTTCTGGCTTGGACATGGAGGCCCCGTCCGGTTTACAATCAGGTAGAAAACTTTCATTGGGCTGAGAACTTCCATGGCTTGTGCATGTGGTGAAAAAAACACCAGGATGGGCATAATATCCTTGGAAAAACCTGTGCAAAAAATTGCAAACAGACGGAACATTACAAAAATGAAAAAAATGGTCATGCTTTAATATATGATTCATCAAGTGCGGCATTCGAAAGCTTTCTTTGACAGGCTACCTCGAAATGGAGGCAGGTGGGTTCGTAGATAGAGAAGAAACTATGGAACTAAAAGAGGCAAAGGGGTTTTGCCTGCTACATGCATTGCGATGTACACCTGGGAGTGCACGTATGTGTCTACCCATATAGGATTTGACCAATAAAGACGAGATTTTGACCCGGTGGTCCTGATCTCCGTACACCTCTGGACTGAGGTGTATGGAGACTGGGCAAGACTAGAGAATGCGAGGTAGTTTACATTGTGAGGAGTATATATATATATATATATATATATATATATATTAAACAACATTCATAATCATTGTAGATGGCAACGTCATCAACTAACATGGAGGAAAAGATTGCATGCTCGTGCACGCTCTGCAAGTATCAAATCCTGTGCAAGCGTAGGATATGTAATGAGCATGTGCACAAGTACGGAGAGTTTGCTAGAGAAACCATACAGAATCTGCGATACGACTCCTACGGAACGGGCATTGATTTCCGCGACATAGCACCTACATCTGAGAGAGAGAGAAAAAAGATTATGCGTGAAGGTCCGACCAATATAGAGCCACGGATGGAAGCAGAAAAGGGCTTACAGATGGAAGACGACGGCATGGAGGAGATGCTGGATGCCTTCTTCCAGACAAGCGAGGAGAACTTTGGATGTGCGCTATTCTACCTCTCTTTCGAAAGACAATTTATCAAGGCCACCACTGTTATCTTCCAGATGGCCATCACTTGCGCGAAGCCCAGCTTGGTCGCGTCGAATGTCGTCCTATGCATGTACAAGAGTGGCGTCGCCGATGGGAGCAACATAAGGGGCAACCTGGTCCAGGAATGAAATGTTTTTCCATTCTCCATACGTTGCCGTACTGGGGTGATCTACTAATTAACCATTTGCTAGATCCAATGCATATATTCAAGAATGTGGGAGAGCTCCTCTAGAAGACAACCCATAGGATTGTAAGACAATCGAGCTTACAAGAGTTTTGCAGTCGGTTGGAAGTTGCACAGAGCTGTGGCCTTTCACCAATGCAAGCTGGTCAAAAAAAAATTCTAAGAGCGCCATGGGTATTGCTAAAAACCGAAGAGAGACAAGTGAAAGGGTGATTTCAGAGTTCAGGAAGCCAATATAGGATTTATGCGATGTCTCAAGACAGCATTTCTCCGTGACGATCATATGTCAGGGTTGAAAAGCACGACTGGCATTAGTTCTTGCAATTCATTCTTCCAATTGCTATCAAGGGGTGTTTAACGGAGGAAGTGCGGTCATGCATATACAGGTTTCAGAGCTAGTGCGGTGGATCTCTTCAAGGAGATTTGGGAGGAATATATTGCAGTCGCAAGGGCTAACGCCATTGAGGCAGTTTGCATGATTGAGAAGTATTACCCACGAGCTGCCTAACTATCCAAATGCACTTGCTGTCCATGTAGTAGATGAGGTTGCAGTGGCAGGTACAGTCCTCAACTGATGGATGTTCTTTCTAGAGCGGTTCATGAAAACACTTAAGGGTTTTGTTCACCAAAAAGCGCGTCAGGGGGAGCATGGCAGAAGGATGGCTGGTGCAAGAGTCTCTTGTATTGACGATTGAATTTCAATCCGTTTCTGACCAGAAATGCCTCGACTGTGGAGCGTTGAGGAGGATGCAAGACTGGTGGGTGGAGAGGCGGCCGCGCAAGGGAAAGGGTGCCGAAGAAAAATGGAACCTGGCCATGTGAGAAAAGATCATGAAGTTTTGTATACTAAATTTGTTGCCGATGCAATAATGGCTTGAAAGGTATGAAGAAGAGAAAGAGAGACGCAATCTAGAGCGACAGATTTTGGCGAAGCGAAGTCGAACGACTAGAGGCTTACCCTTGCCAGACTATCTCGCTCTCTACAATGTTCCCTACAATGGCATGGTTGGACAAGACAGTGAGAGCAGCTCAACAGATCGGGAGAACCATATCTCTAGAAGAGGAAGAGCTGGCTATTGGATGTGACTGGAAAGTATCATACATACATGGCACTGTGGTCGCATGGAAAGCATTTCAAAACACAACAAATTGACAGCAGAAGAACACGTTTGACAGTGGGGTAATGGTTAGTTTCATGCAAAAGAGCAGGGCCAGTGCTAGAGACACGAATGAGAGCACTAGCAACCTGGATTACTGTGTGGTCTGGTGTCAGATATCCTGAAAGTAAGCTTCAGGCGGTTTGTTTGAGATGTTTTTGTTGGATGTGAAGTGGTTCAAGGTGATTACTTCTGGTCGCATGCAACGGTACGCAGAGATGGAAACAAACTCATGCAAATAGATTCTACAAAAGACTTGGATAGATGCGAGCGACACATTTGCTCTCCCGAACATTGCGAGCATGTGGTCTTTGTACCGGACCCTCGAGAGCGACAATGGTGGTTTGTGGTTCAGGTTGCTCCAAGAAATAAACAAGTATTTAAAGGGCAAGATCTCTTGGAGGAAAGTCAGTCAGACGACGTCCATACTACTGTGACATTAGATGAGTTGGACGAAGGTATGGCAGAGGAATCTGACAGATATACGAGGGATGATGCAAACGAGCCAGATTGACACTTGTAGATGAAGATGCAATGGATGAAGACAATCTACCATAACGATTTGGAACAGAGTTATGTTTGCAATTAGAGATAGACGATGATACGGTGCAAGATCTTATCGTTGATGCCTCACTCGTCGAGGCCTAGGCCTGTAAGTGTTTGTGTGAAGACTTTGATTTAAAATTAAGCTTAAAGTTAATTTAAACAACTGTGTTCTTACGCTTTATTTTACTTTCTTTGTGCAGGACTTTAGTATGGCAGACGAGATCCAGATCCGCTTCCATGAGTGCAGATGCATTCATGGGCTTCGTTACACGGATGACGCTTGCTCAGATGGCAGAGGCTTCTCAGTACTGAGTAGCGAGAGGCACGGGTACTACGCCTCCGGGCTTCACACCCGAGGGACAGACGCCTAGGGGGGGGGACGCCTACGGGGTTCAGGACGCCTATGGGTACGGACGCCTTCTTCTCCCATCACGGCCGCTTCGACACCTAGGGGTGGGGCAGAGGCGGGTACGTCTCATCTCCGCAGCACAGGCGCACTCGCTGATCTCGGCGATCGTCAGGTGGAGGTGCTGGTTGCTGTAGAGGAGGATCCACAGATGCTTCGACGCCTCCTCGCTCACGACCCCCATCTTACCAGGCACACCTTTGGCACACCTCCAGACACCTTGGGGGGCACACGATCCTAGTGACTCCAAGCTCTATACTGTACGGGGAGATGGTTCTGTTGACATGGATAGAGTCGAGACTGAGATGCGACAGCGGATTCGCCAGCTCGTGGACCTGCAGTTTTCGACCAGCATTCTGACGTCTTGAGATCAACAAGAAAAGGAAAAATTCACTACATAGTGGAGACCATCCTGAGAGAGTACCAGCCTGCTCCGGGTTCTTCCGTTGTTTTGGCGCGGTGGATCAAGGGTGTTGCACGGGACACCATCAAACATTGACGAGATGCAGCTCGGAAGGCTTTCAGGACCGGCTCTCCGAAGCCTTCGGGCATCCCACACGAGACGTGGCTCCAGATCAGGGAGGATGAGCGGACAGCGGCCACGCGGTTCAGACAGCAGCGTGAGGCCGCACAGGTATGACAGATAACTAGGGGGACATCTCATCTTAGCAGCGGAGGCTTTGACACCTTTCGCTATGAGTTTGTGAGTTTCTAATCCAATCTTAACTATGGCGTTTTTTAAAACGCGATGAATCATGTATTCTTATTACTTTGATTTTTTGTATAAACACAGAATCTTGCGATGCATCGAGCTCCATCACGCGAGGAGAGGTCAGATGCATATCGTAGAGGTATCTATGAAGTACTGAATGATCTTGAAGCTTCAAGAGAGCCTGTAGACTGGGAGGCCTTAGTCTCGCTGATCGCTTGAGGTGAGACGTTAATATGTGTGAGTTGATTTAAATTAAGTCAGTATATGTGAAGTAATATCAATACTAATTTTGTGAGTTGTCTATGTGCAGGTTGCGACGCCTAGTCATTAGTGGACCAGATTTCATCTATATGATTTGTGAGACACAGACACACTTCTGTGTCTCTTTTTTGTACAAACAATTAGTGTTCAAACAGTTATTATTTCCCTTATGGTTATGATTATTGTCATTGTCATTGTATTAAACACTTATTGTTTCTCTTTCTGGTTATGCTTATGGCTATTGTTAATTTTGTTTATGGTTATGGTTATCTGCATTATGG
The DNA here is from genome assembly GCF_014529385.1 of Adiantum capillus-veneris. Classification (NCBI taxonomy): domain Eukaryota; kingdom Viridiplantae; phylum Streptophyta; class Polypodiopsida; order Polypodiales; family Pteridaceae; genus Adiantum; species Adiantum capillus-veneris. The sequence continues at coordinate 143,745,693 of NC_140939.1, forward strand.
TTTTGATCAAAAGTGATTATAGCGGTTATGGGTTTTAAGTTATGGTTTATGCTTTTAAGTTTATGGTTATGGTTCATTTGGGTATGGTTCATTATGGTTATGCTTTTAAGTTATGGTTATGGTTCGTTATGGATATGCTTTTATGTTATGGTTATGCTTTTAAGTTATGGCTATGCTTTTCAGTTGGTACCATTGTCTTTCATTGGCCTTAAATCTCATGTGAGATCCTACATGGATAGCATGTAGGAGGCGTATACATGATATGGTTTTTTTTGAAAAGTTTATGTAAAAACAAAGGGAACTCTGCCAAAATTTTTGCACGTGGGAGCATGGTTGATATTTTGGTGCTGCTCGCTTTTCTTGGGCAGAGGGCAGGAAGTCTGGATGTGGCTGTGTCCATCTTTTAACTGGGCACAGGCTAGGCTACCTGCCCTCTGCCCAAGAATTTTTTTTTCTACTATGGTCATTGCTATATGCATCGCTATGCGTGTCGCTATACGCGTCGCTATCAATGTCGCTAATAGCAGCTGGTTTCACAGCGACGCGTATAGCGACACTCATAGCGACGCTCATAGCGACGGGCAGCGTCGATAATACCTTCTTTTGTTGTAGTGAATGCATTACTTACCTATTATACGGAGTGGTGCAAGCTCTTCATCACCATCTCCGTAAGATCTTCTCTATTGTTTACGGGAAGAAGACGAAGAAGATGAGGAGGAGGAGAAGGATACTCTCTCTCTACTTGCTTACTATCTCCTCTCTCGTTTCACAGTGTACGGCTCTCCAAAAGCTCTTGTAGTGAACACCTCTACGTAGCTCTGATCACCGTTCTCTTGCGGCAAAGCAAGAAGCCTTTTGACAGCCTTTAATCGACTCTAAAGCATGGTGAGAAGATCTAAACTCCATAGCCATTATCATCTCTCTCTCTTTCTATGTCGTTTTTCTGAGTAGACACACTCTTGGTGATTGTTTTTTCATATAAAAGTGTATGTATGGATTTTTTGAGTACATATGAAGTTTCCCTTGATAATTTCATCATGTTTAACACGCTAATTTATGCACACAATGTGTTTATGATGTGCGTGCATAAAAAGCGTTTTTCGTTTCACGTCATAGAAGCGGTATGAACATTGTTTTGGTCATAACTCACATACCGTTATGAATCAGCCCGGACCTTTAAACCATAGATAAATCACATCATTTAGAACATTTTCTCTCTTTGGTGTCAGGTCAAAAAACAGCTTGCTGCCCACTGCGCAAGTCAAAATTTTGGACCCCAAGCTCTTTGGAGAACCACTATATAGATTCATCGGATGGGAAAAACCCACTTACCAATTGAAAAGATTGATTAAAATGATAATAAATGTATTCAGGCCTCTGTTATCACCTTGGGTAAGCGAGTTATGAATTCTTCATAACTGGTTTTACCTACGCATGTAGGGGTGCTACCAAGGGGGAGTTACTATATGACGTCGTGACTTAACCAAGCCGTTTTATGTATGATTTATGGTTTATATTGATGAGTTTATTTCAAGTATTAGATTTCTATAGACTCATGTTGAGGGTATATGGATAGTCAACCGAGTCGCACATGCATATATAAATATAGCAGTTTTCTTTTTGTGTTACTGTTTGTTGTGTGAGTATCATATGGTCAAACAGATGTGATGGAGTATTAGTATATATTATGGATTTGATCTTGATGCATTGGTTTGAGGTAAACGCTTTCATTTGCATGTTATGCATGCTCCCAAAAATGGTAAAAATTTATTTTTTGCATATGTGTGAAGTTATGGTTTATGGTCAACCTAAGGGTTGGAGCTGTTTTGCATCATTTTTATGGTGATGGAATGATATCATATGATGTATGGAACCTGCCTCATGTGCATGGGTATGATTTCTTTCCACCTTTCTAGGTCAAAACTAGCTCTATGTGCTGAGAGGTGAAGTGCAGATATGATGCATCAACTTTGCACGATTAGATGTTGTCAAAATTGGATTTTTTTATATATGTTAGTTGTTGGTTGGACTTATTATTGCATGAAAATCTGTTAAGGCGGTTACGCCGCTAGCGGAAGCTAAATAGCGAGAATTCAACCAACAACAGAATTTGTCAGACGAGGATGGAGCTTGACCCGCAAGCGCATGGAAACAACTAGGTGGGTGTCAAATCACCTACTCGACCTTCTAATGGCAATCACTACTAAGGAAATCAAATCTAAGTTCTAAAATACGCAAGTGACTAAAATCCGTACTACGAACGAATGCTATACGAAACAGGATCTAGGATCATTGAATCGATCTCAAACTCAAGGGGAAGTCTATACACTAGGTAAGAACAACACCCTAAAGACTTGAACTGCAAAATCAACCTATAACCACTCCGTACGGTAGACGCGTATGAAGACAGGCCGAAAAATACAGGTGATCGAAACTTGACCCTGATGGTAGTAATGTGTAGCTCTACTCGTTGTGGTTCTGTAGATATGCTGCACGCTCCATTCCGACACACGAGTTGGAAGAAAACTCACACCGAAGCTCGTAGGAACTTACCACACATAGAAGCCGATAGCGCGCACTCTTGGTATCTGTGCGTAGCTCTTGCCGTTGCTAACACAATGGCGGTGTCGCTTCTCCAATGGCGGCTCCGTAGCTCGTGTAGCAAGTAGATAAGACTCTCTCTCTCTCTCTCTCTCTCTCAGACACAGTCACGGCGCTCAAAAACTCACTTTGATTAATAATATGAATCCTTAGGTTACAAAAACTTTGGCTTATATACCTCAGCTTTGGAGGTGAGAACATCTCTAACTAATTACATCAGCAAGTGAAATTACTTCGGGATTACAAGCTGGAAACTCAATTGAGTCCCGTTACTTAATGAATGGCTCAAATCAAAATTAATGTCGGAAAGACATTTATTACAATCAATGGTTACAAAATGATGAGTGTGAGCAAAAATGTGGGTGTGATCCTCTGCTGGCTCAACACTCCCCCCTCCGTGTTCATGTCGTCCCTGACATGACTTTTATGCTTGGTCAATAAAGTCCTGTTGTCTTGAGCATCTGTAAATGTGATTCGTATCGTAGGTTGCCGATGGTCAAGGTTGGGCCGAATATTTTGCTTTCGTGGGTGAAAAAGCCAGTGTAGAAAGCTTCTTTGAATGTTTGCATGTGGAAGCTAGGCAAAAACATAATCCTTTGGTATAGGAGGTGTAATAATTTGGAGAAGGCTGCAATGAAAGATCGTACATCATATCAGTCACTGTGTCGGCCGTCGATAGTAGACTCGAGGTCGTGGCTTTATCTGGAGCGAACACTTCAATGCAAGCTAAGAGAGTCCTGCAGATTTTCTTGAGCATTTGACATGAAAGGTCAGGAGAGCCAGTAAAGAGCTTGATGGTGCCCGTTAGGGTTTTCACCATGTAGGCTTTACCTATTCTCTCTCCTGCCTTTGGTCCTGGCATCCTGGGATAATTAAGCCAATTTGGCTTCTTTTCTGCAATCCTGCCTTGCTCTTTCCAGTTTCTGACTCTTGGCACCAGGCAGAAGGTTGCATCCTCCCGAATCTCCTTTGGTGCCTCCACCAGTAGATGAGGTAGGCTGGGTATTTGTTCAGCCAACCTTTCCTCCATCTAGGTTGTGAATCTACTATCTTCTTTGATTGTTCCTCCTTTGTGATGTCGCCTTCGTAAAGAGCGACATACTGCTCCTCCTCTATTCTCTTTTTCGTCTTTAGCACTTCAAATTTCATCAAAGGGAAAGGCAGGCTAGGTTGCATCCACTGTTCATGGAGCACTTTTGTGTCTAGTCCCTGAAGTCTAATGGAGATTAGGAGTCTCCTCTCCCATTCCATTTCCGCCTTGGCACTCTCCTCTGCTGACTTTTCTATTTGGTCATGGAGCCTTTGTTCTTCTTCTTCAGAGATTCTTGAAGTCGAGGCCACCTCTTGAGGGGGCTGGATCTTCAATTGTGGTTTCCTCTCCAGTTTCTGGTAGCTCTATGGCTGCTCCACCTGATTCTTCGTGTGGTGTCTCTGTCTCTCTTCTTTGTTGCTCTTGTAGATCTTGGAGCTGTTTGCGGAGGGCCTCATTCTCTGTCCGTAGTGTTTGATTTTCTAATGTGAGCCTCTCCTTGCGGCCAATGATCCCTCCGCAATGTGAAACCTTTGCACTTGCTCTAATCTCAGCTCTCTTTGTAAGCTTCGGACCTGGTCTTCCAAAGCTGGTATGATAGCTCCCTCTTGTTCGGTTCCTGCTCTGCTAGCTCTAGGGGTAGTCCTGAGTCTAGTGATTGTTCTTTCTTGGGGCTCGACTCTCTCCCTTAGCTCAATGAGCTCATCCTTAGCCGCCTCCAGCTCATCCTCTATCCGCTCCCTTGCTTCCTGTGCACTTGTTACTTCTCTTGAAGCCTCGGCTAGTTGGAGTATCAAGCCGTCTCTCTCGTTTTCCGCGTCATAGAGTGATGCTTTATGACTTTCAGATTCAGTCATAGCATTCTCTAATTTTCTCTGCAACTCCGCTTCCCTTTGTTTGGCTGTCTCAACCTCTACTTCCTTTGCCTTGGACCTTTCTTTTATCTTGATGAGCAGTTCATGCACCATGTGCATGTCTTTTTCATCATCATCTGTCAACTCTAAAGCTCTTTCCGCCACCACCTCCACTGGCTTTGGCTCTTCTAGTACTTTCGGTTCGTCCAGTTTCTCTTCACTTTCTTTTTTACTCTTTGTTTTTTCCTCCGTTCCTCTCCGTTCATCTTGTTTTTGTAGGGTGATCCCATAAACTGCCTCAAGGGCCTCTTCTTCGGTGTATCCTATCTCTACCAGATCCTCATAATCGTTTCTCTTTTGCTGAACTGGATCTATCTTCTTTTCTTTGGTATCGGCCTCTGGCTTTTCCAAATCATCTGTGTCCACCTCTACTGTGGTCTCCTCCATAATTTTTTCCGTCTTCTTAGGGCTTTGTACATCAGTCATAGAGGGATATCTGTCCTCAGCTTCCTTGGCTTTCCCTTTGTCGGCTTGCCCATCTTTCTCTTGAGGCTTAGTAGACTCATCTACTTTCCTTTTCCCTTGTCGTCTTTTTTCAGCTCAGCTTTTAATTGCTGTACCTCTTCTTTAGTGTATGGCTCGACATGTTGTTGCTCCAGAATAGCCTCTGACTTCTCATAAGCTTTAATATATTGATCGTATTGATCAATATGTGGCCTGGCTGAGCTAGTTCCGACTTTAGTGGGGTCTGGCACCCACTTTTCTTCAAAGTCACCCTTTAGAGCTCTTTCCGCTCTAAATTGCTCCACTAGTCTTTCCATTCTTGCCGCTTTCTGACTTTTGGTTTGCTTGGGAGCAACCTTCTTCTTTACTTTCTTCTTAAGTGGCTCGTCCACATCCTCTTCAGGTTCTGAAACTACTTCTAGTTTCCGACGTGCTCTTGTGGATGCCCTCTTGGGTACTTCGGGCTGTTCTTCCTCCTCGTCGGCTTCTCTAAGCCACTCATTCTGGGAGGGAGCCTTTGGCCACTGATCTCTAGCTCCAATAGCTTCATAAGCTATTCTTGTCAGAATTTCCGCTCCTCCTATGTATTTTGGCTTCTCTTTGTGCATGGCAATTACTTGCTCGTGGATGTGTTGAGTGTAATTCCCCTCTTTTGGCATATTGCAATGGCATGGGGTGGTGTCGTATACTTTTGCGGTCTTTTACTGCAAACATGAAGAAATTGGTTGTAAAGTCGGCAAAGGATTGCCGCTCTTGGGTCCGCCATATCTCCATAGGTCGCATTCTGTTTCTTGGGCCCATAGACCTCTATGGCCTCTCTTCTTTCCCTGACCGAGCTCCCTTTGTTGTGCAGCTTCAATGCGTCTGCAATTAGCTGTGGAGTGATCTGTACTTCTACCATCTCTCCATCCATGGCTGTCAATGTGGCTTTTCCATCCTTCTGAATGGATGTTGCCAACTCGTACACTCTTCTTGTATCCACACCTGATGGTCTCGAGGTGAAGAAACTGTGCAAGTCTGCCCTTTCCAGGTACCTGCTGATGTCTTCTGACCTGCTATAATCTATCAATTCCTGTGGGATCATCGGTACATCCACTGCTTGCCCTTGAGGATCTCTGAAAGTCCCCTGGTAGATCTTTATTCCCTCTTTCTCCAATACTGCTTCCTCCACCCAAGTTTTGGTTGGCTTGAGGGTTTCTGCTGGAATGTCAAAGGGTTCTGCTTCTGCAAGAGCATCTTTGATTGTCAGTCTTTTTCTCTTCGTTGGCGATGACTTGGTGGAATCCATGGATCCTGTAACTCCAATTTAGAAGTTAGCGTCTTTTTTAGTACTGAAAGCCGGAATGAAGCTTTTAACTATCCAAATGACTTGAAAATTGAAACATGAGCTATTCAGGGCCTAAGGATGCAAGGTAGGTGAAAAAATATGCAAAATGGACTCAAAATCATGCTGGAGACATCATACGCGTATGATGTCTTTTGTGTCAAAATGACTTCATATTGGTTGTGCTTGTAGCTGATAGTGTATACATGAGTATCATATGCTTGGATTTGAGTTTGGATCCCATTTGGTCAAGTTTTGGCTAGTTTAGTCCGGCTCTTGGCAAAATTTTGAAAGGGATTTGGATTTTATGATCCAAATTGGATAAAACTTGGTGGTTCACTTTCAAATGGCATGTAGATCACTTCTGTTTGGTGGTTGAAGCCCTGAGGTGCCAAAATCACATAGTGAGACATCATACGCGTATGATGTCTTTTAGTGTATTTTTGAATCAAATTTCTCTATAAGCTTGGATTTGGCTTTTAATAGGCTTATTCAGTGGATTTATGAAGTCTGGATAGATTTTGGGCTAAAAATGGCTCTGGAGACATCATACGCGTATGATGTCTTTTTCATCAATTTTGCATGGGATTGGTTCTGTGGACTCCCCATGTACTAGTGAAGGATGTTTCTACTCAAATCTTGGTTTGGACTTGAGTATGTTGGATTTGGGCCAAAAATAGGCTTTAGGTGAAGGATTTTCCCTCAATTGGACTAATGGGGTGATCCTCTTGACCAAATGGTTCCAAATTTCATATGTAGCATGTATTAGATATATATAATGGATGTATGATGACAAATGAGCAGTTTTGGCTCTGTAAGTGCAAATAGACATCATATGCGTATGATGTCTTTTGTGTCAAAATGGTGCTTTTTGGTTCCAGATAGCTTGTAGATGTGTTAATCAACAATCCTACAAAGTTTCAATGAGTTGGGAGTTATTTTGACAAAATTAGGACCAAAAATCAATTTTATGGCCTACTTTGCGTCTTTTTGGTTTTCCTTGGGTTTTCTAACTCCAATTCTCATGATACTTGGTTCATAGGATGTGATTAACATGTGGAATGAAGCTATGCACTCAAATGTTGAAATGGATGTGAAATTCATGCTGTGAGACATCATACGCGTATGATGTCTTTTTCTTGAAATGTTGGTCTTTTTGTGCAAAGAATGCTTTGTGCTAGTGCCCTAAGCCCTGCTAACTAGTTTTCAACTTAAAAAGTCATCAGTTTAGCTAAAAAGCCCCCTTGTAGGCATTTCAGTCTCCGAAGTCGTCTTTTTGCCTTGGAGTTGAATTTCTTCAACTTTTCTTCTCGAGAGTTGCATTTCCAGCTCATTGGATTATGTTGTGAAGCCATCTATTTGGTTGAACTTGACTTTGGCTCCCCGTTCTCCATCTTTCTCCTTTTGGTTGCCCGAAAGCGTCTTTTTCACCATCGGTAAGTGAATCAGCTTTCTTTTGGGTTTTGCTTGTAAACATAAGTCATCCATGTATATTTGAAGCTGCTTGTGAAGTTTCATTTCATTCGGTCGTCAATTTCAGCCGTTATGCCAAAATGACGCTTTGTGTGTCTATCGTCGAATCGGTTGTTTTGACCCACTTTTGGTGGTCCAAACCTGGAGATACTCCATGGTTGCATTGCCCTCGATGTTGTTAAGCTTCCTGAGAAGTTTTGTGTCGTTTCGACAACTTTTTCCTGTTTGCCTCTTGCAGGCTCTGTTGACCTAGGGTTTTTCCAGTCGTTCTTTCTCGAGCTTTGAGTGTTAGAAACCCATCTTCTATACTAGGGTAACCCACCTATAAGTTCTTGCAAGGTTTGGTTAGGCGGTTGTGCCACTACCTAGCATTCTACTGCATTCCCTGTCTGCTCTTGTTTCTTGGTTTTGGTCAGTTTTCGCGACAAAAGTTAATGATAAGCATCAAAAGCTTATGGCAACGAGTCTACCTCTCATGTCTGGTGTCCTCTGAGCTCTCGTAGCAGTCGTAGAAGGCTGTAGAAGGTTGGATGCTCCTGTGTGTTCTTTGCTCTCTCCAAGAAGGTAATAGTGGAAATGAGCTTGAAAGTGATGTGAAAAATACTTAACTTCGGACTTCCCGGATCACTTGTTACCAAATTTGACATGTGCTCTATCTCGTCGTGAAATGCACTTTAGGATTTGAAATTTCTCAATTTGGACTCCGTTTGACCTGTTTCTGAGAAATCTGTCCACTTTGCCAAAATTCTGTCATTTCAGGCTTTCCGCAACTTTTCCCGAATTGTACTCAATTTTTACCATGGGTTGCCCTTGTCATTAGGATCATCACCATCTATTCTTTTCTTTTTTCTGATCTCGTTTCACCTGCTTTTTTATTTTTCTTTTACTTTTATCAAGAAAATCATAAAAAATAAAGGAAAATAGCAAATTGAAGCCAAAAAATTCCAAACATACACAATAAATAGCTGGTAACTCTGTGTATATGAATATACACTTATTTGTGATTTCTGGACTTGGATTACCACTTTTTTCCACTTTTTAGCTCCAAAAACACTCTTATTTAGTGATATTTACACGTTTAGAGACCCAAATTCATCATTTGATCTCTTCTTGTTGCAAAACAAGGTATATAAGAGCATAAATATTATCAATATCCGCAATCAAACATAAAAATTGCGAAATCATGTAAGACTCTGCCCTTGTAATATAATTTTTGTTTTTCTTTGTTTTTGTCGCTTGTAGCTGCTTTGTAGCTCCTGTATACCTGTATACCTCCCCCCCCCTAGTCTGAGTCCTCCTGGACGACTATGAATTGTCTGTGGGCGAAGCATTGTAGTTGTTTTGGTCATAAGTTCCCAATGCAATTGTAGAGCGATGATACAACAGTCTTTCCAATAAAGCTGCTCTTTGTTTGATTGAAGGATTGGTGGTGGGTTTTGGGTTGGTTTTGGCACTTCGGTGGTAGAATCAGTAGATGGATTCTTCTTTACCTGGTTGTTCTTTTTCACAATCCAAATCTGCTTCCGCTCCGCTTGTGCTTGCCACAAACTCTTTGCGACCCAAACCTGCTTTGTTCTTTGTTTTGATTTCCTCGCCTTGAAATACCTAGGAGTTTCCGTGGATTGTACTGAAGAGAGTTCCTGTTTACAAATCCTTGGGATCCAAATTTTCTTGCTATAGCTTTGTGCCGTCATGAACTTCTTTGGAATCCAGATCTGTTTCACTATCCTTGATTGTCTGGAATCACTCTGTTGTCTGGTATTGAAGACTCTGTTTTCCACCTTTGTGTTCTCTGGCACAACCTTTTTTGGTCTCCATACCAACTTTGACTCCGTTTTTCTCCAAGGTTGAGCTGTTATATTATTGCTTGTCTTCCTTATCCAATGTTGAGAGTTCCTCGTCGAAGAGCAATCCAGTTGTATAGAAATTTTTGGTTGCCATTGCTTCTTCTTTTTCTCTGGTTGTTGTTTACCTTTGTTCTTGGATTCTTCCTTTGGAGTTGTCTCTGATCCTTTGGTGAACTTAACTGATTGACTTTCACCTTCGTATTTGATAAGCACTGATTTAGAACTCCAGTCAATCATTGCATTGTATTGCCTCTGCCATGGTTGTCCTAGCAATATCGGATGTTGTGTAGTTTGGTCTTCAACCACGTAAAACATATGAGGATACACATACTGGTTAATCTGTATATGTAAAACTGTGCATCCGACATTTTTGATGAAATTCTCAGAGTAACTCTTTAACTCTTGCTTGGCAGTTTGTAATTTAGTGGCATTTGTCAATTGTCTATACAAACTGAGTGAAAGTAGGTTAGTTTGAGCTCCTGAATCCAATAGTGCTCTGGCTTTGATTTGGTTGGTTCCTACTTTGCATTCAATGATGGGTTCTTCTTTGTCATTATCCATTTCTGTTATACTGACTGCGTTTATTCGTATTGCTCCTTCATTGCGCTGTTTCTGACGCAGTAGTCTTCTTTTCTCTATTCTTTCCTTCGCCTCGGCTTGCGCTTCCTCCACAATCTTTTTCTTTTTCTGGACACGCAGCTTTTCTTGATGTATTTTGAGAAGCATGTCTTGGGTTAGCGGCAAAAGATACTTCTTCACTCTGCATCCACTAATCCAATTGGGCAATTCTTCTCCGTCTAATGTAGCAAGCTTGACGGCTCCACTTGGTGATAGATCTTTAATCACCATATGTCCCATCCCTCGCTTTTTAAGCTTCTTAGCATGCTGTTTCAGAGTGTAAACTAGGACATAGTCCCCAACCTTAAACTCTTTAGTCCGCACATGCTTATCAAAAAATTCCTTTTGTCGCCTTTTTTGAGCGTAGATAGAAGCTACTGCTTTTAGGCGAAGCTCGTCTAGCTTTTCCAGGTCATCTATTCTATCAGAAAGCTCGTGCCCTGTCCACTCCAGATCCTTAGCCACCCTTAAGGTTGAAATCAAGAATTCTATTGGTAAGATAGCATTTAGCCCAAAAACCATGTTATATGGGGTCGTTCCTATTGATGTTTTATATGCTACCCTATATGCCCATGATGTTGAATGCAACTTCTGGTCCCAGTCAGTTCTCGACTCAGATACAATCTTCGTAAGGACCGTGCATATGGTTTTGTTTGATGCTTTAGCTTGTCCGTTTGCTTGTGGATGATACGGGGCTGATTTCCTATGGATTACCATGAATTCACCTAGAAGGATCTCTATCAATTCATTTATAAAATGTGTGCCTCGATCACTCACAATTTCTATTGGCAATCCATATCGTACAAAGATGTATTCATATAGAAATTGTGCCGTGGTCCTGGCATCTGCTTTTTGAGTTGCCTTTGCTTCGACCCACTTTGTTAGATAGTCTGTAGCCACAACGATGTATTGTGCATGAGTCTTATATGCAGGAGGTGAAATGGGTCCGACATAATCAATCCCCCATTTTGCAAAAGCTCTTGCCCCCATCATTGGTCTAAGTGGCATATCATCTCTTTTAAGTGGTACTTTGGTTCGCTGACAGTCATCACACCGTTTAACGTATTCCTCAGCGTCCATATGTAATGTTGGCCACCATATTCCTGCGGCTAAGACAAGTTTTGCTGTCTTATCACCTGAGAAATGGCCTCCACCTACTCCTCCGTGAGCTTGCTCCAGGATTATCACATACTCAGACTCTGATGCGCAAATCCTAAGCTGGTTGTCTTTACCTCTCTTATAGAGTTGATCTCCTATTAAAACGTAATCTCTAGCTTCTGTCTCTACAGATTTCTGACGAGCTTTTGACGTTCCTTCTGGGAAAGTTCTATTTGTGAGATATTCAACAATATACTGACTCCATTCGGAGCTATCATTATCTGATATAATGTCGAATACTCTGCTGGCGGTTTTGATGAACATACAATACATACAGTGACATATTCATGTACGCTTTCTTTCATTCCTGGCCAATAGACTCCCAATTGTAACAAATTCCTATATGTGTTCCTTCTTGAACAATGAAATGCACATTCTTGAACATGTGCTTCGCGCAGATATATATTATATTCCTCAGGATTGATGCATAGTCGTAAAACATGATCATTTCCCAATTGATACAACCTTCCTGCAACCAATTGAAGATTCTTGGATGCTGAATAGCAATATGTTTCTGGTTGTATTCTCTTCTATCAAACTCTCCTCCATAGGTTAATAAGCTAACGACATTTTGAGACCACTTCGGTATCATTTCTATGTTGAACAAGTACGCGTCTGGCATGTCGTCATCTACTCCTATAGGGTCTTCCCATTCGTCAATCGCGAAAGATGATCAGCTCTAAGATGTGTTTTTCCTTTCTTTACTACTACCGTGAAGTCGAATTCCAGTAAGATAATGAACCATCTCACTATTCTCCCGGTATTACATGGTTTATTCACTAGGTAGAGCAAGGCTTGGTGATCTGTAAAAAACACAAACTTGTTGGCTAGAAGATAATGCCGAAATTTCTTCATAGCATATATCATTCCTAATCCTTCTCGCTCTGTTGTGGTGTAATTATTCTCTGCAATGTTGAGCTGTCGACTGGCGTAACAGATAGGAAAATCCATGTTTCCTTCTTCTGGCTGAGCCAGAATGCATCCTATTGCATATGCTGAAGCATCTATATGCACATGGAATATCTTCTCCCAATCTGGTAATTTCAAGACTGGAGCAGTAATGAGTGCCTCTTTCAATTTCTTGAATGATTCCTCACACTCCTCTGTCCATTCAAAGTTCACTATTAGCCTGTAAAGTGGTTGGCCTATTATAGCGTACATGTAAATGAATCGTCTATAATATCCGCAATGTCCCATAAAGCTCTGTACTTGTTTCGCATTTGTTGGTCTAGGCATATCCACTATAACTTTTATCTTCTCTAAATCCGTGGATATTCCGTTTTGTGAGACAATATATCCCAGAATTCTGCCCTGTCGGACCATAAACACACATTTCTCAGGATTGAGACAAATGCGATATGTCCTACATTTCTCAAATACTTTTCTTAGGTGTTCTAGATGCTCATCTCTCAGAAGAGAATGTACACATAAGTCATCCATGTATATTTCTAGAAACAACCTTAAGTATTCTTTGAAAGCATGCGTCATCAGCCTCTGGAAGGTTGCGGGAGCATTGGTTAGACCAAAAGGCATAACCCGATAAGCATAAATTCCCCACTCCGTTGCAAAAGCTGTTTTATGTTGATCTAGCGGTGCTATGGCTAGCTGGTTATATCCTGAAAAACCATCAAGAAAGGAGTATGCTGTTTTCCCTGATACACGCTCTAGAACATGATCAGTTATCGGCAGGGGATAATTGTCCCTGATTGTTGCAGCATTCACTTTCTTTAAGTTGACACACACTCGGAGTTTTCCGTTCTTCTTGGGTACCACCACAATCGGAGATACCCAATTGGTGTGTTCAATCTCGTATATGAATTCAGCTTCCATTAGCTTATCTATCTCTTCTTTGATTCGCTTAGCAAACGTATCATTGTATGTGTATGGTCTCTGTCTGCTAGGATTTGCGTCTTGTTTTAGTGGGATTGTGTGTTGGCATATCGATGGGTCAACTCCCTTTAAGTCCTTATAAGACCATGCAAACACATCCCTGTACTCTCTGAGAAGACTCAAAAGTCTCTCTTTCTCGCTTGGGACAAATCTGTGGCTATGTACACCGGTCTAGGTGTCTCACCTGGAGCTGCTAAATCAACTTTTTTTGCATCCTCCGGTCCATCATAAGATTCGTTCTCCTTTCTCTCTCGAATAGGTTGGGTTAATACCACCTTCCTATCCTCTATTGTGAATTTCCTGTAGTGAGAGGGAACGTCCATGTTTTCCTTGATTTTGGCATTTTCGTCCTCTCCACTCTCAATTTCTGTCGTCCAAACTTCTTTCAGAGTTTTCTTGAGCTCTCTGTACTTGTTTCTACGTTCTAACTTGGACTCCGTGTGCTCTCTGTTGCGCTTGTTCTTTTCTGATTTTTCTGTTTCAGTTTTCGTTTCATTCCTTTGAACTTGATTTCTTGAGCTTCTTTTGTCTTTTCGTAAGCTTTTTTGCTCATTGCCTCTCATTCTTCCAGAAATCTTGTCCTTAACACAATCTTCCGCCTTTACTAGCATTAGAATTGATTTTTTCCTCTTATTCTAGGCATCGGATTGGTTCTAACCCCCTTTGTTTTTCTCTTTGCTCTATAGCGTTTCTGGCGTTGTTTAGTTTGGTTCGGAAAATCATAAAATTTGACATCCGTTATAGTTTCTTCGTTTCCGCTTGAATTGTCCGTTGACTCGTTGTCTGCTTCATTTCCCCACTCTGGATGATCGGGAATGTCGTGAAACACCTCTTCTTCATCTTCCTTTTCCAGTGTCGTTCTTTTCAGTTTCTTTTTCGAGTACAGTTCTCAACATGAAGTACGGAACCACGTCGTACCCGTCCTTGTCGCAAAATTTTGTTGTGGGACCATCCGGAATTGCACAAACATCTAGGGTTTCTAGAATGTGTGTCCATTCTAATGGTTCAAGAGTGTCCTCTGGAAATGGTTCTCCTATATAAGCTTCATCTTTGATAGCCTCAGACTTCCACATTTCGAGGCTCCACACATCCATAAGTCCTTGGGCTTACCTAACCAAGCTGGAAATTCGGATCCCGCCAAAGTAGCTGAATCAAACTCCTCTACCGGTGTTCGATTCACATCTTTGTAGCTATGGTCCTTTAGGTTCACACGTGTAGTGGTTTCCCTATTTCTCAGGTATATGTGATCGTAGCCCCAATCCTGGACCATTTTCAATTGTCTCATGAATGGTCTTCCCAGTATGATATCATAGTTATTCTCCTTGCCAAAATCGACAATAGCAAAAGTATGTTCGTATTCAATGCCGCAAGAAGTCACTACGACTTTCTCTAATAACCCCATAGGTTTCTCCATGTGTCCATCTACTAATTGGAGTTTCAACCTAGTCTTCCTTATTGCTGGTTTCCCCCATTTTTTCCAGATTTCTTTTGTAGCAATGGCTACCCCAGCTCCGCTGTCTAGTATTTCCATCGTGTTCACACCTTGGAATTCAACTGGTAAGGTTGTATTCCCCTCTTCACCTTCGCAATACTCTTCGACCTTGTTTAAGGGTACAGGCTTAGCGTTCTTTTGTGGTTTGCTCAGCTCTTGTATACCCTCTTGCAGTCTCGATGTTGGGTCTTTTATCCCAAATTTCTCCAAGCATTTTCCTACAGTGGTCCACATATGTGGTCTTAGCCTCAAAAGCTCAGCTAGAGTGATAGTGCATGCCACTGGTGTTGACAAGATCTCTATCAATCCTTGCGAGTCCATGACTTTTTCTGATGAGATTCTTCGTGAGGGAAGTGCTCTAATCTCGGATTTTGCTTCATACTCTCCTAAGTATGAAGGTAAGGTATTCAGTGAATGAGGTTTGCTCTCCATTGTTCTAACAGAGCCCCCATCTCCCTAGTAAGATTGCATATCCAAGTCCACTTGAGATCCTGCCTCAAATTCCACTATGGGAGGATTCCTGATGTCCTTTTCCCAATTTGTCTGATTAGCTTGGCAACTTAGCTCGTTTGCAAAGTTTGCCTCTCTCACTTGTTTCCAAAATTTATGGTAATCCTCATCTCTTCCGTAAGACCTCTGTATGACTGGATGAAAACTCTCTATCTCCTGATCGGTTGTGTTCAATATTATGCGGTCATCCTTGTGTGTATTTTCAGGCTTTTGTGCACTGGGAGTCTTTTCAGCTACCCGTGAAATGATAGTCTCTTGCTGAATTGGGTTTTCCGTTCCACAATTCATTGTTTCTCTTGGTGGTTCTAATAAGGCTTGTGCAGTCTCGATCATTCTTTGGCACATTTCAAGTCTCTGCTTTTCCAATTCCGCGTTTGGGTATGTCATCCACCTCTGTTCTTGTGTTTGGTTGTTCTTTAACCTAGCTTCATAAGCTCTCATCAGTGCGTCCAATGGTTCGTGTACTTTGTCGACTAGCAGTGATCCCCCTGAGCTTAAGCTCGTTGTTTCTTTGACACTCTTTTGTTTCGTTCTTTCCAGACTCATCTCTCGTTTCCATTTTGACTCTCAAGTTTTTCTAATCTATCTTTAGTTCGCTTTAGTTCCTCAGCTAGAATAGCGTCTTCACGTTCTTTTCTCAACTTCATGCGTGCTTTTTAGCTTTCCATGTGTTTCTCTGACTCCGCGGTCCTTGACTAACCATTTCAGTCGCTAACTTTCCATTCTCAGGTTCTCTAGTGGTTTTCTTAGCTTGAGCTCTAGTAACAACTTGCGTTGGTATCAGAGTTTCATTTTCGGACCCACTGCTGGTAGGAATAGTTTCTAGCATATTCAATGTCGTCTTTTGCACTTTGTTTGGATTCTTTGAACAATCCTCAATGAATTGAGTAACCCCACACTCAGTGCAATAAGCGTTAATCCTAATGATTTCCGTATGTGGACAAACATTCATCAGATGGTCACCTCCACACTTGTAACAGGGTCCTAGTGCTGGTCTTGGTCCCACTTGATTCGTCCTTTGTGGATAAGATGGTCTTTGTCCTGTTAACCCTCCATGAGCTATGAACATCAATGTTCTTGCGTCCAAATTGTATCTCTCTTCATCAGAAGCACTTGTAACTGTTGGTGTTCCAACATTCCCCATCATGCCCCATGGTTCTGGTTGTTGGGTTCTTCTGGTGGGTAATACACAGTTGGAGACATGTGTGCACCAGATTCTTCATAATAGGCTTGAACAGGCACTAAGGCTTGTTCTTCTTGATTCTCTAAGGTTGGTGCATATCTAATGCCCACTGGTCTTGCTCCTTGTAAAGGTGGTTGTTGTCCCAATACCGGTTGCGGTCTTTCTATCCCCATAGGTCCTGGTACATTCCCGTTGGGTATCGAGGTACTGTATGTACCTGAGGTGGTGCTAATTGAGCAGGAGGTGCATACTGACGCTCCCTTACATACCCTTTGTTTTAATAGCACTCCTCTGTTGGATGGTTTGTCCATTTTTGTTCAATAGCACACCATTTCAGTGGTTTTGGCAATGGTTTTTGGTATGGTGCCATCCTTTTTAGAGCCTCTTCTATCATTTGCTCTACATTTGGCATGGTTGTTGTTTGAACATTCTTTTTAGTGGTAGTCTCGCTCACTACGGAGGAAGAGCTACTGGATGCAAAATCTGTATCCGCTGACACCTCTCCATAAACCGTACCGTTATCCACTAAGTACAATGCTTCTCTCGTTACTTGCTCGAAACTTGTACA
Source organism: Adiantum capillus-veneris (assembly GCF_014529385.1). NCBI lineage: Eukaryota > Viridiplantae > Streptophyta > Polypodiopsida > Polypodiales > Pteridaceae > Adiantum > Adiantum capillus-veneris. The sequence continues at coordinate 143,762,745 of NC_140939.1, forward strand.
AGCTTTGAAGTGCAAGTCCTTCTTGAGAGTGTCGTTTCTCAATCCTTCAATAAAGAGAACAGATAGTCTGTCATCTTGTGGTCGTTCACGTATTGGACATCTCTCAATGTATTGTTTGAAGCGAAGTGAAGCTTCCTTCACTTTTTCGTGTTCTCTCTGTTTAAAAGCATATATTTGTGAGACCGTATTGTGCTTAATCCCTCGTTTTGAGAATTCCTCACAAACTCTCTTAGCAAATGGTCAATGTCATGGAATCCCTCTCTGTTCAGTGGTTAAAACCATGTCAATGCCGTACCTTCTAGAGTAAGACCAAATCCCTCGTATTGTGTATGGAAATCTGTTATCTGCTCAGCTCTTAAGACTTGCTTAAAGAGTGATACATGTGCATACGGATCTCTGATCCACCATACTTCTTTGGCATACACTTGGCTACTTGAGATGGTCTCATACGTCTATGGTCTGCTACCAATCTCATTGCTCCTGTGTCCCGGCTAAAGCTTTCTCTAGCATCATGGACTTCATGGGTTACCCTTGTCGGTTCCCCTGCCCTGAGTCTACTACTAGGAGGTAAATGTGATGGTTCCGCTTCGAACCTTGGACCTGGAGTGGTATATGTGGGGATTGGAACTGCACTACCTCGATTCGTATCCATTGACTCTCTGGAATGTAATGATCCCATTGGTCCGGGCTTCGAGTACTGAGGTTGACTGAAAGAGTCAGCAGCCTGAGTTCTTTGTCCTCCTGTCGTCATTGGGTTTTGCACTCCATTTGTTGGTGCTGGTCTTTGTGAGCTAGAAGTAACATAATACTGATGTAGTGGTCCCCCAAAGTATGTATATCCTTCTAATTCTTTCTTGCCCATTGTTGAGTATTGCCTCCCATACTTGTCGTAAGCGGCAATTTTCACTTCCGATCCCTCTGTGTAGGTAAAGACATAAAGTCTTTTTTGGTCTACCAACTCTCCGGTGTAGGGTTCTTCACATCTATAATAGAGATCTTGCTCCCCATTATTATATTTGTATAGCCCCACATAGATGTTATTAGTGTTGATCCTTGTAGTTTCATTCTCTCTTCTTAACCTCGCATCAGGGAAGTTCATTATTGGTGCTTTCTCCTCGAGTTCTTCATCTACTTTGGCTTTGGTGCCCATCAATCCCCACTTGTCCACAATGTTAGGGTTTAGGACTACCAAGTACATAGTAGCCTCGTCATCTAGATATCTATCCCCGCTATAGCTCACAGGCACCAAGTCCTTGACCTCTCTAGGTCTATCTTCTATCTTTACACAATAGCGGTCCATTCCATCTTTGTAGATCTTGGCACCTTGCTCATTGTCGTACTGGTATTTTATGAACAATAGCTTCATTGTGGCGGAAGGGTTTGATGATCCTGCTGCCATATTTTCTCTGTTGTTTAGGTTCAAGTGTTCCAAGTGTTCGGTGAAAATCTCGTAAGATCTCTCCGAAGAAGTATCAGAAACACTTCCTTCAAAGATCGGCTCTAATGGTTGCACCCAACTTTGGTTCACACTTCCCTCGGTTGATATGACACTTGCTTGTTCCCCTTGTTTTGGTTGGTTATTCTGGAGATTCCTGCCCGATCTCAAATTCATCAATTCCCGTAAAGGACTTTAACTTTTCCGTCTCGGCAATTTGTTTTCCCAAGTTTTTGTGGTCAGAATTGATCCAAACTGATTGATACTTGGTCAATTGTTTAATCTTGTCAGTTGGACAACTTCTGTTTCATCAAGTGAGAATTTTGTTGCAGTTATGCTGAAAAAGACATTATACGCGTATGATGTCTTTTTTCACAGATTTGGACTATTTTGGTTATGCTCACTCTCAATAGCCCCTTATGCTCTGTCCACTCACAAAATTCAGTTTGAACTCTGTTTGAGCAAGTTATGGCTAATTTAGTCTTTTCTTGGCAATTTTCCGCTTTTGACTTGTTTTGGGTCAATTGTGATCCAAATGGGATGAAACTTGAAATATAACCTCTAGACAGCTATTACAATGGATTTGTGTTGGAAAAGTATCAAAATATGTCCAAAATTAGGTCAAAGACATCATACGCGTATGATGTCTTTTTCATCAATTTGGGTCAAGACTTGATATTTATGCTTTCTACAGTGTTTGTAACAATCTTGTCAGGTCAGATATCAAAAATAAGCAGTGGATGTGCTAAAAGACATTATACGCGTATGATGTCTTTTGTCCCCAATTTTGACTATTCTTGGTTTTAAGCCTTTTTCAATGTTTATAATTGAGTTTCAAGTGTTTTTGTCAGGTTTGAATGTAAAAACAAGATCTGAATCCAAAATTTCCTATTCTTTGCGTTTCTTGGACTCCGACTTGTCTTTTTGGGTTTCTTTGAGTGTTAATGCTCTTGTTTTAAGTTGAAATTAGGGTATAACCCCCCTTTTGAACACTCTGGTAAAGTCAAAATTTCTGTTTTGGTCTCTGTTTGGTCATTTAGACATCATACGCGTATGATGTCTAAAGTTGCAGATTTCCAGTTTTTTGGCACAGAATCCTTCCTAAAGCTTTCTCAAGTGCTCAGCAGCTCCCAGATACACAGAAAATTTCTGTGACTTTTGTTTATTGCAAGTTTCACTACTAACTCGACGGTTTAGTGATCTATCATGCAATCAACCATATCAAGCAAATACTCCAATGATTACTAGCTCCAGATCAGGATCAAATGAAGTCATACCTAAGTTATTCCTAATCATAAAATGGGTTTGGTAATTGTGATTTTAAAGAGATCCACTGTCACTCACGGACTAGCAAATTCTTCTTCTATCAACAACTACTCAACACCAACAAAACAACAAACAAATCTAAGCTAAACTAAAAATACTGTCAACACGGAAGACCCAGGAATACCCCACTTCCTAGTATCTCTCGAGATCTTCGGAGTCCACCACTCCTAGATCTTTTCTAACTAAAGTATACAAAGTAGTTTATACGACTCACCTCGTAGGATTAGTCTAAGGTCACCTACTTAGGGCTCTCGTCCCCGGCAGCGGCGCCAAATGTTAAGGCGGTTACGCCGCTAGCGGAAGCTGAATAGCGAGAACTCAACCAACAACGGAATTTGTCAGACAAGGATGGAGCTTGACCCGCAGGCGCATGGAAACAACTAGGCGGGTGTCAAATCACCTACTCGACCTTCTAATGACAATCACTACTAAGGAAATCAAATCTAAGTTCTAAAATACGCAAGTGACTGAAATCCGTACTACGAACGAATGCTATACGAAACAGGATCTAGGATCATTGAATCGATCTCAAACTCAAGGGGAAGTCTATACACTAGGTAAGAACAACACCCTAAAGACTTGAACTGCAAAATCAACCTATAACCACTCCGTGCGGTAAACGCGTGAAGATAGGCCGAAAAATACATGTGATCGAAACTTGACCCCGATGGTACTAATGTGTAGCTCTACTCGTTGTGGTTCTGTAGATATGCTGCACGCTCCATTCCGACACACGAGTTGGAAGAAAACTCACACCGAAGCTCGTAGGAACTTACCACACATAGAAGCCGATAGCGCGCACCCTTGGTATCTGTGCGTAGCTCTCGCCATTGCTAACACAATGGCAGTGTCGCTTCTCCAATGGCGGCTCCGTAGCTCGCATAACAAGTAGATAAGACTCTCTCTCTCTCTCTCTCTCTCTCTCTCAAACACAGTCACGGCGCTCAAAAACTCACTTTGATTAATAATCTGAATCTTTAGGTTACAAAAACTTTGGCTTATATACCTCAGCAAGTGAAATTACTTCAGGATTACAAACTGGAAACTCAATTGAGTCCCGTTACTTAATGAATGGCTCAAATCAAAATTAATGTCGGAAAGACATTTATTACAATCAATGGTTACAAAATGATGAGTGTGAGCAAAAATGTGGGTGTGATCCTCTGCTGGCTGAACAAAATCTTATGTATTAAGAGTCATGTGTGTGGACTCCGTTTGACTGCAGTGGATATGTCAAACTCTAAGTGTGCTTGCTGGCTCAATGTGAATATGATTTGTGAACAAGGGCTGAGATCCCTCATGGATTATGGTTGTGATTTTATGGTGAAATCAGGTGTGGCTCTTGGGATTTTCTTTGGATATGGTGATGCTGCCAAAATTTTTGCAGCCATATTTTGTGCTAAAGTGGTTATGCAGGATTGGTTGTGCCTCACCCAAGTTAGGTGGAGTGCTCACCGTGTGATGTGATTGGATTATGGTTTATGGTTTGGGATTAGATCATGAAGTGATCTGGATGGTTTATGGTATACGTGTAAGGGTAGAGACCTTGTACAGTCTAGCTGCTTGGAAAATGTTATTTGTGCATATGGGAGGTGCCATTGTGATTGGACTCACATGTTATGTTTCTCATGGCAGCGTGACTACAAGACTAGGATCACCTATATTGCTTAGAACACCATTTTAGATAATTTGGGAAAATCTCGTTTCCCAAATGCTAATTGGGATGTCAAGATTGTGTTATTTAACTTTTTAAGGCTCAATTTGTTGTTAGTCTAGATGTGATGTCAACATTCTACCTATTATTTTTATTTTCCTACTTAATAATCTATAATAAAACCACTAGTGTAAGTTACAGCAAAAGGATTTGCAATCAATAAATGCTTTTAAAACTCTAATCAAGGCTTTTAGAGATGGAATCTTAAAAGAAGAGGTATCCAACAACACCCAATAAGATGGCTACTAAGCTATATAGGTTTATTGCACCAATATCAAATGTTCTTATAATATCAATGACCTTAATTTTCTTGTATAGCAAAGTACTAAGTCTTTACTTTGCATCACTATCAAATACCAATTACACCATAACTAACATTTAGCAATTGGAAAAGCTTAACAATACTATAGAGTACCCTATGGCCCTAAGACCATAAGATGCCACATATGGCACTTATAGTGCCATTTGATATATTTTGTGTCCTATACTGTAACATGAGACACTTATAGAAATAAAATGTCTTAACTTTGCAACACTATCAAGTTTTAATTACATTTTAATATTGTATAATAGAACCATAACTAATATTTAGCAATTAGAAAACCTAAATAGTAATATTAAAGTATCCTATGGTCCTAAGATCATAACATCCTACTTATGGCACTATATCTCTTTTGTGACCGTAAGTTGTTATATGAGACACTTACATAAATATAACTTTATAGTTTTAAGTACAATTTTTTCTTTACATAGAAATACAATATAAGAACTTTCCATATAGTTTTGTGGTCATGAGATTAAGATTCTATACAAATATGCTATATCTACTCCTTAATACATGTTTTAAGACTTTAATGGAAGATCTTAGAGTTGTTGTCTCTAGGAAAAGACATGTTTAAAAACACCATTTGTTGTGACTACCATAAAATTTTGTACATCGATTATGCCAAATCATATGAATTGTAGACGCAAAGATTACCAACAGGTGCTGGTCTCATGTAAAACAAAGCACTAAGTACAAAGAGTATGGTGTCTTCAAGATAGAGGGTGTTAAACAAACACCTTTTTGTAGTACTCCGCTCTTTTCATAAAATTGATGATCTTGATCTTATATCAAACAAAGTACTATGTACAAAGAGTATGGTATCTCCAAGTCTGAGGGTGTTAAACAAACACCATTTTTGTAGCAATAACATTCATAAACAATAATTGGTAGTTTATATCACTCCCAAAAAAAACATTACTAAGAAAGAAACCATAGCAATATGCCATAAATATTAAACCATTAACTTACAATGCTATTTAAATAAGAAAAGTATCCTCATAATAGGATGCACCTCAAAAATTCAAATCTTTGTTACTTTTCAAGCTATAACATGCATGTTCTCATTAAATAAAAAGATTGAAAATATATACAAAACCAAAAGTTTTGGTGGATGATATTTATGATGCATGATGAGTACAACAAAGATCAAGTTATGTTTAAACTCTTTTTCTTCAGATTTGGAATCCTTCAAAAAATATAATATCATTTTAACATGTATGATCATACAGTCAATAATCAAATTGTGATTATAAAACAACGAGCACATTCTACACATGGCACCCAATATGTTACATGACAACTTTTGTGGTACATTTTAGAAAAAGCACCTTGTTTGTCTTATAGCCTCAAGGTCATAGGGGTTTAATAGCATATGATGCAAATACCTTGGATTCTTTTGACATTAAAATTTTGGAGTGGTAATTTAAAATGATAAATACTTCAGAAGATTCTCAAAAAGGTTTTCTTTTCCCTAAAAACAATAGGCCTTCTTTTTTAGCTATCATTAAATTGAGCCTAAGTGTGAACAAATAGGCTTATGTTTTTCTCTGCAGTTCTCAATATAGAGGCTTTTTCTTCTTACTTTGTGACTTGGAAGTAAACTCCTTGAACTTAGGATCATAGGGTGCTAAATCCAAGCCACACACAGTAAGTGATTTGTGGAATCAATTATACCACCTTGAGGCCTTATGGTCATAGGGTGCAAATGTCATGGAGTGAAAATCATGTGGCTTCTTATAGTTACAATTGGTAAAGGTCTTGTAGAAGATAGAGGTGGTGCCCTATTGCATTGAGACCATAGGGTGCTTTGCATAAAAACAAATAGCAAGGTTCTTACAATTTGGCTTCATGTAGCTACATTTAGTAAACGTATAAAAAAATATCAAATGGTAAAAAAAGACTTTAAATTTTTTTAATCCTCTTGTATCTTGAAACCATAAGCACTCTCACAAGAGATTCCAAAGATCATTTGTAGATGCCAAAATATTACAAAAGCTTGTTCCATACATCTTGTTGCACGCTTAAGTTGACAAGGAACCCTATGGCCCTAAGACCATAGGGTGGTCAAGTTTCCTTAGGTAAGGACCATATGTTCATCTTTTGGCACCTTCATGTTAATAGAGAACCCTATGGCCTTAGGGTCATAGAGTGGTTAGGCTGCCTTATCTAATACATACATAAGCATTATGTACTAATGGATATGTACTATAACCCTTTAGTCATAGGGTCATAGGATGCTCTTTGGAATCTCTTGTGAGAGTGCTTATGGTTTCAAGATACAAGAAGATTTAAAATATTACAAAAGCTTGTTCCATACATCTTGTTGTATTCTTAAGTTGACAAGGAACCGTATGGCCCTAAGACCATAGGGTGGTCAAGTTTCCTTAGGTAAGGACAATATGCTCATCTTTTGGCACCTTCATGTTAATAGAGAACTCTATGGCCTTAGGGTCATAGAGTGGTTAGGCTGCCTTATCTAATACATACATAAGCATTATGTGCTAATGGCTATGTACTATAACCCTTTAGTCCTAGGGTAATAGGATGCTCTCTAATATTGTGGTCTTATAAGCCTTTTGCCCTAGGTTAAAAGAATGATTTCTATGTAAGTGGAAAACCCTATGGCCCTAGGGTCATAGGATGCTCTCTATTATTGAGGGCTTGAACCCTATGGTGGTCACAAATTTCCTTCTGTAATTGCATACAAGATCCTTATGTACTACATACATAGATGACCTAATGGCTCTCTATTGGAATTTTGTGGCCACAAGGTCATAATCTTATCTTGTTGAACCCTTAAGCTAATAGAAAACAATATGGCCTTAAGGCCATAGGGTGGTCAAGTAGCATTAAGCAAGGACCATATGCTCATCTTTTTGCACCTTTATATTAATAATGAACTCTATGGCCTTAGGGCCAGATGGTTAGGTTGCTTTAGGTAAAATTACATACAAAAGAATTATGCACTAATGACTTTGTACTAGAACCTTGTGGTCCTAAGGTCAAAAGATGCTCTCTATGTTAGTAAAAGATCCTATGGTCAAGTTCATATGATGTCCTCTCTTACTAAGGGCTTATAAACTTAAAGTGTATGTGCTCAATTTTGTATCTAAGGACAATATGCTCATCTTTTTACACCTTTATGTCAACAAGGAGCCATATGGCACGAAGGCCATAGGGTGGTCTAGTTGACTTGTGTACTAGATACAGGATTTGTATGTGCTACATACAAAGATGACCGAATGGCTCTCTATTGGCATCTTGTGGCCCCATGGTCATAATCTCACATTTGTGAATCCTTACATTAAAAGGGAACGCTATGTCCCTAAGTCCATATGGATTTAGTATAGAGCCATTAGTACATAGTGCAAAAACAATACAAAACTTTGTTTCATCATCTTTTTATGTGTAAATCTATTTAAAAACATAAGCTTTCTCACAAAGTACATAATGACAATACATTACAAAACCTTGTTCCATCCTCTCTTCAAGTGTAAATCTATTTGACCCAGCCTATGGCCTTAGGGTCATAGGGTGTTAATACAATAAAGTGCAAATTTTCCTATGGTTACAAATCAACTTTTGGCCTTATGACCATGTACATTGTTCTTAATAGCTCAATGACCTCAAATTACAAAATAAAAGACTATAAAATCTTTCTAAATAAAAAAACTAAACATTTGGCACATCAAGCTCATGTGCTACTCATAACTCTAATAGAGAATTTTAGAACACTTTCACATCTTCATGTATGTTGAAAACATAAGCACTCTTACAAAGGTTTTTCTATACACAAAGATCATTTGTAAATGCCATAAGATTATAACATTTTGTTCCATCATCTCTACAAATGTGAACCTATTTAATACAATATTGACTTTTGAGTTGTTTGATATAATTCTTGGCTTCATGTGCTTTGATCACAGTCTCTTTGTACCGCAATTTCTGAGCAAGCATAATTAACTCAACTCCTTTCAAGGTTGATATAGATTTGATATTCTTCAATATCCTCATTTTTTCTTGATCAAGTGTCAGCCTTTTCTTATCTTGACTTCTAGTGGACATTCCAGTACTGCTAGATGAGGCACCATTCTCATCATCAAGAACGCGAGGAGCTTCTGGTAGCCTGCTTGTAGATTAGGTTTTTTGTAGACAAACCAAATTGCACTCCTCCCACTCTGAAACAACCTTTTGTACATGATTGTAAAGCTCGTGACCTTGCACTATGGGAGCTTGTCCATAAAGAAGATCCTGTAATTGTACGAATGTCATTGACATGATGAAGAGCTTTGGTATATGGTAGAAGCTCTCCAAGGAGAATATTATCCTCCTCATCAATGTTAAATGATGGTGAAAACATACAATTTAATGCAGGATTAATGCATCCTTTCAATGGTGCATCATCTATAAGAAGCAATCTTTTTAAATCAATCCCAAACTTTGCTGATGCACTAGCTAAAGGTTTGAAAAATGCCTCTACTCCAGGATTGTCGGGGCGAGTGATTCTTGACTCTACACATTGTTGACATTGGCTTTGCCCCCAAATCATAAAGAATGGAAATTGTTCTCCAGCTTCCTTCTCTAAATTCTTGATGATTTGCATAACATGTGTATCATTAGCTGTTGACCATATGCCAACATTGGAGATGCTTAGGAGACTCTTTAAAAACTCAATGCATCCTGGTCGCAAAACAATATACTCATGTTTAAACTTCAAGCTCTTCATTTTTTTGGACTTTTGCCAACAACACCTCAAAAGCAATCCACACAAGCTCAGTATTATAGTCAGCGTTGGTCCATCATTGGATGAAAGATTTGGATCACCATGAACTCTAATGCTCAAATCTTGAGCTACTAAAATTTTATTGACAGAGTCTTCTTCTGTCCTTCTATATGATTTGGAGCTTGCATCATCGTCTACTTCCATTATATCGCTGGAATTTCTGTCCAACAACTGCGATGGTTGACCTTCAAAAACTTGTATCTCTTTGTCATCTTCTTTACAAGCTTGTTGGTTCAAATGAGGATTGATAAATTCTTCTTCAATAGGCTCAATAGCTGGAGCATCCTTTGTATCAATGACCTCACAAGAGACACTGTTAATTGTAAAGTCTTGTTGAAGAGCTGCAAGTTTAAACAACACCCACTTTTAGCTTTGAAAATACCTACAATCTTGATGGCTTAAAAAAACATTAAGTATCCAAACTACATATTAAATATCTCATAATTATATTGCAATGTTGTATATACTACATGATATGCTTATTTAATGGCTCTATACTAGCACCCTATTGCCCTAGGACTGTAGGGTGCCTTCTATATGAAAATTTTATAGCTATATGGACATAAGGTGTTGAGTTATACATAATGACTATAGGCTCATCTTTTTGCACCTCTACAATGACATCCTCTATCCCTATGGCCATGCAGTCCTCTCTATATTTGTGTGGAGCCATATGTTAGTGAGGAACCTTATGGCCATTTGTCCATAAGGTGCTCTATTTTGAGTCATTCGAACCATTGGAACATTATTTTGCACATCTATATTGGCACCCTATGGCCCTAGGGCCACAAGGTGCTTTCTTTGCTAACTAAGAAACCTATGATCACTAATGTGGCCAATGAAAGCATTACCTATATAGTACACATAGTGAAATTTATGGACTAGGTGTACATAAGGTACTTATGTAGAGCTTAAATGACCATAAAGTGCTCTCTTTTGAAGCTCAGGACAATAGATTCATCTTATTTTTACCTATGTACTAGCACATTAGGGATATGGGATCATCTTTGCATTACAAGGTAGCCTATGGCCCTAAGGCTATAGGGTGCTATTTATGATAACAAGATACCCTATGGTCCTAAGGCCATAGGGTGGTCATGTTGCTTCACTACTACATATACAAGAGCGGAGGGATTTTTACCTTGGTTTTTATGGTGTATGAACCTTTTGATCCTAAGACCGTAATTTGTTATATGCTCTTTTACAAGCTACTACTTACAAAGTGTGGCCTACAATTAGAACCTTTGACCATGAGGTCACTAGTCATAGTTTTTTTAAATATTTTAGAGGATGCATACAATTGCCACCCTATGGCCTTAGGGCCATAAGGTTGCATGTCTACAAAGAATGATATGATGTTACAACCATGAAATTTGTCTTCAACAATGAAAAACCTCTGACCCTAAGATCATAGGATGCTTTGACAAGACCCCTAGCCTTAAGTGGTACAATGTCATGTGTGACAATAAACCTCATAGCATCACATAGCTTAAAAACATTACATAATATATCAATAACCACATAGCTTTAAAGTTTTACATCATACATCATTTGATCACACAGCTAAAGGATGACCTTTGTAACCTCATGTCTATGTATAAATTTGCCACTTAAATTAAATTCATTTATTTGAAAATACTCAAGCTCACAAGTATACACTCTTATGGTCACATAGATAATGGGTGCTCTTTGCCACCATATGTTCATGACACAATATTTACACACTTAAATTTAACTCATATAATTTGAAAACAAACTCACAAGCGTGCAAAATAGTTTTTAAAACAAAACAATATTGTTGGTCAATATTTACAAAATCAAAGAGAAACAACAATCTCGATATCATGAGAGAATTGTCATTGGTTGACCTTCGGAAGCTTGGATCTCTTTGTCATCATCTTTATGGACATTTTGGTTTAAATGGGGATTGAGAGGCTCTTTTTCAACAGTTTCAATAGTTTGAACATCTTCTGTACCGATGACCTCACATGAAACATCCTCAATTGCAATATCTTGTTGATGACCTGAAAGTTTAAACAAGACCTACTTTTAGCTTTAAAAATGCTTACAAATGTGATGAATTTCTATAATCAAGCACTTAGAAAAAAGATTGAGTATCCAAATGACATATACATGAGAATTAAATTACAATGCTTTATATACTATATGCAAAGTTCACTTAATTGCTCTATACTACCACCCTATGGCCCTAGGGCCATAGGGTGCTCTATATATTGGTCAAGAATCTTATGGCCCTAGAATCATATGGTGCCCTCTATATTGACAATTTATAGTTTCATGAATATGAAGTGCTCCATTTCACACATTGGGACTATAGACTTATATTTTTTGCACCTCTATGGAGGTATCTTTAGTCCTTGTGCTATACCAACCTCTCTTTGTTAGTGAACAATTCTATGGATCTCCACGAGTATTTTGTACTACATACATGTACCTCACGTCCATCAGGTGTTCTATTTTGGGTCATTGGGACCATATGATCATTACATTACACATTTGTATTGGCACCTATGACCCTAGGGCCACAAGGTGATTTCTATGCTCAATACAATTCCTATGGCCACCAAATTGACATAAAAGTGCATTATGTACTACCTACATGGTCACCTAACGGCTCTTAAGCCATTAGGTGTAAATAAGGTAGCCTATGTACTATGTATAGCTTCTTTGTACAAACATCATAGGTCCATGGATGATCTTCATGTTGAAAATGAGCCTTATGGTTCTAAGGCCATATGGTGCTATTTATGTCTACAAGGAACCCTATGGCCCCAAGGCCATAGGGTGGTCATGTTGCTTTATGTACTGCAAACAAGACCTTAGGGATTTCCACTTGATTTTTGTGGTGTATGACCCCTGTGATCATGAGGCCATAATTTGTCTACAAGGAACCCTATTGCCCCAAGGCCATAGGGTGGTCATGTTGCTTTATGTATTGCAAACAAGAGCTTAGGGATTTACACTTGGTTTTTGTGGTTTATGACCCCTGTGATCATGAGGACATAATTTTTCTACAAGGAATCCTATGGCCCCACGGCCATAGGGTGGTCATGTTGCTTTATGTACTGCAAACAAGAGCTTAGGGATTTCCACTTGGTTTTTGTGGTGTATGACCCTGTGATCATGATGCCATAATTTGCTATATGTTCTTCTACAAGCTACTTACAAAGTTTGGTCCACAATTATCACCTTATAATCAAAAGCTCACTAGCAATACACTTTGGATCCCTTTTTGAACGATTCAAAAAAACTCTAAGCAATACGGTGATCAAATTTATGACCATACGGTGCTCAAATTTATACCAAAAACTATTGACTCACCTCTAAAAAGCCACCCTTAGGTCCTAGGGCCATACGGTCCTCTCTTTGTTAGTGAAGATCTCTATGGCCCTACAAAAGTACTATGTAATACATACATGTACCTCATGTCCAAAAGGTGTTCTATTTTGAGACATTGAACCATAGGATCATTATATTTCATATTTGTATTAACAACCTAAGATCACCAAAGTGGCCTACAAGAGCATTATGTACTACCTACAAAGTACACTTAATGGATCTTAGGCCATTAGGTGTACATAAGGTTGCTTAGGTGTTATGTAGAAATTCTATGACCATAAGGTGCTATATTTTGAAGCTAAAGACCATAGACTCATCTCCTTTTTGCCTATGTACTAGCACCATAGGGCCATATTTGATCTTAATGTTAACAAGGATCCCTATGGCCCTATGGCCATAGGGTGCTGTTTATGATTACAAGAAACCCTATGGACCTTAAGGCCATAGGGTGGTCATATTGCTTTATGTACTACAAACAAGAGCCAGGGATTTTCACCTTACTTTTTGTGGTGTATGATCCCTGTGATCCTAAGGCCATAATTTGTTTTTTTTTTCTACAAGCTACTTAAAAAGTGTGGTGTACATTTATTACCCTATGACCATAAGGTCACTAGCAAGACACTTTGGATCTTTTTTTTGACAACTTTGGAAAAAGTCTCCTCTTAGTTAAGCTATAACATAAAATATTTGACACTCCTATTTAGGATATTTTATTGTTTCATAGAGTCATAACCCTATGGTCTTGAGGCCATAGGGTGTCATGGGAACCAGATACTTTGCACCCAATGGTCACACTACCCTATGAACTTAAACTTTAGATTCATGGGTTTCTCTAAATTCTATAAATGCTACATACAATTTCCATAAACCTAAATTGATACAATTTTATCAAGGGCTTATAAACCTAAATTGATACAATTTTATCAAGGGCTTATAAACCTAAATTGTAAGTGCTCTATTTTGCATCTAGGAACAATATTCTCATCAATTTGGCACTTATACGTCAATAAGGAACCCTATGTCCCTAAGGCCATAAGGTGGTCTAGTTGTGCTGTGTACTAGATACAAGATCTTCCCCTGTACTAGTGAAGGACTGTCCCTACTCAAATCTTGGTTTGGACTTGAGTATGTTGGATTTGGGCTAAAATAGGCTTTGGATGAAGGATTTTCTCTCAATTGGGCTAATGGGGTGATCCACTTGACCAAATGGTTCCAAACTTCATATGTAGCATGTATTAGATATTTATAATGGATGTATGATGACAAATGAGCAGTTTTGGCTCTGTAAGTGCAAATAGACATCATACGCGTATGATGTCTTTTGTGTCAAAATGGTGCTTTTTGGTTCCAGATAGCTTGTAGATGTGTTAATCAACAATCCTACAAAGTTTCATTGAGTTTGGAGTTATTTTGACAAAATTAGGACCAAAAATCAATTTTATGGCCTACTTTGCGTCTTTTTGGTTTTCCTTGGGTTTTCTAACTCCAATTCTCATGATACTTGGTTCATAGGATGTGATTAACATGTGGAATGAGGCTATGCACTCAAATGTTGAAATGGATGTGAAAGTCATGCTGTGAGACATCATACGCGTATGATGTCTTTTCTTGAAATGTTGGTCTTTTTGTGCAAAGAATGCTTTGTGCTAGTGCCCTAAGCCCTGCTAACTAGTTTTCAACTTAAAAAGTCATCAGTTTAGCTAAAAAGCCCCCTTATAGGCATTTCAGTCTCCGAAGTCGTCTTTTTGCCTTGGAGTTGAATTTCTTCAACTTTTGAATGGTTAGATGGAATGGACCTTCGCATCAAAGTACATCTCAATAATCATAGCACCAAGGCATTGGTCGATACAGGAGCTAGAGTGAATGCAGTCAGTTATTCCACGTACAAGAAAGCAACAAGTTAGTCATTGACAATAGGAGTAACAACTATTAAAGGATATGTAACAAGAATCCCATACTAAAATTGGGAGTAGTCAACTTAAATGTGATAGTACATGGATGTTCATGTCCTCATCAGTTTGTATGCTTACAAGATGAACACATGAATGAGACAATGATTCTTGGAATCCCCTAGATGTGGACATGAACCAATCACCTCAAGCTATCACCTAAAAGCAGACAACTCTTTGTTCCAATTGCACCAAGCAAGGAGGAATGGAAAAGAATTTATCATCAAAGCAAAGCACAAAGCAATCAATCTTCTCCATCCTATGGACAAGTAAATGATACACGTAGCATGCAAGGAGTTAGACAAATTTGAGTACTGAAAGCAGAGCTTAAGGACAAGCCAATTCAAATCTGGGTTCCCAAAACATCATCGACAATACCAGAGATGGTTCCAAGGTTCAAAACACACGGACAAACATCCATAAGCAAGGAACCTTACACAAAATGGATTTGGAAGAAAAAGGAGCACTTATCTTCTCCGTGAACTGTAAAACCGATCAAGCAATGGAGAGTTAAGTCTAAAAAGGCTCCACCGTACCATTCTACACCAACAAAACCGAGATATCAATGGCGAGCAAAAGATCGACAACAGTCAAAACCGATATCAAGCAACAGCTCAGGCAATCAGTGCACTAAAGAATCCTGATGGTACAATCAAGCAAAGACCACACAAGCTACAAGATTTTCTCTTTGGACGATAGCATCAGAAACCCTTGAGTTAATTACTCAAGACCCAATTCTTGCGCATCATAATGGTTTTAATTGCATTGATCTTCAAAGCATGGTAGATCTAACCACGGCTATGCATACACACGATTGTTCAACCTATGCACACAGTCGTCCCGGAGTACGCCATCTAGGAGGGGTGAAAGGGCACTAAGTAAGTAAGGGCAATGTTTGAAGAGGGAGGAAAAAGTTTGATGTTAACGTGTGATTTTCTGTAAAATTAACTAATAATGCCCTTATAAATCATCAATAGCGGAAAATTAACTGATGATATCTCCTCGATGGGTGTAAATAGTGTATATACTATCAAAAAATCATCAGAAATAGTCCTTTTTGGTCATTTTTTCAATATTTTTTTTGATATTGAAACTTAAAAATAGAGAAATCCAACAAAAAACAATAAATATGTATTTTCTAGTGAATTTTCTTAGTTATTGGATTTTCACTTTACTTTTTTTTGCGTTTTTTTTTATTTTCTTTGACTTTTCTAATAAATAGGTCAAAAATTAATAATAAATAGAAAATGAGCCTAGATGGAAAAAACTGAAGACATGTTGATCAGAAGAACAAGGTGGATAGACACAAAAAATTTCAATCAAATCGGAAGATGAAAGCGGGTAGCCTAAATTAGGCAACCATACCTATTTTTGCAAAATTCTTGCAGAATGAGCTACAGGAATTCGATTGGAGAAATTTTTGACTCTAACATAGATTTCACTGCCTAGTAGGACTAATAGGGGAATCTGCGGAAAGCTGGTTTGGGAAGTCCGAGTATAGATACCCACAGTAAGATAAAACCACCTCATTTCCACTTCTTGCCTTTGGAGAGAGAGCTTTTCGACCTTCTTCGTGCGCATTTTTTGGTGTCCACAGTCGCCTGTTTTTAGCACCGTCTCACACAAGACATGAGAGGTAAGTTCTATGCTTATCAATGATCCATTTTGTACGGCTGGTAGCTAAACTAAACCCCTGGAGAAAACCTTAGAATCTGAGTAGTGCACGAAGATCTACGACCAAAAATCGACCATAGCGGCCTGTCAACTCAAACCAAATCATACAAGATTTGAACTGTAGCATGCTTTAACATAATAGAACACTTCTGTATCACTAGTTGACCATTAGGTGGGGTGAGGGGATCCCAAGTAGAAAAGCTAGGTTTTTGGCAGATGCCAGAATTGGATTCTGACTCCATAGACAGCTTACATATGAGGTATATACACAATATATATGATTGGTTTCATAAAATCAATCAAGCCAAGCCCTCTAAAAGCAGAAAACGGCTCGAAGGCTACAAAGCGTCAAATTTGACATACGAGGTCAAACTGACTCCAAATGGGCCAAAATTGGATGAGTTGCTTCGGACTATGTAATGGACAAGTCCATAGCCTCAAAAGTGACTACCCAACTCTACAGACCATGTAGTCACAAAAATCGGTGATTTTAGAGTCGACAAAGCACGAAGTGATGTTGGCAAGACCAAATTTTACCAAATTCAATTTAGGACTTGTTTTAGGTGTATAGAATGTGTTTATGTCAAAATTTTAAATTTTTGGAAGAAAAAGTTGACTGTTGTAAATAATCTCAATTATTTACTTTCGCAACATTTTGGCTTGAAAATGGTATCATCACCTCACCTATCACTTCTACACACCTATTCAATGCCAAATTTCAAGTATGAGCCAAAATAATCAATTATAACTTGGAAAATTGCCAAAAAACGCAAAGAAGTCATTGCAAACCATTTTCTGAGTTATGAGTCACATTTTTTGCTCCAAATCACCTCATATCACATACATAGGTCTACACCATGCCTAGAACCAAGTTGCACCAAAAAATGTTCATTTTGATTAAAAAGTTAATATTCGCGATTATTTACTTTTTCGCCAAGATGGGGAAACATTGCATCTTTGCCATCATGGGACCAAAGTACGTTGGTGCAGCCAAAGTTGGTCTGTGCAGAAACGTGCTCTATACTAAGCTATGGATGCTAGCACGCGCATGGCAAAGGGCTAAAGCAGAAATGAAGGCCTTGAGAGAGCATGTCGTGGCAGAAGTGTATGTCTAACGCGGTTTTTTAGGCCAAAAATGGCCCCAAAATGGTCTAGGTGGAAAAGCAAGTAAAGGTGGCTCGGACTGATGTCAATGCATACATGTGTAAAGCTCGAGTTACGGAGCATGCATGTCTTCTCGGATTGCGAATCGGAGCTATGGATAGAAAGTTATGGCCGTTTGAATATTTTTCGAGAGCAGGGTCTGAACCCACTTGGCCGCATTGGAGGATGTGTTGTTTTGCATATTTTGGGCCTCGCCAAGGTTCTCGGTAATAGTGTGCGCTATGTGGAGTCAGCATGAGTCAAGTGCACGTCAATCGGATACTTGGTGGAGCTGTGGGCAGTGAAAGGCCACAGATGATTTTTTCCGTTTTGGGTTGCCACAGATTGTGAGCCTGGAAGAGTCGAGAAGCGATGGTGATTGTGTTGAAGCAAGTCGGCGATGCAAACTTCCATCCGGGCTTTGCGGCTTGGCAGTAGGATATTGCGGGAGGGGTAAACTCGGTTTTTTTCCTTTTTTGGACGTGTTGTCCAAGGCTAGCATAACATTGAGTGGTGGACGAGAGCTAGAGTGGAAATTAGTCGGTGAAGTTCCGATGCGGCGTGGCCGGAAAAACTCATTTGGTGAATTCAAGCACATAAAGGCACCGATAGCGTGGGAATAAGTGTTAAAATGCCCACTTGGTTGTAAATGCAAAGGCTGGAGGTGACATTAAAAACAAGGGAAAAAAAGGATGGCTGGAGTTTGGGAAAGCAAAAGAGCAAGGTGAAAAGCTAAAAGAGAAAAGGTTTTTTGGTGGAGAGCCAAGGAGCAATAGCGCCCGGCGCTATTGCTCGGAGGGGAGATTTTTTGGAAAAAAAAAGGAAGGATATAAAAGAAGGGGTTTTCGCCTTCCGGGAGGAGGGTTTTCTCTTTGGGCTTGGGAAAGAAGGAAAAAGAGAGATCTTCGTACGCCTGCGATTGGAGGCCGGCATGCATTGTTCGCAAGGAGGCTCGGAAGGGCGAAAGCTTTGTAGAAAAGGTAGCCAGCGAGGGCTGCCAAGGGAAGTAGCTGCTCCTGAAGTGAAGCAAGAGGTGAATTTTTCCATCGAGGCGTGTGCCAATGGATTTGGTTTGTCGAAAGAGGTGTGCGCCCCTTTGTATGAAGCGACGATGGCCATGGTGTAGCCTTGAGCACAGTTCATGAAGTTTGTACATGGTGTTTTCTTTTGAAGAAGAAGCTCACTACTGGTTTTGGCATCGTCTCCCCCCCTTTCCCCCTTTTCTTATTTGCTCGTCTCCAGGTTGTATGGTGCCGTTGTGTGTGAGCATGTGCGTCCCCCGGGGCCCCTGTGTGTGTGAGAGAGAACGAGAGAGAGGTGTTGAGTTGTGGAAGTGCGGAAAGCGGACCAAATCGGTGCGATCGTTGTCCGAGGATTGTGCAGAGTGTTTGTGCGCTGGGCGAAGTACAGGATTGTGCAGAGTGTTTGTGCGTTGGACGAAGTACAGGCGAGGCCCTGTTAGTTTGAGTCGCTTTCTTTGAAGGTGTTTTGGAGAGGACAGGGGTGTTGTGAATACCCTGAGCTATATAGGGGCAGTTGCGTGTGTGTTGGGTGTGTTCCCCATTCCCCCTCTCCATCTTCTGGTGCCCCCACTGAGGAGCACACTGATGCTCTTGTTTGAAGACAAAGAGATGATTTTGGTGATGCCAAAGGTGCGGCCTTTGAAGAGCAGGTGCTGCTAGAGAAGTAATGGCTTGGATAGGATTTCCCATTTTCAATGGGGTAGAAGATGCAGGAACCTGGCTCCAAGACTATGGGTTGTTCGTGCTGGAAAGCGGTTTGTTGAGGGAAGAAGGTGCGGTACAGGTGTTCCCGCTCCTAGTTTGCGGTAAAGTAGGCTATGGTCCGATGGCCTGCCTAATGAGGAAAAGATGGACTGTGAAGCACTGGAAGCGGCTTTTCGAAGCAAATATGTAGCAGATGCGCAATTGAATGAAGTAAAGAGAAGGCTGGACAATTTGAAGCAAAGCTTGGAAGCGGATTTTCAAGCCTTCTTATGGGAGTTTGAGGTTCTTTGGGGAAAGCTGATAAAGGTAACTGCTGCTGAGAATGTTGGGTTTTTAAAGTTGAGAAAATTCATGGATTGCCTGCATGAGGAAGTACGTGATAAGGTGGAGATAGATGGCCCAGTGTCATACAAAGAGGTTGTAGCTCTAGCAAGAGGGCGGACCAAGAAGATTCTCAAGAAGCGTGAAGCTAGGCAGGGTCTGCAAGGCTCTGTGATACCAAGACATTGTGATGTGGTGATAGCCGAGCCAAGGATGGTGCAAAGAGAAGTGCATGTTCGAGAGGAACCAAGGGTTATGTGGCTACAGAAAGACAGGATGGTTCCAATGCCGAGAATGCCAGCTAGAGCGGCTCCGATTGTGGAAGATATGGAGGTTGCTCCCGATTAGGCCAAGGATGTGCTGCCAAGTCAAGATATGACGGTTCAAGCTCCATCGAGTGGTGGTAAAGGTCAGAGGGTGCGGTTTGTAGATAAGATCGAAGCGGTGAAACTAGAAGAGCTTCCCGAGCTTGAGACAGAGAGCGAGGTTGAGCCAAGTGAAAGTAGCTCTTTGGATGTTGACACAAGTTGGGAGACCGAGTCGTCTCAGTCAATATATGATGAATTTGATCTCTTGCAAGTGGGTGGAGGTATAGTGAATGTGTGCAAGGAGCAAGGAGCAGTGCATATTGTTATGCTTGATGGAGACCAAGTGGAGGAGGCCGAGCCTACAAGTGATGATATGCAGGTGAAGGTGATGTGTGGTGCCATGTTGATGGCCATGCTGATGAAAGTGGCGGTGGAGTGCGCGATAGTGGTACAACTGGTGCAAAACTTTGCCAAAAAGGATGGAGCAGCCTTGCCTATGGGAGAAGATGAGGATAATGCGATAGAGAACGAGTTTCTTTCTTCCTTGATGGAGCATGATGCAGCAGTAGAAGAGATGCTTGAAGAGCAGGTAATGGAAGCCGACAGGCAGGTGGTGTTCGTAGACGTTGAAGGGCCGATTGATGAGGGGGATCTTGATGATGTTAGGATTGAGTACAATGCAGACGAGAAGGCAAGCATGGAGCCAAAGATAGAGATGCTCCCTATGCAGCAAGTGCACTTTGTGGTGACAGAGAATACGGGTTCCTAGATTGTGTCAGAGCTTTCTAAAGGGATTTGTGAATGGTGGTTGAAAGGTATGCTGATAAGCGCAGCTGTGCAATGGGCTGTTGAGCAGGTGCAGGATCTGCTAGACGAGGATCTAGCTTTATATGGATGGGAGGGTGGGTCATGTACATTGCGAGTGTTGATTGAGCAGGATGGTGAGCACGAGGGTTCTCTATTTGGTGTTCTTGGAGATGCTTGGTTGCGAGTGGGTAGTTTGTCAAGGAATGCTTGGAGTAATAGAAGTATGCTACTGGCGGTTTGGGTATGCAGTTGGCTATGTGCCCTGGTATCGCACTATGCAAGGGTGTTACAGGTGGATGGAAGAGACCAATCTAAGGTGTTTGACCCAGGCGGTTGATGACAGATAAAGCAGGGGGTTGGGCAACCCGCATGAACAAAGGCCGCTGGTAGAAGATGCCAGGTTTTGTACCTATGTTAGGTGGTTTTGTGATGTGCAGAGTGTTTCTTTTGGTGTGGTAGTTTTTTTAGCGCAATAAGCCTGTTTGTGGTTGAACATAAATGTTCAACGAGGGGTTGGGCAATGATAGTGCAGCCAAAGTTGGTCGGTGCAAAAACGCGCTCTATACCAAGCTATGGATGCTAGCACGCGCATGGCAAAGGGCTAAAGCAGAAATGAAGGCCTTGGGAGAGCATGTCGTGGCAGAAGTGTATGTCTAACGCGGTTTTTTAGGCCAAAAATGGCCGAAGAATGGTCTAGGTGGAAAAGCAGGTAAAGGTGGCCCGGACTGATGTTAGTGCATACATGTGTAAAGCTCGAGTTACAGAGTATGCATTTCTTCTCGGATTGCGAATCGGAGCTATGGATAGAAAGTTATGGCCGTTTGAAGATTTTTCGGGGGTCCGGTCTGAGCCCACTTGGCCGCATTGGAGGATGTGTTGTTTTGCATATTTTGGGCCTCGCCAAGGTTCTCGGTAATAGTGTGCGCTATGTGGAGTCAGCACGAGTCGACTTCACCTCAATCGGATACTCGGTCGGTCAAATACAACAAGATGAAGTAAGGAGCCGTGGGCAGTGAAAGGCCACAGATGATTTTTTCCGTTTTGGGTTGCCATAAATTGCGAGCCTGGAAGAGTCGAGAAGCGATGGTGATTGTGTTGAAGCAAGTCGGCGATGCAAACTTCCATCCGGGCTTTGCAGCTTGGCAGTAGGATATTGCAGCAGGGGTAAACTCTGTTTTTTTCCTTTTTTGAACATGTTGTCCCAGGCTAGCGTGACATTGAGCGGTGGACGAGAGCTGGAGTGGAAATTAGTCAATGAAGTTCCCATGCGGCGTGGCCGGAAAAACTCATTTGGTGAATTCAAGCACATAAAAGCACCTATAGTGTGGAAATAAGTGTTAAAATACCCACTTGGTTGTAAATGCAAAGGCTAGAAGGTGACATTTAAAACAAAGGAAAAAAAGGATGGCTGGAGTTTGGGAAAGCAAAAGAGCAAGGTCAAAAGCTAGAAGAGAAAAGGTTTTTAGGTGGAGAGCCAAGAAGCAATAGCGCCGGGCGCTATCGGGGAGGGGAGATTTTTTGGGAACAAAAAAAAACGAAGGATATAAAAGAAGGGGTTTTTGCCTTGGGGGAGGAGGGTTTTCTCTTTGGGCTTGGGAAAGAAGGAAAAAGAGAGAGCTTCGTGCACTCGCGATTAGAGGCTAGCATGCGTTGTTTGCGAGGAGGCTCGGAAGGGTGAAAGCTCTATAGAAAAGGTAGCTAGCGAGGGCTGCCAAGGGAAGTAGCTGCTCTCAAAGTGAAGCGAGAGGTGAGTTTTCCTTGTCGAGGCATGTGCCGACGGATTTGGTTTGTCAAAAGAGGTGTGCGTCCCTTTGTATGAAGCGATGATGGCCATGGTGTAGCCTTGAGCACAGTTCATGAAGTTTGTACATGGTGTTTTATTTTGAAGAAGAAGCTTTTACTATTGGTTTTGGCGTCGTCTCTCCCCCCTTTGTCCCCCTTTCTTCTTTGCTCGTCTCCAGGTTGTATGGTGATGGTGTGTGTGAGCATGTGCGTCCCCCGGGGCCCCTGTGTGTGTGAGAGAGAAAGAGAGAGAGGTGTTGAGTTGTGGAAGTGCGGAAAGCGGACCAAATCGGTGTGATCGTTGTCCGAGGATTGTGCTGAGTGTTTGTGCGTTGGGCGAAGTACAGGCGAGGCCCTGTTAGTTTGAGTCGCTTTCTTTGAAGGTGTTTTCGAGAGGACAGGGGTATTGTGAATACCCTGAGCTATATAGGGGCAGTTGCGTGTGTGTCAGGTGTGTTCCCCATTTCCCCTCTCCAACGTGATGTCCTAAAGCCACTAACCAAGTTTGAACAAACTTCGAGCTCAAAATCTCAAAATTCATTTATATCCTACTATTTCAGAGACTTAAAGCCTAAATCTAGCACCATTTTCACTCAGTGCACTCAAATAAGCCCATATTTCACTCAAAGTATCCATTTGATATATTCTTCAAGCCTATGATGCCAAATTTGCAAAAAGTTGAAAATTTCCTCAGCTATAAATAATCGCGATTATTTACTTTTTCTACAAATTTTTGTTTGGACTTGATAATTTTGGTCTTTACATGTTTTTATGCATCTATGCATGTTAAAAAATTGATTTGAAGCAAATGGGACTCAATTTGTCGGCAATTGAGAATGAAGGACATTTCAGAGAGCAATTTGCAAAAATTGCTAACTTTGACACTTTATTCACCTAACAGGAGCCATGCA
The DNA here is from genome assembly GCF_014529385.1 of Adiantum capillus-veneris. Classification (NCBI taxonomy): domain Eukaryota; kingdom Viridiplantae; phylum Streptophyta; class Polypodiopsida; order Polypodiales; family Pteridaceae; genus Adiantum; species Adiantum capillus-veneris. The sequence goes on from NC_140939.1 coordinate 143,786,310, forward strand.
AGCTGCAAAAAAGGCCAAGATGAGGGTCACTCAAAAGAAAAAGCTGCAGGAGCTGCCACCATACCAACTGGACCCCAGTTCATTAAAAATAGCCAAAGCGACATACCTGCCAAAAGAACAGGTTGAGGAGAATAACACAACGGTTTTCACAGGTAGATTCAAAAGCGAAGAAGGACATCAGGTGGAACTGAAACTTCTACCAAAAGAGGTCTATGATGTCGCAGAAAAACTTGAAACAAAAGAGGCTAACAGAAGGCCTGTGCTCAAAGAGTTCTACGAACAAGAGCCATGCGGATTGGATTTCCAAAAAGCAATCAAGGAAGATGGAACAACCGAGATCTCTGACCAACAAGGGAACAAAGTCAAAGTAGTAACTTCGAAAGAGATTGGGGCCGAAGCTCTCAAGCTGCCAACAGAAGGGATGACAATGAGAGCTAGAGATAAACAGACAGCAGGAACCGTCACCAAGGAAACCGCTACTACAACATTTTCCGATCTTATTTAGAAGCAAGTGGAGGAACCAGCACGGTTACCACCAACATTTTCACCATGAGTTTCATCTTTGGTTTGGCACTAGAAGTTCAAATGACCTCGTCCTCACTCTTAAAGCTCGCATGCTATGATATCTTAGACATGATTTGATAGGATTTTTTGGATGAAGTATCTCATAGACTTCCTTCCAAAATGGTCTCCGACAACTCAAAGTAAATTTAGAAGTTTGCGAAGAATTTTCAAGGTTTGACTGCTTAGAATGTGGTGAGACATATGGAAGGTCGAATGTGGTTTATAAAAAAATATGATAGTTGATCCAGCTCTTGTTCATATTGATTGTTGGTGATTCAAGAATGTTGTGACAAGTAGATCATCTAGCTGCATTTCCCAAGGAGTGCTTGGGGCAATTGGTGGCTATTGTAAGCTCCAAGCCCTCATAGTTTGTTGCAATCAGCCTAGTGTGTTCGTGTGCATGCATACATAAATGCACTTTTGCTACAAAAAAGATAAGAGTGGTTCAAACCATACAAATTTGTAGACCAAGTAGAGCTAAGGTTGGTAGGTACGATCAACAAAGTAGAGGAAGGGTTGTAGGCATGATGTTGTGGTAGGATGGGTATAGAAGAGGTGGATCACTCAAAGTGGCACGAATTAAGGTAGTAGATACTGAGGATAGAGGACCAAGCGAGAGGTATCAAGTCAATTGGTGGGTTATGCAGGTGAGCGGGAATGGATATGAGGCAAAAACTACAAATAATACAATGTTTTCAATAGACGTTGGTGGGTAGCGTGTAAGCTGGGCTCTAGCAGGACTACTAGGCAATGCAAATGGGCTACATATTTTTGTGCATACTCCTTTTTTGTATTGACAGTGGGTCAAGTTGGTGGGGATGAATGAGAGCAAGTGAGCCAAAAACAACATAGAGATGGCACAAACTTGTGGACAAAAGGATATAGCCTACATGCACAATAGCTAATGAGGAGACAACGTCAATCCAATTAGTAGCTCATCAGAAGGGAAAAAATGGAGCAATGTTAGGAGATTTCTATGGATAATTGACCAACAGAGAACAAAACCATGTTTTTAAGAGATCTTTGAGTTTTTGAGGCCTTTGAATTTTTTGAAGCTAGTAGGTCCTGCCAATATTTATTGAGGGGCTTATTAAGGGGAATCTCATTGGATTCCCTTTTGAATTTAAGAGAAAAAGGAAGAAAGGTAGCACATGGAGAGAAGAGACAAAAAGATCTTTTTTTTTAATCGATAGGTATGAAGATAAGAGTAGAGAGAGAGAGAGAGAGAGAGAGAGAGAGAGAGAGAGAGAGAGAGAGAGAGAGAGAGAGATCTATTAAATCTTATTCACAAGAGAAAGAGCTTGTGAATATGATAGTGAGAAGTGATTGTAGCAAGATTTAACAGATCTTTGTGTGTGTGTGTGTGTGTGTGTGTTGGCGAGTGATGAATGGGGAGAATAGCTGCCCTCTTGTTTATGCACTTAGGTAATAGGTGACGAGGAAGAATATGCAAGCAGGCATGCGTGCTGATGCACTCAGCAATGCATGGTTACCACGATGGCGTTCACCGTATACGTCATCTTGAAACATAAAACATACATAAAGCAAGTCTGTTGGTATACTTGCAATGCCCACCTCTCTAAGTTTTGCCACCACAATATATGCTGCACAGTTTGTAAGGCCCCCATATGATGAGAAGCCAATGGTGCACATATATTTGGTGGATTCCAGCTATGCACGATGATGAGATCTCTATTTGTGATCGTGGGTGGTACGGTGCAAATTCAGGGGCAACTTGGAATATTCTTTTTCGTTGGAATATGTTGGCCGGACAACGGCCGGAAGACAATCGGAAAATGGCCGTCCGGTGGCCGATGGTCCATGGTCTCTGGTCGGTGGTCGACGGCCGGTGGTCTTTGGCCAGTGGTCGGATTTCCTTGGCCAGTGGCCGATTTCTAGGAGGACTTGTCTACCCAAAAGCGGCTACACATGGGCGCATGGGAGAGTCCTACTTAAACTTGGCTATCTAAGGGCGGCTGCACATGGAGGCTCCCTTACAACTATATAAGGAGGCCTTTTCATAAGTATTTTGGTAGAATGGTGTGCACCCTTGACGCACACAACACATCCTTGTGTAAGGATTATTAGTCCCTTGTATTCACCTGCTCTAGTTGTCTAAATCGCCATCTAAGCTCTACCTTGAGAGCGCATGGGTGGATGACGCCATCAATTTGTATAGTGTGCTAATCTAAAGTTTTTGATTTGCCATTAATCTACTTTGCATTGTGTCTCTCTCTACTCTCCTTGCTACTAGATCCTTATTGTATTCCGCATTTCTTACATAGTCAACTAGTGCAAGAATATGGAGGACAGAGGCGGTAGGAAAGGTGGTGCACAGAGGGACCAGGGCAAGGTTGTGACGTCTGGCAAGCAACGAGATGGCACCAAACATCTTATTTTTTAGTGCTCGCTGCTTGCTTTGGAGAGAGAGAGAGAGAGAGAGAGAGAGAGAGAGAGAGAGAGAGAGAGAGAGAGAGAGAGAGAGAGAGAGAGAGAGAGAGAGAGAGAGAGATGGGAATGGCATGCATCAAGAGCAAGACGAAGAGAAAGTCACGCACTCCGACTGGCCCATCTGGGAGAGAGAGAAAAATGGGGTGCAGAGCGTCACAGGCAATACGGACAGAGAGCCAAAGTGCAGAGCGCATTCTACGTGAATTTCGTGCGTCAAGACCAATGTGGACAGAGAGCTAGAGTAGGCGGCATGGAGTTGTCTTTGGGTAGCGCTGTGGATGCACTGTGGATGCAAACAGAGCACGGGCAGAGGTGGGATGGGGTTGGGAAGGGGAAACGATGGTAGGGGAATCACAAGAGATGCCTAGCGGGGGGGCCCTTTGCCTTTACATTAGGTGATGGCATGCACACTTACTCCTTCGTAAGTCATTTGTGCACAATGGTAGAACCTCCTTGTTGTTTGTCACTTTAATGGTAGGAAGAGATGGAAGTCACGGTGATAGCAAGAGCAGGCACAGACGATGCATTCTCCAACTGGAGGACATCCTCTGTGGTCAAGAGAAGGAAGGTACATGTGCAAGGGCGAAAATGTATGTGCGCAAGAACGAGGGGGGACGCAACTTCAAGTTTTGGCAGACTAAAAAGAGAACGAATCTATAGTATAAATTAATGAAAAGTTTGAGCATGGACCTAGGAGTACCATTAAATTAGGTATTGTGAAGGACATAATATGGAACTCAATTAATTGCATGTATTTTGTTTTTGCACTTCTTTATTGTGCCAAATATTCTAGGAGATAGGAGCTTTGCTATGCTTTTGATAGGTTTGAGGATTACAAGTCCGAGGTGAACTAAGAAAAGTTATAATTAGTGGGACTAATGATTGTAATTTTTTCTTTATGGTTAATTTAAAATCACTCACTCTTTTGAGTTTTGGCAAAACAAAAAAAATAAACAGTGGTAGCAGCTATGTAAATGTTGATGATAGGTCAACCAAATGCAAAAAAAAAGCTTTTTTCTTGTGTCTAATTCTATGTCGAGAGGAAAAATGATCGAAAACCCATTCAAGTTTATGGGAAAAATAGTTTTATGGTTTAAAAAAATTATATCATTTATATGATGTGATCGATCCCAAGCAATAACTGTTTTGAATATCACCTTTGGAGAGTTATCACGATCAAAATTATGGTGAGGAATTTTAAAGGTAACTTATTTTTGCTCTAAGATTTTAAAAAAAAAAAAAAGGGAGGGGGGGGGGGGGGATTTGTAATTGCAAGAAATCTAACAACATCATGTTGTGATCACACTCAAAAGTAAAAGTTATTGTTATTTGAAAAACGGGGGGGGGGGGGGGGGGGGGGAAATTTTCACCATCGTCAGTTTGAAGGGGTAATTGAATTACAATTACCCCCTCCCTTGCAAGGACACTCTTATGTCCTGTTAGGTTATCAACATAGTGTTAAACCAATGACCCACACATGTAGTAAGGTGTTGCACTTGCATAAGTTACGATATCCCCAAACTAGAGGGGATACCTGTTATAGGGTTACGCCCCTCCCCTTTAATAACTTCATCCAAAAGGGTGCAGGTTGTCCCCCACCTCATCACACCAAAGTCTTTATCCCTCCAATAACAATTACCCCCCTCTTGAGTGGGGGACACCTTAGTGGCTTGGTCCAAACTTTAAGGATATGAATCCCTGTTGGTGACTAGCAATGATCATCTGGTCAAGAAAATTATCACTAGAAAACAAAGATCAAGGCAACTTGGTTTAGCGGTGTGTTTTGCTTGCGGTAGTGCGGTTTCAAGACCAAGAAACGAGGCATTCACAAGAGCTTTGGGGGCCACATGATGCGCATGCAATGGTGTACATATGGACCTTTGTGAAACATGGAATGCACTATTTTATGAAGAAGGAAGCATCTACCATTTAATAAACGTGCCAAGGTGGGGATGCACTAGGGACCAGGTGTTTGGCGCTCATGATTGCCACTTTTACAAGGATAAAGCTAATGCTAAGTAGCAACATTATTGCTAAAAGAAACACAAATCTTTACATTTTGAAGACAAGGTGGTCACAAAACACGTAAGCCTTGGTTTTATATATATATATATATATATATATATATATATATATATATATATATATATATATATATATATATATATATATATATATATATACACACACACACACACACACATACATACATACATATAGTATACTCCTTACATGACGACAAATTATCCCACACTAAAAAGCCACCGCCTTCTTGGATTGCCTTTTCAATGTCTTTTGGACTGAAGATTTTTGGGCTACACTTTGAAGTCGCAACTTTTTGATTGATGCGATAGCCAACCTTCATCATCCTTTGGCTTATTCCTTTAAGTCTTTGTCTAGTGCATTGTCCCCACAGGAAACTGCCGATTGGATGCTTTGGACTCTTATGACTCACTGGCTTGGACACTCAAATATATCACATGCATTCGAGACCCTCTTTTGATTTCTCTTATCTTGTCAATATTTGAAGGAATGTATTTAATGTCCCTATCAAGTTTTCTAAGCATTACACTTGTCATCAAGTTTTTTTTTGGCCTTCAAAAGGTCATAGGAGAGTGGGTGGAGAATTGGTGCACTTTTTGGACCGTTGATTAAGAATCACGAATTGGCGACACATATCAAATATGGTCTTTGGATGATGTCATGGCTCGGCACGAGCATGGCAAGTTCTTGTAATTTTTTGGGATGATCAATATAATTCACTCACAATTGTGACTTTTGCTATTAAAAAAAATTTAAAAAAAGAATCACATGTCAAGTGAGCTTGTTTTATAATGTATACGGGTCTTTTCATTTTTGTAACTTGGTTAATGCCCAATTGACTTCCTTGTTTTATAAAGGTTTTTTCTTTTATTGATAATGTAAATGGATCTTCTCACCATTGTGATTTGGTCCCATTATTGAATGCTCACTTTATTGTTTTTCTTTTTTAATCCTTTGTTTAGTTTATAAGTTTTATAAAGATTATTTTTGGTCTGCTGAAGGAAGGCCTTAGTATTGGGTCAAGTTAGGCATTCTTTAACGCATGGCGTCCATGTGGACGTTTGTAAGATCTTTCGTCGCGAGCTATCTAGTATTGCGTTTAGCACGTCCGTGTCATTGAGAGAGAGAGAGAGAGAGAGAGAGAGAGAGAGAGAGAGAGAGAGCACGTATGTTGCAGTTACAGACTTGCAGTTGAGACATTTGCAGTTGAGTTGTCGACCTGCATTTAATACAACGCACGCTTCAACTGTAGCACACACACACACACACACACACACACACACACACACACAGAGAGAGAGAGAGAGAGAGAGAGAGAGAGAGAGAGAGAGAGAGAGAGAGAGAGAGAGGACTTACGCCGCTTACGCGTATTGTTTCACTGCAAGTTTTCGGTTTCTAAAATGCTGTCAACCTCAAGTTTTGTTGCAGCAGTGTTAGGCAAAAATGTGTCTCAACTTAATACCTTTGTCATTGGTGCAGATGCCGCCCTCTTAATCCCTGGCCTTGGGTCTCTTATGGTCCTGCCAAGCCCATGCTACACGCATCGTTTTGCCCCTATACCTTCCCTCAAGGAGAGCCTAGTCCTCTACTGGGCCGCGCACGCGCACACCACTGACAAAGCAGCTGCTCAAACCTTTCCTTCCTCTTCCTTGGTGGAGCAAATTACCTTTTTACATGCGTAGCTGTTGATTCCTCCTCACAAACCTTACCTCTCACGAACCTCACGCCTTAGAATTCTGTGGCAAGCCCTTGCATGCCCACACATAGCCACGGCCTACTGCTGCTGATACCCTAGTTGATACCTTCCCCTAGCAAATGATGCCAACCCTGCGTGGAGCAGATGAAGACGTTACTGCTACAGATGGAGCCGCCGATGTGAAGACTTTGCAGACCAACAACCATCACTGTAGTTAAAGTTGCTACCACTTGTGACACCTTCCTGCAAACCCTTCTGTAGATAATGTTGTTGCAAACCTTGTTGCAACAAATCTGACCGCCTCCCTCATCGGAGATGCAAGGTACACCTGTCGGAGCTAGAAGCTTCATCCACGTGTTTGAGGGATTGCAGCTTAGAGAGAGGCAATGAGTGTAGTCAAAAGTGTGTGTGTATGGGATTGTAACCAACGTCACCATAGCTATTGTGCTCATCATCGTGGTTGCATGGCGTTGCTCTCTATGGGATGAAACTGCCCCTACGTCAAAGTGCTATGCTGCTACTCGAAGGGAGCAAATGGTGATGGATGGGAGTTTGTAGCTCTGATCGAAGAGTGAAAGGTTGAGAAAGGTGTGTAGCATTACTACTGCATGGCATCTTAGAGAGAGGCAATGACTGCAATCAAAAGAGTGTGTGTATGGGCTCGTACCCAACATCACTTGCTTCGCTAGCGGCTCCTATTGCCCTCCCAACAAAGTATTATAAAATAAAAAACCTATCTTTACATTATAAGAGAGAGAGAGAGAGAGAGAGAGAGAGAGAGAGAGAGAGAGAGAGAGAGAGACCTGGGGCAGTTGGTCGTTGTAGCTCAACTAGCTGCACCAATGGAGATAACCGCCTAGCAACAAAAATAACATTAGCTATCTACATACTGTGGCGAGAGAGAGCCAAATTGTAGAGTATATAGCTCACCTTGCACGTCATAGGTAAGCAGCAGCAAACCTTTTCACTCATCGTTGCTTTTTTATCACGACGGCCAGGTGAGTTGAACGGTCAGCATTTTCTTGTTTTCTTGCAAGTCGGCTCCTTAGATTTCCCCGCCTAAATATGTGAGCCTCATCATTCATCAAGACTATAGAGTAGAATTTGAGCCGGAATGTGCTTTTGAAGACACGTAGCAGCATGAATTTGAAGCTCGTTCATAAAGAGTATAGATGTCTTTTTCGATTTTGAAAATTTCACACGTTTCGTTGCAGCAGTGTTAGGCAAAAATGTGTCTCAACTTAATACCATGCCGTTTTCGATTTTGAAAATTCTGTCAAGTGTCAACCTCAAAAGAGAGAAAGTGTTTCTAAAGTGCTGTCAATCTCAAACATTTCGCTGCAGGCAGTGTTAGGCAAAAATGTGTCTCAACTTAATACCATGCCGTCAGTGTTCTGGAAAAATGTGTCTCAGCTTAATTTCGTGCTGTCTTCAATTTCCAAAATGCCGGTTGAGCGCAAGGGGGAAAGGAGAAATTCCCCCTTGCGCTCAACCGGCAGGCCCTCGTGATCCCTCACCTTGTTTCTTATATAATGTAAGTGTCTCTTTTGATCATTGTAATATGGTCCCTTTATTTAATGCTAATTTGACTCTAAAAAAACTATATGCTTAGTTTATAAATGGGTCTCTTCATTTAAGGGTCTAATGACTTTCTTGCGCACTTTTTGATTTAAAACTTACTTTTTTTCTTGTAATTTTTTTTTCATTACAAGCAATTTCTAACTAAAAAATTATACATTATCCTTGAATGAAAGAATTTTTTGATCACTAAGAATCTTTTTTCAACTTTTGGTTTTGATATTCAAATTCATCTTATTACTTAAGTGCATTATTAGGGATTAGCTTTAGAATTTTTTCACAACTAAGATTTTTTTTTCTATTTTTTGTTTTGATATGTAAATGTTACCGTGTTACTTTAGTGCATGTATATTATTAGGGATTAGGTTTATACCTTTTCAAAATTCATTTCTATCCTAAAGATATTATGGATTTCTTTCATTTAATAGCATGCATCATTTTATTGTGTAGTTTGTTTTATTGATATATTTATACAAGAATTAGATCAATGCTTTATGTTTTCATGAGGTTAATTAATGTAACACTCATACATAAGTCCATAAAGAAAAGAAAAGATATTTGGTGCAATTCTTTTACCATTGAATTGAATTGTTGGATGTTCTCCATGTGGCATTTGAACGTTTTTGGATTTTAATGTGTGCATATGGAAGTGCCCCCCACTCTCTCACTTCGTTGGAGTCAAGGTCTCTCTCTCTCTCTCTCTCTCTCTCTCTCTCTCTCTCTCTTTTCTGTAGGCCGTCATAAATCTTTACCTTGTTTTTTTTTTGGCAAGCGAGATACTGATTTCAAATTTTTTTTTGTGGTTTCTATTATCTAGAACCATTGAAGATTCCTTCTCCTCTCTACTCCCTTGCAAGCAACACCTAAAACCTATCATTTGGGAGCAACACTCGAACGCACCACATAGCGAATAAAGACCAAGCACTCATGCACTAACCAGCTCATCCACCACAAGCTTGCGTGTCTACCCAATGGCATTTCCTTTATAAAAACAAACCTTTCACCAACACTCACTACCTTCCTTAGGCATGTGCCCACCCCCGATGCCTTTCCTTGCAACGGTCGCCTGGCCTATCACCACATGCCCTATGAGGCTTGTCAAAAACATGCCTTGATGGCCTTCCTATGCATCTGCCATTGACAACACATCACCCTCTGTGTATGCATCTACAACATGTCCTAACAGCCATGCGCCACGGCCCTCTCCATTCCATTTCTCTTTTATTTGCAAAGTTCCCTTTTAGTATCTTTTTTAATAAAAAAAGTGCTCAGACGAGCTTGATTTGCATTGATCATAGAATGTTACAATCAACCATGGCATACCCTTTGCACTCCTTTCTCTGGAAAAAAGACATCAAAGGAGGTCACATCTCCACAACTAATTTTTCTTACTAAGCTTGGAATTCTAATTCCTTCTACAAAGGAGTTGCCACCAACTTGTTTCTAAAACTAGATTAGTGTCCAGAGGTTCATACTTTGTCTAAAAAAGCATTGCATTTTTGGATTCCCAAACAAATTTCAGCACCATAGCTCTAATTATGCATCTGTCAATTAGGAGATCTTCATTGTCGACGCAACGTGAGCCCATTGCATGGTCTTATCTAAAGAAAGGAGTGTCCAAATGAGTGCATAACCACCTGAAAATTATTTAATGAAGATTCCAATTTTTGGACAACCTTAGAATAGGTGCGTGAGAGTCTCATTTGGGTGTTTGCATCTGGCACAATTGCATGCGCCTAAGCCACTTAATTTAGCCTTATCTCCGGTGGCATGAAACCAAGAAGAACTTTCCATAGGAAAACTTTGTCCCTCTCTTTGCATTTGGCCTTCCAGATGTTTCCAATCACTTGTCTCCATTTACGTGCAAACCACTCTCTAGACCAAATCGTGTTGATGTATTCAACCCAATCCTTTGATGAGAAAAGTACCTCATAAATTGATTCGAACTAAAAATCCATTCTCCATGATGCCACTTCCAAGGGGGGAAGGGTAATGCTTGAGACTTTTCCCAGTAATCTTCCGATGAGAATCCCTGCCTGGAGTGAGAGATTACTGCCTTACTTTATATGTTCCAAGGATTTTCAATCCCCTTTTTGAAAATCAGGTGTCAAAGGCCTCGTTGTTGAGATTCTTGGTTATTTCAATCCAATGGTTATTAAGGACCAAGCCCACCACTATGGGTCCCCAAGGAGAACAGTGTCTGCCCGAACCTTTCTAATATCTGGTATCTTCCTTCCACTTGAGTGGATCCGGGGCTTTGCAAAATTTTTCAATAAACTTCCCAATAAATCCAACTGATTGAACCCTCACCCCGACCCGATGGAGACATTATGAAAAATATGAACCCCAAAGGGGCCTTGTAAGAGAAACCAATAAGATTTTAGTCAACAAAAGGGCATAAAAGGGGGGGCATGGATGGTCCATATCTACGTAATTCAAAAAATACATCATGTAACATATCTACGGAAAGAGCTCGTCAATGTGATCCAAATGCACTATTGTTGACAAATTTGAAGTTAAAATGCCCAATTTATGGTCATTCAAAAAAATGAAAAACGTGGTGGGACCGTGGCAACAAGCCCATTCTCATTGGTGTAGAGAGTATATTCCAAAATCATCTTTGACCCTAAAGGGCCCTTTTTGGGTTCATATTTTTCCTAATGAATCCTATTTTGTATGCTAAGGTTGTTCCATGAGTCGCCTTTAGATCTCATGCTGGCTTCCATAACCATACCCCTTGCCATAATAGCCCAACAGTCTTCCGAATTGGCAAGGGAGCATATTTTTTTTCACATAGAGCCTAATCATGTATGATGGGGTCAAGGATGCCCAATCCTCCCTGAGCTTTAGTCTTAGAAACATCCATCCATTTACCCCATTTCCATGGTCTTCCTCCTCTCATGATATTTCTCCACAAAAACTCCTTGATTAACTTCAAACAGGAATTCTAGTTTTTCATTGATAGTTGTAGGAAAGGTGACGTGAACAAAATGTAAGGGATCAAGAAGGTATTAAATTATCCTAACCCTGTAGTGGAAATTAGTTAGGATGAACTCCCAGTGCTTCATTCTCTTTTTAATATTTTCTTGAACCCAATCAAAGGCTACCTTGTGAGTGATTCCTTCCTGATTGGCACCCCTAGGTGTCGGAAGATGTTACCTCTGTTGTCAAAGTACGAATCCAACCTGAAGAATCAAAGTTACCATCTTCTGACAAGGAGATAATTCTTGATTTTTCTATGTTACATTGAGACCCTAATGCTATGGAAAATAAATGGGCTATCTCCGAGGCTTTTCCGACATTATTTCCTTCTCCTTGGAGAAAAAGTAAAGAATCATTAGTAAACATCTTAATAAGCACTTGTTTACGACTCTGGATTTGCAGCCCTTTAATTTTGCCTCTTGTGGCTTCTTGCTCCAACCTTCATCAAGAGTACTTAATGCTTGATAGATTCAAGGACCGAACCCTAATGTCTTCAATGTTTCTTGTACAAATGACTAGGTTATTCTATCATATGCCTTATCAAGGTCAAGCTGAAGTAAGATACATTCTTGTTTTTTGAACTTGGCATATTCCATACCTACATGGCCGCTAGGATGTTATCATATATTGATCTTCCTTTCATAAAACCATGTTGGTGGGGAGATATAACATCTGCTAACATATGGGTAGTTCTTTAAGCAATGAGTTTAGCTAGTACCTTGTATACCACCATCATCAATGTAATTGGTCTCCAGTGCTTGTGATGGGAGCAATCTAAATGCTTGGTAATGAGCTTAATTATCCCTTTTGGTGCTATTGATTTGAGTGTTCCTTTAGTGAAGTCTTTGTTGACCATAAGAAAGAAAGATGGGCCTAGAAACTCCAAGAACTCTTAACAAAACTCGATTGTGATCCATCCCACCCTGAAGACTTTTCTTTGCCCAGCTTTTTGAGATTCATCCTGCATTCATCCAAGGTAAAGGGCCTTTCCAAGTAGTTTGCACGATCAAAAATCCACTAATACCTGGGTAGCTGTAAAAATCTTAGTGCGTACTTCTTTGGTAGTGGAAGAGGGAGAGTCCTCCTTTCCAATAATTTGGGTGAGGTGATCTAACATCATTTTTCCCATGAGATCACGGTTTTTGATCTGAACTCCTTGGTTGTCTATCAAGGAGATATAGTATTTTGTCATTTTCTTGCCTTAATAGTTTAAAGTAGAGTCTTTTTGTTGGCCTCCTCACTCTTAATGCTCTTCTCCTTGGCTTGAAACTTGAGGAGGTTAGTCTCTTCTATTTCCATTTTCGACAAGGTCTACTTTATCTTCATCCTCTCAATGTAATCTTCGTTAGAGTCCTTGCCTTGCAGGTTTTTTTTTAAAGACTGCACAAGCTTGCTTGTCAGTCTTTTTCACCATTGGTCCGACACTCTTGATTGTTTTTTGGATTTTTTTATTGAATCTTTTCCACGATCCTTACCTTTCCTTGATGATTTCTTGCCTTAAATCTTCCATAGCCCGAGATACCAAAGCCTTAAAATGAGCATCTTTAAATAGATTTTGGGTCGGTGATAAGCAATTTCTTTTATAGTAAATTCCATGGATCCAAGAAGAGGAAAATTATTTGAAATAATTTCGTCCACAAGGACTTGCATAAGCAGTGAAGAAGGCACCAGTCTCCGCTATGAGCGAAATTGAGCCTGTCAAGTCTAGAATCAGAGTTGAGGATTGCAAACAATGCTAAGTGAAACCCGCATCGTCCTTCCGTGTGCCAATTTTCCAAGCGTAAGATAGGGAACTTTGAAGACTTTGGACACCAACTTTGGTGTCAAGCGAACATCCGCTGTAATCATTTCATCACTTTCCTTAATCATATTCCACTTCTGCTCAGCAAACTCATTCTCTGCCCATGTATCCCAAGGTAGACATGCAAATTGATAAAGGCCTATGCGCATGAGCCATACCTGGGTTTCTGCCTCATTTGGGTCAAAGGCTGCCATCGCTATCTCCACGCTGCCCTGATCACTCAGAGACTTAGCCTCATCACTCTCCACCTTGATGTGCTCTTCCTGTTGCCGCGCTTTGAACAGCTCCTCCATCGCCATCTTCATCGACTTGGTGTTCAACATCGCTTCTGACGCATCACCTTGCAATATACCCGCCATCAGCTTCCCCTTAATATTCTCAAAAAACATTTCTCCCTTCTTTCCCGACTTAACAGTCACTGAACTGTGACGTTCACACACTTGGATGTGATCCCCAACTCCTCTCACCACCTTACTCTTATGATGATGATTTTTCACCTCAATATTGGCACGCCATGCAGGATTCGCCCAAAAAATATTCGTCCTTAAGTAAGTCACATCAGCACTAAGTGAATTTTTTGCCTTAAAATGAGTACCCCCACTTATGAGTACCTCTGTACCCTTTTGCAAAATTGCATTCCTCTGACTTTCCAATTTCGAGACTTTAAATCCGACAGTCCGAATTCCGATTTCCAGTCCGCAATCCGGATTCCGAATTTCAGATCCCTTTACAAGTTTTGAATTGCTAGAACAAATTGCCAATTGTGCCTCTGAATATTCCACTGCAACTCCCAAAACACCAACTGTTAACAATTTACTGCCAATATCCTCAGCCTTATTGACCATCCACTTGGGAACCTTAGGCACCTTTCCATAAAATTTCTTCAATTTGAATCCATTCACAGGTTTCAAAATCTTTGTTCCGAAGACCTCTTTCAACAAAAATGTTCCTTGGCCCTGTTCTGATTCAATCTGATAAGGTTCCAAATATATCAGCTTCAACTTACCCGGATATGGTCCCAATTTAGAATTATATAACGTCACCCAATCCCCTTTCTGAAAAATTTTGAATTTCACCTGCCTACACATCCATGCTTGTCTCCTCTTCTACCCAACTTCCACCAAATAGGCACTCTAAATTCTATTCTCTTCCAATTTAAGCAGCTCCTTTTGTCTATGAGAAATTGATTCCTCCGGACTTAACTTATGCTAAACTGACAACCTCAAGCTTGGAGTTACATATTCCATTGGCACCACAGCTTCAATCCCAAATACCAATTTGAAAGGTGTCATTCCAGTCGCCACCTTAAAAGACGTTCGAAAAGCCCATAGTGCTCAATCCAGCTTGTCATTCCAATCCGATTTGTTTTCCGACACAATCTTCTTCAAAATTCTCACCAGCACTTTATTAGAGCTTTCTGCTATTTGCTTGCGGATGATATGGAGTAGATTTCTTATGCAAAATCATATGTCTGGATGTCAACTCCTGAATTACGGAACTCAAAAAGTGTATTCCCTGATCCGACACCAACTCAATAGGACATCCAAATCTTGTCATAATGGTTTTATATAGAAATCGTGCCACACTTGTTGCTTTATTATCTCTCAAAGCCACCGCTTCCACCATTTGGTAGCATAATCTGTTGCAACAAGAATATATATGGAACCTGTCCTCTTTGCCCGTGGTTTTATTGGGCCTACAAAATCCATTCCCCACTTCTGAAATGGTTCTAATGGCAAGACTAGATGATCCTGCATCTTGTCCCCTTGTGTAAGCTGCCCCATCTTCTGACATTGAACACATTCCTTGGCAAAACTATGTGCAACCTTCAATAGCAAAGGCCACCAAAGTCCAGCTTGTAAAATTTTCCAACCTGTAATTTCCCCTGAGAACATAATGCTCCAACTATAATAAAAAATGGTCTGCTCCTCAATGAAAACTTCTTCCTTTGGTCCGGAGTCACATCACAGAGTGGCCATGGAGGAGGCAAGAAGGCAAAGGAGGCCAAGGAAGCTAAGAGGACTCGACGTCGTATCAACCTCCAAGGCTTCCCTCTTGGACATGGTACGGCTCCATACAACCTGTTGGAAGACATGAGAGGTAAGGGTCCTTATATCTCATGGCCTCAATTTCTTGCATTATGCCCACAAGTTAGGAGGGATTTAACAAAGGCAGTTAGCACTAGGAGAAAGGTAAAAGAGAGTGTGCCTATTGTAAAAATTACACAAGTTGAAATGAATGAGGATATTACACCTGTGCTAGATTGTTACATCAAAGGAAGATTGGTTAGGATAGGTCTAGTGGATGGGGGTGCACAAATTTGCATCATGACAGAGGGAATCATGCAAAGACTAGGCATGCACATCCATGAGACACCCGAAATCAAAGTAAAAATGGCAAACAATAGCAAGCTAGGTGCGTAGGCATTTGTAAAAATGTTTTTGTGGAGGCCTTTGGCATTAAGAAGGCAGCGGATTTCTATGTTATGTCTACCAAAGGAAATGGTTACCCATTATCCTAGGAAGACCATGGCTAATGAAAATGCGAGCTTTGCAGGATTGGGAGAGTGGAAAATTAATTTGCAGGAATGACAATCATAAGAAGGTTGTCTTTGACATGAAGGAGCAACGCGAAGAGGATCTCCATAAAGAATCATCACAAAGTGAGACAGAGGAAGGTTGGACCAATAGCACTTCAGAAGAAGAAAGTAGCAGCAACATTACTGAAGAGGAGTCTTCCATTGAGATCATGGGGATAAGGTTTAAGCCAAACGACCAAGAGACCTCTTGCCCAGGTTTGGAAGAGGTAGGTTCCCAAGAGAACCAAAATGTGGAAGATGAAGTAATGTTAGAAGGTATGTTGTCTACAACACTTACAAAAGATGAAAGAGAGGAGTTCAAAAGTGTGTTAAGAAAATTTCCTAAGCTTTTTGCTAAAGACTACACCGATGTGCGTGGTAGATGCTGTTCAACACAAGATTGATTTGAAGCCAGAGGCTACACCTAAGGCTCAAAAGCTACGAAGGTTAGGAGTCATCAAGGAGTAGGCTTTACTCAAGGAGGTAAGTAAGCTTCTAGCAGCAGGTTTCATTTATCCAATGGGGAGAATTTAGAGTGGGTCTCTCCGGTTGTTGTCACTCCCAAAAAAAACTTCAAGTGGAGGGTGTGTGTGGATTATCGTCCACACTAAATGAGGCAACAAAAAGAGATCACTTTCCCCGGTAGTTGGTCATGAGAAGTACACTGTGTGTGATGGCTACTCAGGTTACCTTCAAATAGGGATTGCATTGGAGGATTAATCGAAAACAACCTTCATCACTCCTTGGGGTTGTTATGCTTTTAGAGTCATGCCATTTGGTCTGACAAATGCTCCTGCAACATTCCAACGTTTCATGAACATGGTGTTTTAAGCATTCTTTGGAAAGTCAATTAGGGTGTTCATTGATGATTTTTGCATTTATATCTTAATCATTACATCCTACAAAGGGTAGAAGAAGGTTTAAAGAAGCTCTACGACATGGGAGGTCAACTCAACCCCGACAAGTGTCACATAGGTGAGGATGAAGTGATCTTGCTTGGTCACAAGGTTTCCTATAAAGGCATTGAAGTGGATCCTTCAAAGGAAAAGGCTCTTATTAAGATCCCATCACCCAAGAATCTCAAAGAAGTAATCTCATTCATTCAAAAGCTGAAGTATATGTCACGCTTCATTCACTTAGCTTCAGAGCTGCTTCACCCTTTGCAAAAGTTGACACAACAAGTAGAATTTGCATGCTTTGATGAGCTTGAAGAGTAGTTTTGTAACATTAAACTCATCCTATCAGAGCTACCAACACTCATGCCTTCTTGTTGGGAGTACACATTCTTTGTTAGCTCTAGTGTTGGGAAAGAAACAATTGGTGCGGTTTTGCTACAACAAGATTCCCATAGTACCCGGATGCGACCCATCTACTTTGCTAGTAGAGTCATGAATGATTTGGAGAGAGGCTACATGGAGGCAGAACTCATGATGCTTTCTCTCATGTTTGCGGTGAGAAAGTTTAGATCCTACTTGCTACCAAAACCTTTTGTAATTCTCACTGCAGAAAATTTGTTTCCTTGGGTGTCATCTCAAATGAATCTTAGTACTAGGATCTCAAAGTGGATTATGGAGTTGCAAGAGTTCCAATACTCTTTCAAGGTAGAAGATAGTGTGCGTGCACAATTGGCAGGGATCCTTACTTATAGGGTACATGAGAAGGAAAATAAGGTGCCTGAAATAAAGACCCTACCATTTCCACCACAAAAAAGTATTCCTAATGCTTTTACCTTGTTCTTTGATGGAGCTTTTCGACGAGCCACAAGAAAATCAGGGGGAGGGCTAGTGTTGCTCAACCCAAGTGGAGAGGTGGTCATGAAAGAGAAGGTCAATCTACCAAGTTTAACCACCAACAATGAAGCAGAATATGACACACTACTTCATGGTTTAAAGATATGCATTGGCCAAGGTATACAACGTCTCATGGTAAAAGGGGATGCACTTCTCATTGTAAAGAAGATTTTAGGCATTTGCGCATGCAAGAATGAAAGCCTAAGGACAAAATTTCATGCCATTTTTAGATTGTTTAATCAGTTTGAAGAAGTGTAACTATATCATATTCCTAGGAAACAAAATGAAGATACCGCACAACAAGCAGTTACATGTGTTGAGAAAGAAATGCAGGTCATCATCGTGGCAGCAACTGTCAAGAAACCAAGATACCAGGGATGGGAGTCATTGACTCCCATTATTGGCTACATTTTGGAGGGTGAGTTTCCAAAAGACTTCACGAAGGCTCAGAAGAGGAGACTCGTGAAGAAGGCAAGCGCGTATCTCTTCCTAGAAGGATCCCTCTATCAAAGAGGGAAGGATCAAGTGTGCAGAAGAGTACCAACTATCGAGGAAATTCTAGCTATTCTAAAAGGTTTGCATGAAGAGGCATGTGGTGGCATTTTTTCCAAGAGTTAAATGTGAAGAAGATTTTTCTTGTGGGGTATGTTTGGCCAAGTCTGCATGTGGATGTCCAACATTTGTGTAAAAGTTTTCACAATTGTCAGGTAAATGGGAATAGAAGATTGGTTTATGGTCCAAGGAAAATCGTGCTTGCAAATGGACCCTTTGAAAAGTGGGGCATTGATGCTATGGGTCCTCTGTCTAAGACAAAAAATGGTAAACTCTACATTCTAGTGGCTAGACTATATGACTAGGTGGGTGGAAGCACAAAGTGTGGCAAAGGTAAATGAGAGGACAATGAGTAAATTTGTCTACACTCACATTTGTTGTATATTTGGCACATCTTTGGAGATTGTTTCTGATAATGGTCCAGGGTTTAGAAAGGGCTTGCTCATAGAAGTTTGTGAAGAACTTCACATTCTACATCGTCACAATACACCCTACTATCCCCAATCAAGTGGTTTGGTAGAAAAAGCTAGTGGTGTCACCACAGGCATCATTAGAAAGATGGTGAAAAACAAGACAAAGTTGTGGGATGACTTCTTGGATGGTGCCTTGTGGGTGTATCGAACCACATATAGGGAAGCCACGGAGTTCACAACATTTCACTTGGTCTATGGTCAAGAGGCTTTCAACCAATTGAGCTCAACATTACAACAATGTGACTTCATGGCAAAGTAGCACCAGATGATCAAGAAGCATTCATGGATGGACTTCTTACATTAGCTGATCTTGAGTGGAAAAGAGAAGCAGCATATGAGTGCTACAAGAGGAAAGCTACACAGGCAAAGGAGAAGAAACTAAAGAACAAAGGCATCAATGAAGGAGATTTTGTGCTAAGGTATGGCAATCAACTCGATAATTGTGTTGATGCCAAATTTGAAACAAAATGGCAAGGGCCATACATAGTTAAGAAGGCTTTCAATTCAAGTTACTATCAACTTGTGGACTTGAATGGGAAAGAGCACTCTAGGAAGGTAAATGGTTATCGCTTGAAGCCCTATTTGAGTCACCTTCTACCAAAGGATCTACCAAAGATCTGTCAAAGGGAAGCTATCTCATGTAAGTACTGTTCCATGAAGCATGAGTGTAACTCGAGCCAAAATGCCAAGGGGCCAAACAATGACGATCTTGTCAAGGACTCTAAAGCACTCTCTTTGGAAAAGATGCTCTATGATGGTACATGAATGTACCATCATCCTGGGGGAGGGCTAATGATAGTCATTTTTTGGCTATCCAAATTTCCATAGTGAGCTACCTAACCCTACCAAAATCACCCAAACACTATGGATATCCCTACCATTTCACTGTACATAGGCGTGTGTGAGTTAGGGGACTTTCTCTATATTTTCTTAAAAACCCTCAATTAGCTTGAGCCAAAATATAAAAAATAAAAAATAAAAAATAAAAGTATATTATGGTTTCTTTGTGTGTAAATATTTTGTTGTATATACGGCCTAAATATAATGATTTTTCATAATTATTTTGGTATTTATTTAAATATTTCTACATAGGTGTGCATTATTTATGCCATGTATATTGACTCCCCATTACCATAATTTTTCTTACCATTTTGCATACTCTTTATTTCATATAGAAATATTTTCATGCAAGCTTCTCTTATTTTTGGTGTAACTCCACCCCAACAAAAATCCAAACAAACTAGTTTTATTTATGTGTATATTTTTTCACTATTGTGATTTTTCCCTTCCTACATCTATTCTCTTTTACTCTCAAAAATAATAACACCAAAAATATTCATCTTTTTATGGTAGCCTCATAATGAGAGAGATTTATTTTGACCCCTTTATATTTTTTCCACCTATATTATTTTATTTTGACATGTACATATTTTTTAGAACCCTCAATATTTGATTTCCTTAGTTGTACTATTCACTAATATCAAGATCTCAACAATATCTTCATTATAGACCCACAAAATAAGGTCAAGGATATGTGGCATGCATGCATGCACTATGGACGGCTCACTGGTGGAGGCATTCAAAAGAATCATCCAAAGAAGGACCCCACAAGGACTTTGTGCAGTGGGAAAAGACGGTCGATATTGCTGAATTTTTAAAGATCACTTGCTCTCCGAATTTGAAAAGGTGATAAAGACAAGAATTGTAGCTTGTGAGCTAAATTTTGCCTCAAATGTTTTCATATTTTTTTGAGCTACGAGCTATGAGCTATGATTTTATTGGTGGGCCCCAGTTTGCCCATGCCATGCAGCCACACTCCCTCTTCCACTTTATCATTTTTCTCTTTCACACACACTCACTTCTCCACTCATCATCCCCACCTCTCTCGCCACTCCTCTCTGCACCTACTCACCTTCTCCTCAACCTTGAAGAATGAGAGAAACCATAGTGACCTCATGTCTCCTACACACACTTCCATTCAAAAATTGACCACCTAGTCTCATTTTTCCTGCTCCAAATTACCTATATCTATAAAAAAAACCACAAAATTCAGCCTCTTCTCTTGAAAGACAACATCATGGTGATCGATTACTCATATTCCATTACCTTGGCTCCCAAGGAAGGTCAAGAGTGGAAAAAAACACATCAAAGCTAGTTGACGTCAACAAGCGTCAAAATTGGCCATACTCAAGACACTTGGAGCATCAACATTGTAAGAAATCCATCTTTTCTTACCTCTTAAGAGTTTTTCTTCCTTATTTGTATCCAACATGGATACTCCCATTGTAAATATCCAATTGCATTTGTAAATAAATAAAAATACTAACTCTACTAATTTACTAACACAACCTACTATGAAAAGTCCTATCACCTCCATTTCTCTCATCTCTCTTTTCTTCGTCTATCTCCACCAACT
>NC_140939.1:144055711-144095711 GCF_014529385.1 Adiantum capillus-veneris
GTTTTTCCCTTTCATTTCACTCCACACATTAGAGTAAACATTGCAATTAGTAGAAAAATCCATTTTCAACAACGTATGGTGTTCATGTTTGGTGCCCAAAGAGTAGGAGAAATTCTCGCGTCACCAAACCCTGTCATTCTATCTCTTATTGATTATCATAGGTCATTTGATGTGAATATTTTTATTTTGTGATAGAATTGATTGCAATTTAGAAAATATTATTGTGTAAATCTTTTAAAGAAAAAAAAAACAAAAACGCATCACTTTGAAATCAATTCAATGGAGAGCCAACGCCAAATGTCTGGATATCCTCTTTTCTTTGGAGAGCCTGGAGAGGATGCATAATTATTTTTAGCGAATTTCAAGATGTCTTGCCGTATCAAGAGGATAGTAACTAATCAAGAGTGTGTAGAAATGTTTGAGGTGGTCCTTAGGAAATATGCTAGCACTTGGTTTGACTCTTGCCTGGGGAAGTTAAGGGGAATTACCCTAAAACACTCAAAAACTATGGAAAGACATTGTTTCTCATAAGCAAAAAGACTTAGACGACTACTACTTGTATAAGCAAGAGTTTCTACGTCTTTGGGCTCTATGGATACGAAATGTTGCTAACCCTGGTGATGGTGCAGAATTTCTAAAGAAGGAGAGGTTCATATCCGGACTCTTTCTTGACCTTAAGGTAAAAGTTGAAGTCCGTGCAACTGCTACCTTTGATGCAGCTGAAACTAGGGCTCCTGAGAAATATAGGAAACTCAAGTGCTTAAGGGGGGAGGTTCCAATGGAAGGTCTTAGACCCAAAGGTAAGTCACAAGCATCAACATCTAGGGAGCTTCCTAAGGTAACAGTGGAAGTGATTGAGAAGTTAAATGAATCTTTAAGCAGCTTGTCAATTCACCTTGCACAAGTTGTAGGTCCAAAGGAACAAGCAAAGAATTCTGAAGAGCGAGATTCACGACCTAGGAGAGTCCTGCAATGTTGGAATTGCGGTGAGTCTGGACATGGGATGTATAATTGTCCTTGGCCCCATGGGGAGCCAGGGAGACCTAACTTGAATTACCCAGTGATGAATGCAGGTGAAGGAACTGGTCAACAACCAAGGCTTCTACAAAGACCAAATGGACCAAGACCACCTCCACAAGGGATAGAGGGAGTTCCACCTTTGCCAGATCCAAATGTGCATGTGGTAGAGGTGACAAATTCAAATGAGGCTGACATGGAAGCAAATGGCATTAAGCGTGGCCGAGGGAAGGGTAAAGAGAAAGAAGGTGTCACATTACAGAGTGACCATGGACGAGGCAAGAAGGCAAAGGAGACCAAGGAAGCTAAGAGGACTCGACGTCGTATCAATCTCCAAGACTTCCCTCTTGGACATGGTATGGATCCATACAACTTGTTGGAAGACATGAGAGGTAGGGGTCCTGATATCTGATGGCCTCAGTTTCTTGCATTATGCCCACAAGTTAGGAAGGATTAAACAAAGGCAGTTAGCCCTAGGAGAAAGGTAAAAGAGAGTGTGCCTATTGTAAAACTTGCACATGCTGAAATGAATGAGGATATTACACCTGTGCTAGATTGTTACATAAAGGGAAGATTGGTTAGGAAAGGTCTAGTGGATGGGGGTGCACAAATTTTCATCATGACAGAGGGACTCATGCAAAAACTAGGCATGCACATCCATGAGACACCTGAAATTAAAGTCAAGATGGCAAACAATAGGAAGGCTAGGTGCGTAGGCATTTGTAAAAATGTTTTTGTGGAGGCCTTTGGCATTAAGAAGGCAGTGGATTTCTATGTCATGTCTACCAAAGGAATGGTTACCCATTTATTCTACGGAGACCATGGCTAATGAAAATGCGAGCTTTGCAGGATTGGGAGAGTGGAAAGCTAATTTGCAGGAATGACAATCATAAGAAGGTTGTCTTTGACATGAAGGAGCAATGCCAAGAGGATCTCCATGAAGAATCATCTCAAAGTGAGACGGAGGAAGGCTGGACCGATAGCACTTCAGAAGGAGAAAGTAGCGTCAGCATTATTGAAGAGGAGTCTTCCATCGAATTCATGGGGGTAAGGTTTAAGCCAAACAACCAGGAGACCTCTTTCCCAGGTTTGGAAGAGGTAGGTTCCCAAGAAAACCAAAAAGTGGAAGATGAAAGAATGCTAGAAAGTATGTTATCCACAACACTTACAAACGAAAAGAGAGGAGCTCAAAGGTGTGTTAAGGAAATTTCCTAGGCTTTTTGCTAAAGACTACACCGATGTACGTGGAGTAGATGTTGTTCAACACAAAATTGAGTTGAAGCCAGAGGCCACACCTAAGGCTCAGAAGCTACAAAGGCTAGGAGTCATCAAGGAACAGGCTTTACTCAAGGAGGTAAGAAGCTTCTAGCAGTAGGTTTCATTTATCCAGTGGAGAATTCAGCGTGGGTCTCTCCCGTTGTTGTCACTCCCAAGAAGAACGACAAGTGGAGGGTCAGTGTGGATTACCGTCCACTCAATGAGGCAACAAAAAGAGATCACTTTCCCCTCCCATTTGAGGATGAGATACTAAATGAGGTAGCTGGTCATGAGAAGTACACTATGTGATGTCTACTAGGGTTACTTTCAAATAGGTATCGCATTGGAATATCAGTTGAAAACAACCTTCATCACTCCTTAGGGTTGTTATGCTTTTAGAGTCATGTCATTTGGCCTGGCAAATGCTCCTGCAACTTTCTAATGCTTCATGAACATGGTGCTTCAAGAATTCTTTGGAAAGTCCATTAGGGTTTTTATTGATGATTTTTGCATTTATAGCTCAAAATCATTGCATCTACAAAGTGTAGAAGAAGGTTTTAAGAAGCTCTATGACATCGGAGGTCAACTCAACCCCGACAAGTGTCACATAGGTGAGGATGAAGTAATCTTGCTTGGTCACAAGGTTTCATATAAAGGCATTGAGGTGGATCCTTCAAAGGCAAAGGCTCTTATTGAGCTCCCATCACCCAAGAATCTCAAAGAGGTCATCTCATTCATTCAAAAGGTGAAGTATATGTCACGCTTTATTCACTTAGCTTCAGAGTTGCTTCATCCTTTGCAAAAGTTGACACAACAAGTAGAATTTTCATGGTCTGATGAGCTTGAAGAGTACTTTTGTAACATTAAAGTCATTTTTTCAGAGCTACCAACACTCATGCCTCCTTGTTGAGAGTACACATTCTTTGTTAGCTCTAGTGTTGGAAGGGAAACAATTGGTGCTATGTTGCTACAACAAGATCCCCACAGTACCAGGATGCGGCCCATCTACTTTTCTAGTAGGGTCATGAATGCCTTGGAGAGAGACTACACAGAAGCAGAAATCATGATGCTTTCTCTCATGTTTGCGGCGGTGAGAAGGTTTAGATCCTAGCTGCTACCAAAACCTTTTGTAATTCTCACTGCAGAAAATTTGTTCCCTTGGGTGTCATCTCAAATGAATCTTAGTACTAGGATCTCAAAGTGGATTATGGAGTTGCAAGAGTTCCAATACTCTTTCAAGGTAGAAGATAGTGTGCGTGCACAATTGGGAGGGATCTTTACTTATAGGGTACGTGAGAAGGAGATTAAGGTGCCTGAAATAAAGACCCTACCATTGCCACCACCAAAAAATATTCCTAATGCTTTTACCTTGTTCTTTGATGGAGATTTTCGACGAGCCACAAGAAAAGTAGGGGGAGGGCTAGTGTTGCTCAACCCAAGTGGGGAGGTGGTCATGAAAGAGAAGGCCATTCTACCAGGTTCAACTAGCAACAATGAAGCAGAATACGACACACTACTTCATGGTTTAAAGATATGCATTGGCCAAGGTATACAACGTCTCATGGTAAAAGGGGATGCACTTCTCATTGTGAAGAAAATTTTAGGCATTTGGGCATGCAAGAATGAAAGCCTAAGGACAAAAGTTCATGCCATTCATAGATTGTTTAATCAATTTGAAGAAGTGCAACTATATCATATTCCTAGGAAACAGAATGAAGATGCCAATTTACTTGCACAGCAAGTAGTTACATGTGTTGAGAAAGAAGTGCAGGTCATCATGGTGGCAGCAACTGTCAACCAACCAAGATACCAGGGATTGGAGTCATTGACTCCCATTATTAGCTACATTTTGGAGGGTGAGTTTCCACAAGACTTCACGAAGGCTCAGAAGAGGATACTCATGAAGAAGGCAAGCGCGTGTCTCTTCCTAAAAGGATCCCTCTATCAAAGAGGGAAGGATCAAGTGTGCTGAAGAGTACCAACTACCAAGAAAATTCTAGCCATTCTAAAAGGTTTGCATGAAGAGGCATGTGGTGGTCATTTTGCCCAAGAGTTAACTACGAAGAAGATTTTGCTTGCGGGGTATGTTTGTCCAAGTCTGCATGTGGATGTCCAACATTGGTGTAAAAGTTGTCACAATTGTCTGGTAAATGGGAATAGAAGATTGGTTTATGGTCCAAGGCAAACCGTGCTTGCAAATGGACCCTTTGAAAAGTGGGGCATTGATGCTATGGGTCCTCTTCCTAGGACAAAAAATGGTCTAGGGCTTGCTCATAGAAGACTACGAAGAACTTCACATTCTACATTGTCATAGTACACCCTACTATCCCCAATCAAATGGTTTGGTAGAAAAAGCTAACGGCGTCATTGCAGGCATCATTAGAAATATGGTGAAAAACAAGACAAAGTTGTGGGATGACTTCTTGGATGGTGTCTTGTGGGCGTATCGAACCACATATAGAGAAGCCACGGAGTTCACACCATTTCACTTGGTCTGTGGTCAAGAGGCTTTACAGCCAATTGAGCTAAACATTCCAACAATGCGACTTCATGGAAAAGCAGCACAAGATGATAAGGAAGCATGGATGGATCCACTTCTTACCTTAGCTGAGCTTGAGTGGAAAAGAGAAGTAGAATACGAGTGCTACAAGAGGAAAGCTACGCAGGCGAAGGAGAAGCTTGACAAGAAACTAAAGGACAAAGGCATCAATGAAGGAGATCTGGTGCTAAGGTATGACAATCGACTCGATAATCATTTTGATGCCAAGTTTGAAACTAGATGGCAAGGGCCATACATAGTTAAGAAGGCTTTCAATTCAAATTACTATCAACTTATGGACATGAATGGGAAAGAGCACTCCATGAAGGTAAACGGGTATCGCTTGAAGCCTTATTTGAGTCACCTTCTACCAAAGATCTGTCAAAAGGCAGCTATCTCATGTAAGTGTTGTTCTGTGAAGCATGAGTGTAACTCAAACCAAAATTCCAAGGGGCCAAACAATGAAGAGCTTGTCAAGGACTCTGAAGCACTCTCTTTGGAAAAGATGCTTTATGATGGTAAATGAATATACTATCATCGTGAGGAGGGCTAATGATAGCCGTTTTTTGGCTCTCTATAACTGCCATAGTGAGCTACCTCAACCTATCAAATCACTCAAACATTGTGGCTATCCCTACCATTTCACTGTACATAGGCGTGTGTGAGTTAGGGGACTTTCCCCATATTTTCTTAAAAACCCTCAATTAGCTAGTCACTGGGCTAGTTGAGTCAAAAAAATAAAAAATTAATTAAAAAAAGGTATATTATGGCTTCTTTGTGTGTAAATATTTCATTGTATATAGGGTATAAATATAAGGATTTTTCATAATTATTTTGGTATTTATTTAAATATTTATATTTAGGTATGTGTTATTTATGCTATGTACATTGACTCACCATTACCACAATTTTTCTTACCATACTCTTTATTTCATAAAGAAATAATTTCATGCAAGCTTCTCTTATTTTTGGTGTAACTCCATCCCAACAAAAATCCAAAAAACTAGTTTTATTTATGTGTATATTTTTTCACTATTGTGATTTTTTTCTTTTCTACATTTATTCTCTATTACTCTCATAAATTAGAACAATGAAAATATTCATCTTTTTATGGTAGACTTATAATGAGAAAGATTTATTTTGACCCCTTTATATTTTTTCCACCTATATTATTTATATTTGACATGAACATAATTTTTTAGACCCCTCAATACTTGATTTCCTTAGTTGTACTATTCATTTATATCATGATCTCAACAATTTCTTCAATTATAGACCTACCAAATAAGGTCAAGGGTATGTGGCATGCATGCATGCACTATGGAGGGCTCACTCTTGGAGGCATTCAAAAGAATCATCCAAAGGACCCCACAAGGACTTTGTGCAGTGGAAAAAAACAGTCGATTTTGCTGAATTTTAAATGATCACTTGCTCTCTGAATTTGAAAAGGTGATACAAACAAAAGTTGTAGCTCGTGGACTGAAATTTTACCTCAATTCTTTTCATATTTTTTTGAGCTACGAGCTGTCAGCTATGATGTTATTGGTAGACCCCAGTTTGCCCATGCTATGCAGCCACACTCCCTCTTCCACTTTATCATTTTCCTCTTTCACACACACTTCTCCACTCATCATCCCCACCTCTCTCACCACTCCTCTCTGCACCCTACTCACCTTCCTCTCAACCTTGAAGAATAAAAGAAACCATGGTGAACTCATGTCTCCTACACACACTCCCATTCCAAAATTGACCACCTAGTCTCATTTTTTCTCTTCCATATTACCCATATCTATCCAAAAAACCACAAAATTCAGCCTCTTCTCTTGAAAGACAGCACCATGTTGATTGATTACTCATATTCAATTACCTTGGCTCCCAAGGAAGGTCAAGAGTGGAGAAAAAACGTATCGTCAAAGCTAGTGGACCGTCAACAAGCCTCAAAATTGACCCTACTCAAGACACTTGGAGCATCAACATTGTAAGAAATCCATGTTTTCTTACCTATTAAGAGTTTTTTCTTCCTTATTTGTATCCTACATGGATACTCCCATTGTTAATATCCAATTCCATTTGTAAATCAATAAAAATACTAACTCTACTAATTTACTAACACTAACCTACTATGAAAAGTCTTATCACCTCCACTTCTCTCCTCTCTCTCTTTTTCATCTATCCCCACCAACTTCTTGATAATTCCAAGCAAAAGAAATTAGATAAGTGCTGAAAATCTAACCCAACCATGGTTAGAGGAGTAACCCTAGCCCTCAAAATTGCTATAGCTTGATAAGCCAAGCTCAACCTCTCTACAAGGAGATCTTGAGTGGAAGCTCATTGTCTTATGCATATGTATATGTTGTATTAGGGGTGATTAGCAAGGGAACTCTATGCCATTGTAAGAGAGAGTGATCATTCAATTGAGAGTTGGAAATCTATCATTTCTCCTACTAGTGTAAGCCCAATATTTGCTGAATCAAGGAGGGTGGATTTGGACTAAGCTTGGATACTTTGTCTCTCTTCCAACGTGAAGTAATGGACAACAATGATGTGTAAGTGTCTTAGTGTTTTCTTTAAGTTCTTGATAGCTTGTCTCTGGGTGTTGTCATCAATTTAGCCATAAATCCCACATACTGTAAGAGGGCAACAAGGTGGAGAGGACTCCCCTGGCCTTAAGATAGTGATTGGGGTGGTTTTTCTTGTGATGTGTTGTGGTGTAATTTACTCAAGCTATGTTGAAAAAATACTAATCTGACTTTGATTGGTCATGACAAATTTGTAAGCAACAAGCACCCCCTCCCTCTTCTCTCTCTTTCTTACATATAAAATTGTGTTTGCTTGATCATTGCCGATATATTTCAAAGCAGCCCGAGCTCTCTCTCTCTCTCTCTCTCTCTCTCTCTCTCTCTCTCTCTCTCTCTCTCTCTCTCTCTCTCTCTCTCTCTCTCTCTCTCTCTCTCTCTCTCTCTCTCTCTCTCTCTCTCTCTATGCGTCCTAGTTCGCATCCAAAACTAGGTGGTGCCCCAAATTTGTGTAGGGTTAGGTTGCCGATTTGTGTGTGTGTTTGTTGTTTTTTTCCAACCCCAACCCAATTGAGCAGCACGGGAGCCTAGAAGAGTGCTTAGAGGCCACTCTTCTTGTTGCTCGCCCCGGACCGCCTCAACGGCATACATTGCGAGGTTGCACTGGACATTTTGCTGGACAAGTACATGATCGGCACACAGTCCCTTGTCATCTCCTTCTGGTACCAACGCTCTCAAATTATTGCAGGATACTCTAAGTTTATTCCTATTGATCAAGAGTCGGCAGGCCTGGAGAACAATGGTGTCATAGATGTGGAGGTATTTGACAAAGAGCTCAACCTTGTGACAATGGTCACAATAATAGTGAAATTCAATATTTTGCAACTTTGGGATGGCATCGTGGATGAGAACGCGGAGAACAAGCTCTGACATTTCTATTTCTTAATTGGTGGATGCAAAGTAATGCAACAAAGTGAAAAAGAGATTGCATGTAGAGAACCAACTTGCCAAGTCCAAATCGTGCCAATGTAGCTTGAATGAATCTCTCTCTCTCTCTCTCTCTCTCTCTCTCTCTCTCTCTCTCTCTCTCTCTCTCTCTCTCTCTCTCTCTCTCTCTCCCCCTTTAACCCAAGGGAATCACCTCTTACATCAGATGGACTTCTTAACAAAGAAAACCCCCCTTATGGAAGGCCCCCTACATATACACATAAGCTATATATGAAACCTTCCAAAAAATCAAAAAGAAGGGGAGAGGGCAACGTGAGTGCTGTACTACTCCACATACACAATCACTTAAACAATCCCCACAATTGACCACTACCCTTCCACATGGGAAAAGAAATGCCCCACTCTCCCCATCCCTCTCTTTCTCTTAAAAAGAAAAAAAAGGAGAGAGCACATATATAAGGTGTCCTTTTCCCAAGACATTTGAACCTAGAAAGAAGAACATTACCACTTACAGTAAAAACATCACACCCCACACTCAGCCCCCAAATGGCCTTCTTATCAGGTTTTGTGAGTCTATTGTTTTCTTGCTTTGTGCATTATATGTACATCTATAACATGTAGGAGCATCTCATGACACCTGCCTTCCACCTAGCGGACTAACAATCTCTGGTTTTTTTGTGGATGATGGTGGTAGGTAACAGGATACTCCTTTGTCTAATACACATGCATGGAAACCATGGATACTCCATGTAGCAAGATTTTGTATTGAAAACCCTCCTTTTTTTCTCACTATCACAGAATCTATTGTACTCAAAATGCTGGGATTAATCTCAAATGGGTGGTTGTCTTTTTCCATGGTTCAATATGGCTTTTTAAAGGATGAAATTTTCTAAATACCTACTCTCTCTGGTGTTATAGTGGAGTCCCTAGCTATTAGGGACCTCTAGCTATTACCTGTAAGCTCTTCATAATTTTACTTTAAGAGCTTTCATTTCCATGGTCTATATGCAATGAGGTACAGATGAATGTATTCTTAACGTTTTTTGGTCTGATCCTTTACTCTTCATGGTAGCACTCTTCATGGTTGGGTTGGCCCCCTTTTTTTCCCATTATCCTTTTTGGGTGACACCTCTCTCTCGTTTTTCACTTAAGTCTTATCCTTGGCTCTCAAACCTGAGGCATGGTTCCCCCACACGAAAATGGGGATGGGTACAAATATGTTCACAAAAATCTGACATAGGTATTGAATAAGAGTCAGTCGTCTTTGCTGTCAAGAATATTATATATCTATTTATATATATTTTTTTTTATAAAAAGGGGGTGTGGCGCGCCTTCAAGGTTATCCCCTCTTAAAGGCTTACCTACCATGATGTTGTGGCACACAGTGCCCTGAAGGATTACCTACCTCGCTCACAAACCCTAGCCCCTCACCTACTCTATCATCTTGGATCATCCTTTTTATGATCAAAGCTTCTCTCTTTAGCTATGGCATAGAGAATACTCTGTTGCACCTCGAAGCCCCATGGTCTCACACTACCCTCCATTTCAAGCCCTTTAGAGGAAGAGGGAAAGGGAGCAAGACAGAGAGGATGCTAGTTGTCGGCCTTGCAGTGTCGTTGACAACAAACAAGGCACTCCAGCTCGGACTCTTACCTCATTGTCTGCATGGATAAGCCATGTCTCACTCCGGCAACAGAGCTGATGCAGTGTAGGTTGCTACGGAGGGGCAACCTACACTGCATCAGCTAAGTAGGAGAGAGAGAGAGAGAGAGAGAGAGAGAGAGAGAGAGATAATCTATGGTGCCCCTAGCAATGTTTGCAAACTCTCCTCAAATAAGCTAAGTAGCGGGATTGTCTCAAGGGCAGTCCTCGGTTCAGAATATTGAACGGTGTGCCCTTGCAAAACCCATCACCCTCTTTTTCCTTGCACTTATTTTTGTGCTTCTTGACACTCATCCCTTGCTTGGATTCTTGATGGTCTCTGCTTTGATTGAAGCTGGAAGAGATGGAAATGGCCGCTTGGCTAATAGAATGGTCATTTATGTCAGTTATGTATGTTACAAGGAGATCACTCGAGGCGTACGGCACGTTCACGACCACCTACTTACCCAGAAGTGCATCGTTCAATCAACTGGGATTCAATCTTGGCAAGTTTAATGGTGCTTGACTGGCTTGCCTATGAAATGGATTCTCATGTGTTGCAAAGCATGGCCTACCCTCCTTGGGCACGGACTATGTCTGCCCTCATCCCACACAACAGTAGGGATGTTGTGTGTAATCATGATCTACCTGCAATCTCACCAGCAATGCAAGCAGCTTGATGATGAGCACTACAACCTCTTTAGGGCCGCATACAAGCACTAGTCCGCAACCTCGGATAGTTTCATTATGGTGCCCAAATAGAGCAGGCCTATTGTTGTATAATTTGTTTAATTTCTTACTATCTGGTGCTGGGTTGGTCACTGCATGTAGCGTGATCTGACGTTCTTAGCATGCGAAGGCTTATGACCCTATTATTTCACTTTGTATCAATGGATTTATCTAATATGTGGGCCCATGTTCTTTGATGTCTATATAGGATACCCAGCAACAATATATGCATTGCTTCTCTTTGGGCAGAAATCCCAAAACCTCCTTACCCTTGTAAATTTATTCTCCCATAAAAATCCAGATTCTCCTCGCTTATAGATACTTGCATGCTCTTTATCGTCGTTGGTGCTCTATTTTAATCTGACAAACTATTTCATGCTCGTTCTCACACCTTGAGCTTTGTACACGCCTGGAAGTTGATGCTATGATGCAATTCTTGATGCTGTGTTTTGAAGGACTTTCATGGAGCATGTGTGTAGCCTTCGTGGCTGTTTTGCTTACATATTGTATGTGGTGCCTGCCTATTGTGCCTACCTCATTGTCTGTGAAAGATATTAATGTTGTTCAACATAATGCTTGTCCTCCTTGAGTATGAACCATGCTTTATATGCTCAATTTTTGTACTTGGTTCTGAATATTCTCTGCTTGAAGTTTCAAGCCTTGGAGGTGATGCCTTTCCGCACTGTTTTGTAGTCTTATACGACTGCACTTTGGCTCTTTCTTCCCATGAAACCACACAAGGCCTCATGCACTATGAAGAATAACACTACATGAAGCGTGACCCCTTTGGGCCCTATCCCTCCTTCATTTTCATGGAATCCGTTTGCATCTATTATGAATGCCTTGGGTCTTACAAAAAGAGCTTGGGTATTGCACACTGTATTATGGCATTGTTACAACACCTATCATGTATACAGGCACATGACTACATTTTCAGGCTATGGTTACCAAAATCAGCATGCTTTAGTACATTAAGTTTTCCTAAACTCTCTCTACTATGTTTTGTTGCCTTTGCAAGAAGCTGTCAGTTGGGATACAACCGTTTCCCTCCTTGGGTATGTGTCCTTGTCTCTTGTCCCTCCACCTACGCTGCAAGGTCTGCTCCTTTGCATCAAGGATCGGAGCTTCCATTAGACATTAATTGAGCTCAAGAATGCAGCTATTGCATCAGATGAACACACAGATCTATTGCTACTTAACCTTATTGATTTACCCAAGCATGGTTTTTCCTTTACTATTAGGTGCAAGATAATCCTCATGGTGTTGTTGTTAGCGTGCAAACAAGAGGGATAAATGAATGCCTCTATAGCCCTGCACAAGCCACATCGTCAGAAGGAAGAACTATTGCACGGCCGAAAACACTTGTGGTAAACACCTGTAGATATTTATGAAAAACCCTTCAAGCATAGAGCACACTTAAAATTATGAGAAACAAAGGACATTATGATGAAGCTCGTCTTGTGGAGAATTCTGTAGAGCATCCATAGGAAAAAAACATATGAAGGATGAAAGAGTTATGCCACTCGAAGTCGGGGGTTCACTCTTTCTTGCTCAAAAATCAGTTCTCTAGAAGCTGTGCAGGTGTTGCCACTATTAAAATGGGGGCTTTCTTATCTTTTATTCCCCACAAATCTTCTCTTTCTTCTTAGCCGATAAGGATTTATTTTTAGGCACCGTTTAATTCGTTCAATTTTGGTCTTTTTTGGGTGCAAAATGAGTTTTCTGTGATCCTTTGACCAAGGAAGAGGGTGGGGGCAAATGTCCTATGGACCAAAAAAAATTGTCTAGGCAGGGTGAATAGGAAAAATGTGCCATCTCCCTCCCCATGAGCCCATGAGCCCCCCTAGCCAAGCGTTGAGAGAGATCCTCTCACCTTTGATACCAACACCCAATGTGCCCTATTATATACCCCCCATTTTCCCTATTCCTCTTCTCATGTGGGATAATCTCCATGACACATGGAAATCTCCTCAAGCTCCCCAACTTCCCATTAGTTCTCAACTTCTCCCCTAAGCAGGAGGACTTTTTGAACAAGTTTCCTTGAGGCCTAACTTGTTGCTCGGATCACCGAATGACACACCCTAACACACGGCTATCTCCAAAAATGTAAAAATTCAGCATTTCTAATCTTAGACCCCCAAGTTGGCCCAGTCTCCCTTGTCGCATGCGCCCACAACCACCTTCTAGGTTGAGACCGTCCACTTTAGATGCTCATAACTCATGATGTACCAGTCCAATTCATGAGCTATAAAGCACGGCTGAAAATACTTATTAAAAACCATATTTTGGAGTCTTGAGCAACCCAAAACATCAGCATTCAAGCTTCGAAAAACCACACCTTTGTACATGAATTTTTACATGGTCACTTTTAAGACTTGCAAGGCTATGTACACATATATACATGAGGCTGGTGGGCAAGATTTTTGGCATGACTTAGTGAATTTATGCTCATTCAAAACATGCCTAACACATCTTTCCAACCACCTTGCTTGCTTGATCATTCATGACAAGGAGAGGTTCCTAGAGTGAACAACTGTTGCATCTCATCCCCAGAAACCTCATCTACATCCTCAAATGTTTCCACAGTATCTTCCTCTATTAATAGCATCTCATATATCACAATTTTCATCAAACATACTAGATACTTCTTTAATCTATAACCATTAACACAATATTTATGATGTGCATCGCTCAAATTTGCCAACTGATATGTGCCATTATCAAATTTATTTACAATAGTAAAAGGACCTTCCCATTTGATTTGAAACTTCTTCTAAAAGGTATTGTCCAACTTACTATTGTATTGCAACACCAAATCACCATTTTCAATTTTCTTATCCTCCATGCATTCATTGGCTTTAAGCTGAGCCTTCTATGACACTTCCTCGTAGTAGCTCAAAGCTAAAACTCTCTCCAATTGCAAACATAGTAAATCCAATATCTTTTTTGCCAAGCATTTGTTTTCTCTTCATCTCCCAATGACAACAACTTGAGTGCAAGAATTTCAACTTCAATTGGCAATAAAGCTTCCTTGCCATAAACCAAGTGGTAAGGAGGAAATCCTGTGCTCGTTTTGATAGCAGTTTTGTAGCCCCATAATGCACAAGGAAACTCTGAATCCCAAGTCTTCCCATGTGTCTGAGTCATCTTTGTCAAGATCTTTACCAACTTTCCATTGAACCTCTCATTGAGACCATTGCATTGTGGATAATAAGGAGAATTTTACATATGCTGTATATTGAGCTTCTCACATAAGAAATGAAGTAGTTGTCCTCTAAATCTTGGTCCTCTATCAAAAAGTAGCTCTAGGGGCAGTAGATATGCTCATTAAAAAATTTCCCCATCTCCTTACCGGTAATCTGTTTGACAGAATTGGCTTCTGCCCATCGTGACAAGTAATCTACTGCTGTCAAAATGTAAGCATTTCTTTTGCTAGTCATAGGTAAGGGTCCAATAGCATCAAGAACCCATTTTTCAAGCACATCAAAAGCTAGAATTGTTTGCACAATTTGGGTTTCAAAATTCTCTTTCCCATCTTCTGGCAAGGTAAACACGACTTGCCCCAATGGTTAACATCCCGTTGAATACCCGGCCATGCATAGCCTTCTTGCAAACTTTTATGCAACATGATCTTCATGGCAAAATGGCCTCCACAAGATCCCTCATGATTTTCCTCCAAGATCTTGTAGATTTCCTCTTTCTTGGGCACTGAACGCAAAACCAAGTCACTTCCTTTCATGTACATCACATCATCAAGCATTTTGGATTTCCTAGATTTTTTCATAAATGCATATTTTTTGGAAGATGGTAAACCTTCAGATAGGACACTTGTCAACCAAAAATCCATCTCCTTTGATAAGACTTCCCTCCCATGATATAAAGGGGCATTTGCCTTCCGAACAAACATACAAGTGATCATTTCTTGGGCAGCATCATGAGATTCTTCATTTTGAGATCTCTTAGTATGCTGCGAACTCCATGCTTCAAACTTTTTGAGCAACCATTTCACCTTGAAGCATAGATTCTTCAGTTTAGGATTCTTATTCTTCCATACTCCCAATACTTTCTTCATGACCAACAAGGCATCTCCTTTGATTTGCAAGCGTCTAATTCCCAATTGGAAGCAGATGTGCAAACAACCTTCAAGAGCCGTGTACTCTGCTTCATTGTTACTTTTTGCATCAAGTTTCAACCCTTGCTTTCTTACGATCTTCCCTTGTGCATCATAAATGACAATGCCTTCTAAAGCAGCATCATGGCTTCTTCAATAAGAACCATCAAACTATAACAGTGAAGCATCAAAGATGGCAAGAGTCTCGACTTTCTTCTTTTGCACCACCTCTTCTTTAACCAAAACAGGAGTGTGAGTAAATCTGCCAGGGTAGCCCCATTACTCTCTTCCACCAAAAAGGTGAGTTGAAACTCTTGAAGTTCAATTACCCATTTCATCACTGTTATTGATATATTTGAATTATTGAACATCTACGGAAGTAATGAATAACGGGTGAGAAAGGTGAATGACTTTTGCAGCAAGTAGTGTCCGAATCGTCTGCAAGCATAAAACATACTAATCATCACCAATTCAATTTCAAAAAAATCTCTTTCATGAGGAGTCTTCACTCTGCTAGCATAATGAACAGGCTTCATATATTGATATTCCTTCCCCTTTTGCAACAACATAGCCCCAATAGAATCATCTCCTACTAATGGGTTAACATATAGCTCCTTTCTCAGTCAGGAGCTTGCATAATGGGCAACGTACTCAAAACCTCTTTGACTTTCTCAAAAACATCATCACAGTCACGAGACCACTCGAAGGGATCATTCTTAACTGTTTGTTGCAATGGATACAATAGTTGTGATGCCAAAGGTATGAAATGAGACATATGTTTAACCTTCTGTATGAAAGTGGCCAGCTTTTGGAAAGGTAAAGAGCTCGTTGCTGCTATTCCCCCCTCATTGCACCATCGCGTCCCCCCCCAGCGCTGCCCGCCAGCCCTTGCTGTCCCTCCGCTGCCCTGCCTGCCCTCGCACCTCCCCTGCTCGTCCGCGTGCTGCCCTCCCTGCTGCAACCATTCGCGCCACCATCTCCTCCCCCCTTTCACCCCCGCCCGTTGATGCCAGCGCTCCCGCCATTGCCGCCCCCCGCACACCCCCCTGCTCGCTTGCTTTCTTTCTTCCCGATAGCTTCCTGCAATTCGGCTCCTACAGCACTCAGTTTTTTTTGCGGCAGTGCTCGGTGTGCCCAGTTGCAGAATCCTCCCGCCGCCCTTTTCTTACGCCACAATAGTAGACACACATGGAGACTCTAGCTTCAGCACAGAGAGACTCACCCAAAGCCCCCTCGCCTGACCCCGCTGAGCCCACCATTCAAGTTGCTCTTTCGCCGAAAAAGAAAGCGAGCTAGCTGCAGAGGTAGAGCGATTGCAGGCGACTTCGTTCATCTGCAAGATTCTCGGCACCCGACCTAGCTGAGGAGAGCTGCGTGACCTTCTCCAGGCCCACCTTCTCGCAGAGGTGGGCAAGATCTTGGACGTACAGATTCTCGGACGGGGTTACTATCAAATCGAGTTTGAGACCTCCGAGATTGCGTCCAAGGTCATCACCATGAGTCCACTGACCATCCGAGCAGCACGTGCCCACTTTGGACAGTGGACACATGGTTTTGACCCTGCTTCAGATGTTCTAGTAGAGAAGGCAGACATCCTCATCTCAGTCTGCTCTCCGGGTTTGCGGAGGGAGTACTTACCACTTCTATCCAGGATCAGCTCATCCATTGGGACTGTCTTGGAGACACCTCGTACGACAACATCAGTAGCTGCCAAGGCGGCTATCATTTCCTCAGTTCGAGTTTTGGTCAGAGACACTCACACGCTTTCGAAGGTTATTCTTTTGCCTCGGGTGAGTGGGGGTTGGTTTAGACAAAGTGTGGAGTATTCGGGCCTCCCAAACTGGTGCTTCCTTTGTTGACAGATGGGCCATCTAGCGAAGGCCTATCCACGGAGGAGGCCTCGACCTACACCACAGCCTCAGCCCCATCCTACCAGGGGTGGCTCGCAACCACAGACAAAGACACAGCGCACACATGTAGAGCCACCCTTCAATCCTGGGGCTCCAGCGGAGGAGGGATGGCAGCAGGCCCGTGGTAGACAACAACAGGGGCCGCAGTGTCAGCCTGGCCCTCAGACGCCTACTTAGCAGCAGTGGGTTCCCACGGGAAACCACTTTGGTCCTCTTGAGCAGGAGGAGGTCCCTGCTCCAGCCCCCACCCCAGCTTCACCCTCGACAGCCTCTCCCCCCCCCCCCCCCCCCAGAGTTGCCCCCCTCTTCCTCATCCTCCCCCCCGCCGCCTCTTCACCTCACCCCTCTACCTCCGTCGCCCCCTCCTGCCCCTCTTCTCCACCGCTTCCCCCAACTCCTTCTCCCCCCCTTCCTACTCCAGTTCCACAGTCAACCCAGGGGGCAGGGCCTTCTGCGGCGGCGGCTAGGAGATCTCTTGGAAGCGCCTTTGCCACGAGTCGCCTAGTGAGAGAGGGTCAGCCTTTCTTACGGCCCCCTCTGCAGGTACAGACATCTTCCCTTGCAGCTATCCCTCGTGGTCTGACGAGCATTGACATCCGATGCCGCTGGTACTTCTTCGACTATGGCTTCACTCGTTTTCTCGTCAATCCCTCGGCAGACCATGAGGAAGCCTGCTTCAGGGTCCATGCTCTGTTCCTTGTCACTAGGGGGACAGAGGCCTTGGACTCGGCAGTTGGTTTCTCCTTCCCCCTTTGCGGTAGGGCCCAGACAGAGTGGACTCTTGACTTAATGTTGGGATGATTGCATACACACGTCCTAGAGTTCTCTCACCACATGGGAGAACTAGGAGTTACAGACATGCTATAGACTTTGTGGCCATTGGCCAAGTTTGCAGTGACACCTCTAGACTCCACAGGATGTAGGCACATTGTGGTTTACTTCTTTGCTGATACACAGTGTTTGCCATGCTATGTATACATTCATGAGGACTCTTGGACAGAGGAGGGTGCTTTAGGCACGGATCACTCTACTTGGGCTTGGGCTAGGCACTCATTGCAGTCACGCCTATCTAGAGGACTCTTCGATGTGGATTACTCCCCATCCAAGACATCCTCAAAGATAGCCCGTCTAGCTGCTGCGGGCAGCATCTGTTCTCTCTAGCTCCCCATGAGGATCGTCTCATGGAATGTGAAGGGACTAGGTGGGCCCCAGTTTCAGCGTCAGCAGGGCCGATTGCGTCAGGAGCTTCAGTGTTGCCTTGTGGGAGGAGAGATTGATCTCCTTATGCTTCAGGAGCACCATCTGTGTGAGATCCGCATTTGGCGATGTGGTCATCTTTTGCATGGACGATATGATACTTTTTGGTCAGTTGTTTTGGGACTTGGAGGCATCCAGGGTGGGGTATGCATGACTATTGCGGACTCATTACAGCAAGCCATTGTGAGTAGAGGGATTATTGTGCCAGGGAGGGCTCAGTGGATTACTATGCATGTTCAGGGTGGCCTAGTGGGTTTCATGAACATCTATGCGCCCAATGTGGCGAGTGCTCGTGTAGAGTTTTGGTCACAGATTGTTGAGTCTCTGCCGCAGGCAGATCATTGGTGCATAGAAGGGGACTGCAACATGTTGGAGGACCCTTCTGACAGGATTGGTGGCAGCCATGCTACTGTGCATGGAGTCGAGTTGGCAGCTTGGAAGAGGTTTTGTATGACTATGAGGGTCTCGGATACATGGCAGCACTCTGGTTTTGTGAGGCCCCCATACAGTCTTGCATTCTCTCGATTGGACCGCAGAGTGGGACGAGTGAATCTATCGCGGATAGATCGCTTCTACACTAGTGACCACTTCAATGACTTGGGAGGGTCAGTGGGCATCCTGGCAGGGACCTCCTTCTCGTACCATGCACCAGTGATCCTCACACTGGCAGACAAGCAGAGGAGTTGGAGCACGATGCTTCGCATCCCAGAGAGGGTCTTGTTGGACTCAACACTTAGAGAGAGGATAGAGGCTCTCTGGACAGAGGGCATGGACAGGCAGGATTCTCCTGCTGATAGAGTGGCCACAAGCCTTGCTCAGATTAACCTTTTTTTTCTTCAGGAGTCTCTGCTCGTCGGGTTGCAGCGAGAGAGGTGGAGCAGCGTCTCAGACGAGGGCATTTCTTCATTACAGAGGATGCAAGAGCAGCATCCATACAGTCCTTGGTTGGAGGAGTAGTTATAGCAGGCTCGACAGGAGCTTACTAGCACAGAGGAGAGGCGACATGAGTTTTCTTTCCAGCGACAAGCATCTCAGTGGACTCAGGTGGGCGATAGAGTGATGGGTGTTTTCTTTGAGACAGTGGGACCTCAGCACTTGCATGCCAAGGCCAGTCAGTTGACGAGGCTCGACAGGTCAGTTGCTTGTGAGCCCGAGGATATGCATGCAGTTGCTACTGACTTCTATCGTGAGTTACTGTCTCTGCAGAGCCCCAGTCAGAGCGGCAAGATGCATGCAGGGAACAGGTTTGGGCACAAATGTCTTGTCTTGTGAGACTGAGGGGATGCGTCAGAGGCTAGAGATGCCACTTCAGCTTGAGGAGCTGCACATGTCTCTTAGGGCCCTCCCCCGTGGTAGCTATCCAGGTAAGGATGGGTTGATTCCCAGCTTTTTCTTGGAGTACTGGGACCTGCTTGGCCCAGATCTCTGTAGTGCTTCTCAGTACATTTTGCACATAGGACTGATGCCTGACAGCTGAGTGAGGGCCTGATCTACCTCATTCCCAAGGAGGGTGGATCCTTGGATGAGATTCGACAGTGGCGCCCCATCACCATCCTCAACTCAGCCTACAA
This sequence comes from Adiantum capillus-veneris, assembly GCF_014529385.1. Lineage (NCBI taxonomy): Eukaryota > Viridiplantae > Streptophyta > Polypodiopsida > Polypodiales > Pteridaceae > Adiantum > Adiantum capillus-veneris. The sequence continues at coordinate 144,075,208 of NC_140939.1, forward strand.
AATTCTTGCCAAGGCTCTGAGTTTGAGGATTCAGCCACTTTTAGAGATCCTTATACATGGGACCCACACAGGTTTTGTCAAGGAACGCAGTATCCTTGACAACATCTTGACTTTTTGGGAGGCTTCTGCCCTGGCACGGCTCTGTGGTGAGGACCTTGTGATTCTTCTTCTCGATTTTGAGAAGGCATATGACAGAGTTGACTGGGACTTTCTAGAGGGCACTCTATGCAGGATGGGCTTCTCAGATGCTTGGATCAGAGGGGTGTCAGCCTTGTACAGACAGGATCACAGTCAGGTACTTTTGGCAGGAGGTAGAGGTGATCGCTTCATGCTTACACGCTCGGTCAGACAGGGCTGTCCTCTTGCCCCATTCCTCTTTCTATTCTATGCGGAGGTGATGAGAAGGTTTTTGGTGTCAGAGCAAGTTGGTCTACGGGGCTTAGCACTCCCTATTCCGGGAGATGAGCTACTGGACGTAGATTTTGCCAATGATTCAGCCTTATACTTAGATGGCCATGAGGCCAACCTTCACAGATGTGAGTAGGATTTGGAGACCTTCTATTGTGCATCGGGCGCACTGATCAACTGGAGAAAGATAGTGGCTTTCTTGGTTGGTAGTGCTCCTGTGCCAGATTGGATGCCAAGAGAGGGTTTGAGGTGGATTCCCCCAGGGACTGCATTTCAATACTTGGGTTGTCAGGTTGGTTAGGACTCATCTCCCGAGCAGCAGATTTCTCCCCTTCTCATGTCTATAGGAGAAAGCTGTTACATTGGAGCTCCGCACGGACTTCTCTGGCTGGCAGAGTAGTAGTTGCCAACGAGGTGTTGTTTGCGACTATGTTGTACATCACTTCCTTCTGGATCCTCTTGAGTTCTTGTATTAGCCAAGTAGAGAGGCTGATCAAAAACATCCTTTGGTCAGGACGTGACACTCGGATAGCCCGAGCCAAGGTGGCCTGGCAGGTCATCACGCTTCCTTGTTCTCAGGGAGGGCTTGGGATCATTGATCCAGCACAGCAGAGCAGAGCCCTTCTTGGGAAGTTCATCGTCAGAGGACTTCTTCCAGGTGAGGAGCCTTGGAAGGAGTTCTTGCTACAGCAGCTTCGTGCCAGGGTGTCTTAGGAGGCCCTTGGAAACCTTTGACTAGATGGATCTTTACAGATATTTGCAGAGTTGGTTTGAGCCAAAGATTGGAGGACCGCTTCTCTATGAGTTTGCTTCGATCTTGAGAGCTCTTACGGTGTGGCCTGGAGCAGAGACAGCCAACATGCACGGAAGAGCGCCTACAGCAGCCCCTTGTCTCGAACCCCATGGTTAGCACTCAGAGAGGCCACTTGGTTGGTAATCGGCCTCATGTTTCTTGGGGTCCCATGGCAGAAGGTCCAGCACGCTCTCTAGGTGACTGGCTTGAGTTCATAGGTTTGTCAGAGGAGGTGCAGGGGCTCCAGCTACATGGCATGAGAGGGGTGCAGAGCATGTGCCAGGACATCTCAGATTCAGTTCCAGTTGAGTGTCTCATGCCTCTCAAGCCAGTAGCACCCGGGTGGATGGGAGCCTTCACACGACTGGAGGTTCTCATCTCAGTCAGGGCCTGCTAAGAGATTGTCCCAGCCCTGTTCTTTGAGGTTCAAGGTGGGGACGACTATAGCGACTTGCAGTAGAGGCCCTGCAGGTAGCAGAGTGTTGTTTTCAGAAGATCCGAGTAGTGGGCATCTGTGGGAGGACTTGCATCATAGACCCTGACCAAACAACTCTTGAGACTGGACACTGGAGGCTGTGGACTTGGGAGTGTTGTCCACTGGCACGACTATAGTGGGATCCTGGTGAGTGGCTATGGAGGGACCCCTTCTCTTTTGCAGAGCACCCAGGAGTCCCATTCTTTCAGTACACTATTCGACTGGGACTTCATATACTAGCAGCGCAGAGACAGGCCCGCTCTGCTGCAGCACATCATTGGCAGGAGGAGGGTTTCATAGTCGAGTTCTTGGCAACCTTTTGGGAGAGGTTGTGGGACTCCAGACAGCCGAGGCGAGTCACCTTGTTTCAGTGGCTGGTCACACACAGAGCTACAGCAGTAGGGAGTTGTCTAGTGCATAGTGGTCTCTCGACCACATGCAGCTTGTGACCATTTGGTGGACAGTTGCGTCACTATCTTTGGGACTGTCCATTGGCCCACCAGGTGTGGCTACAAGTTCTTCGGCTGATGCCTGCTCTCTCCATGGCTCGACATTACACTTGGGGTGCAGTGGCTTGGTCCACCCTCACGATCTCGGCACTTCAGTTTGAGCTATCTTCCACCAGCAGGATGATAGTGATGCAGGAGGGGCGACCTACACTCCAGCCAGCTATAGAGCTTACTCCACAGGAGTGGAGCAGTGAGAGAGAGGAGTGTTAGGAGCTCATCAGTGGCCTGACACTTTGGTTCATCTGGCGGGAACTGGCAGAGACTGTTCGTGACTTTTGGCTAGAGCTGATCCATACTCTCAGAGGATAGCTTGAGGGACTACAGGGCAGATCCGACCGCTTGCAGGAGTTTCGCGAGGCTTTCCTTCGACTCTGGCGCCCTGGTCCTTTCTACACCATAGTCCACGGTGTGCTCAGATGGCACTATCGTCCACCTGTGTGGATCTTCCCTCCTCCCATCTCTTGATTTAGCCTCATTGTATGTATGCTGTTTTTTCATTGGGAGAGTCTCCCCATCATGTTTGTTGTAGCCCTCTCTTGCAAAGGTGGTTGTAGCCCTATGGGTAGTTTTCATTAACTAATAGAAGGATCTTTTTCTCGGAAAAAAAAAAGTGGCTAGCTATTTGGTATCTTTTGGAGATGACAGTAACAACAAAGCCTCCACTTTCTTTGGATTTGCTTCAATCCCATTTTTTGAAATCACATGTCCCAGAAGATTCATCCGTGGTTGTGTCAAATGACACTTTTTAGGGTTCAACTCACCTCTGCATTCATCATACCTTGCAAAAGTAATTTCAAGATTTTGAACGTGCTCTTTTCCTGAACTGTATACACAAAAATCATCTATAAGTCCTTTGAAAAAATTCCCGAGGAATGGGGTAAGGACCCAATGCACTTTTGTTTTAAAATCTCCAGATCCATTTGTCAATCCAAAAGGAAGGCAGCAAAAGCAAAAACAACCCTATGTCGTGATAAAAGTAGTCTTTTTCTAGTCTTTAGGAGCAAGGATAAGCTGGAATTATCCTAAATAACCATCACAAATGATGTATCTTTCAAAGCCAGCCACTGCATCTAAGAGTTGATCAATGAAAGGCAAAGGGTAAGGATCTTTCTTGGTCACTGCATTTTATAGGTTGTAAACACAAACTCTCCTATGTCCATCTTTTTGGAGTGACCACTACAAGTTCACCCATTCAGCATTAACAACTGGCACAATGAACCTTGCATCCAAAAGTTTATCCACTTCTTCCTTTAAAACAATAATCTTCTCCTTACCCATCCTTCTTAATTTTTGATGTATTGGCTTTGCCCCTTCAACTAGTTCAATCTTCACAAGATCCCCAACAAAACCCCTTATTTATTGATATGAAGTGATGAAAAGATCTGGAAACATGTCCAACATTGTTAAGTAGTCTCTTCTTTCTCCTTGCGTCAAATCAATACTCAGCAAATTTTGAATTAATTCTTTCTTCACTAGAAGTTCCTATTTAGGCTGCATCAACTTTTCAAGTTGCTCTGAACGGCTTGAGCGTTTAAATTTCCTGACACTTGCAATATTTCACCCACTTATCCCTTCTCCTCATCCAACAACAAGAATGAAACTTCACCCTCGTCACTAGAACTCAGAGCAGAGCTACTTTTTGAATCGTCAGGACTATCTTCACTAGTAACTTTGGATTCATCATTTTCACTTACGTCTTCTAGTGCCCTAGGTTGCTTGGTAGTCATATCAAACACCCTCTTTTCACCATTCCTGCCATACATACAAATGGTCCCCTTGTCCCAATCTTGCACAACATCAACATCTCTCAAACAAGGTCGTCCCAAAATGAGAGGAAAAGCTCACAGACCAGCTCGCATAACATGAAATTTTACTATAACCTTCACGCTAAAGACTTCAACTTCCAAATTCTTAATCAACCCCAAACACTTCACTTTGGCATGGTTTTCTAGTCAAATTCAAAACCCAGAGCTTTCGCATGTAATGAGACCAACTCTCTCAACACATGACGGTGTGATCACACAAACTTGAGCACCTCCATCAATGTAGGCCTCTCCCATGCCCACACCTTTGTGCCAAGAGTTCACCCCACAGGACAAATGTTGGGTAACTCTCGGACAACAAACACTTTGATTCTTCCATGCTTCGGCTCTTTCTTTGAATTCACTAATGACTTCCAATGTCTCTTGATTTTGGGCATCATATTCATCAATTGTCCAAAAGTACAGTCTACTTTCCTCCCAATCAGGTCTTTCTTTAAACTGTAAGTTGTTTGGCCTTCTCCCAAAGGCAAATCTTCCACTTCAAACCATCTACGAGGTCTTCTCTTCATCTTGGATCTCGCATCTTCAAAATCTTTCTCTTGCCCTTTCCTTTTGCTAGGACTTGGTGCGACATAGCCTTCTCTCTCTCTTTTGCCTATGGGCATCACATCTACTTCTTTCTTTTCATCCCGCACATTACCCACATGACCACCAGAGGTTGAGGCCTAATTTTCCTGTTCAGTATCATGATCTCCCCGTATATCCAATGCATAATCATTAGCCCTATTAGGAATCTACTGGGGGAGTGGGAACATATCACCTTCCATCAGGGATTTTAATTACGCGATGACACATTTGGTTAAATGTTAATTACTGTTGTTATTATCACTATTTTTTTCATGTTAATAACATATCTAATGTCATCCTACGAAAACCGGTAGAAAACGTAGAACCGGCTGGACAACCAACAATCCCGGCAGGCCCGGCGGGCTTAATATGAAACCCGGCGGGCCTGGCGGGACAAGCAAGAATCCCGCCGGGCCCGTCATGTACCCCCTCTATATTTGGCGGCTCTATATAACCCTTTTATAGACATCACATCACATCACCTCTTCCTCTAAATTTGGTCATCCTTTAAAATTTAGAAGAAAAACTAAAGGTAAAGAAATGAATAGTCTTTAAAAAAAATTAAAACTTAATGTAACTAGTCTGATCATGGATCATTAGTTCTTTTTTGGACTGAACTGATTCTTGAAAGGAGGTAGAAAGGTGAATCTTTGGGTCGGTATCTCTACATTTGGGATGGACTGATCTCATGTTTGGTTCACCGTTATATTTGCTAAATGGGTTGCTATATTGATTAGAACTTCTATCATGGGTCATTAGTTCTTTTTTGGACTGAACTGATTCTTGAAAAGAGATAGAAAGGTGAATCTTTGGGTCAATATCTCTACTTTTGGGATGGACTGATCACATGTTTGACTCACCATTGTATTTGCTTGCTATTCCGATTAGAGCTCCAATCATGGGTCATTAGTTCTTTTTTGGACTGGACTGATATATGAAAGGAGGTAGAAAGGTGAATCTTTGGATCGATATCTCTACTTTTGGGATGGACTGATCACATGTTTGATTCACCTCTATATTTGCTTGCTATTCCGATTAGAGCTCCAATCATGGGTCATTAGTTCTTTTTTGGGCTGGAGTGATTCATGAAAGGAGGTAGGAAGGTGAATCTTTGGGTCGATATCTCTACTTTTGGGATGAACTGATCACATGTTTGATTCACCGCTGTATTTGCTTGCTTTTTCGATTAGCGCTCCAATCATGGGTCATTAGTTCTTTTTTGGACTGGAGTGATTCATGAAAGGAGGTAGGAAGGTGAATCTTTGGGTCGATATCTCTACTTTTGGGATGAACTGATCACATGTTTGAGTCACCGTTGTATTTGCTTGCTATTTCGATTAGAGCTCCAATCATGGGTCATTAGTTCTTTTATGGACTGGACTGATTCATGAAAGGAGGTAGGAAGGTGAATCTTTGGGTCGATATCTCTACTTTTGGGATGGACTGATCACATATTTGATTCACTGTTGTATTTGATTGCTCATGTTTGAGTAGATTGAGGTTTATTCCCTTCAGGCTTCACTACTACGCTTGTGTGTGATATGGATTATAACACTAATGTTTGGTTTGAATAATACTTGAAAGAAGAGATAGAATACTGAGCTATGTTTATTGGTATTGCAGGAATCCAATAAGTATGTCTTCCACCGGGAATGTGAGCGGTGATGTTGGTGTCTCAAGCCTGGCTTCCTTGAGGAGACCTCCTACCTTGATGCCAGGTCCTGCTTCGTAGGGCACCACTTCACAGGGCAAGCGAAAGGCAGGTGGAAAAAGTCCAGGACCCGAGTGGAATTTTTCCACAAATTTAAACAAGTATCAAGATTGGAAATGTAACTTTTGTGGTGAAGAGAAATCTGGAGGAGCACCAAGAATAAGGGATCATTTGCTAGGTGGCAATACCATAATCCAAGGAGGAAAGTGCAAGGGCTTAGGTGCAGAAGAAGTAGCTATGCGCTTAAAAGCTTTAATTGGTAAGCTAATTTCCATGAGCAAAAGATCAAAACTCTCTACTTTCGACCATCACACCCCGGTATCGATAAGATCAAACCAGGATGAGGGATCATTGGGTGTAACGCCCACCAATGGAAGCACTCAAAGCAGGGAACCAACTTCTCATATCGATGGAACTACACCTCCAAACCATGGATCTCCTGACTTTCAAGTAGGATTGTCAAAAAGTAGACAGGTTAGCTTACAGACGAGCTTCAAAATGCTTGCCTTAGAAGAAGCACAACTTGCACTAGCTAAAGCCGTCTATTTCACTGGGGGATCATTGATCATTGTCACCCGTGATGCATGGAAGTCAGCTTGGAAACGCACTGGGGAGTATGGTGCTGGATTTACCCCTCCAACATATCACCATATGAGAAACCAACTCTTGGATAAATGTTACACAAGCACACAACAGGATATTCAAAGGGTAATATTAAATGCAACAGAACAATCTGGATACACCATAATTAGTGATGGTTGGTCCAACATTCAAAGGCGGCCATTGATCAACATCATGCTTGTATGTCCTCGTGGTGAATGTTTTATCAAAGCTGTGGATAGCTCTGGTCAAATAAATTCTGGCAGTTTTATAGCTGACATCATTGGCGGCGCAGTTGAGGAACTTGGAAAAGAAAATGTTGTGCAAGTAATCATGGACAATGCCAAAAATTGTAGGGCTGCAGGTAGGATACTTGAAAGTCGCTTCTCTCACCTATATAGTGCTGATTGCAGTACACACAGCTTTAACTTGGTATTGCAAGATTGGTACAAGAGTAATGACACAGAGTGGCTCAAATGGATAGTAGACAATGCTCTCTTAATAGTCAAGTTTGTTTTGAAGCGTTAGAGGGTTCTTGACATGTACCGTCAGAGGATGTCTACTATGTTAAAACTGTCGTGCGAAACTAGATTTTGCACCAACTACTATACGGTAGAATCACAAATAAAAAATAAGAATGTTGTGATGGAGACATTTGTTTGTGCCACTTTTTCAGAATGGGAGGCCGATCAAAGGGAGAAGATAAAAAGAAAAATACGGGTGATCAGCGGTCTACTAGCTGATCGCCACTTCTGGGATGATGTGGTGGATGTGCACAAAGTCATGATGCCAATTATGCTCGCATTACGCCAACTGGATTCTGCCTTGCCTAACATAGGTAAGGTGTGGATGGCTTGGTGGAGTGTTCAAGAAAGCCTTGCAAATCGAGAGGAGCCCCAGAAGCCAATTGTGAAGCCTTGGAAGACACCATTCACTCAAAAGAAGAGAGAAATTCTGAGAAAGTATGTGCATGGTCAATGGGTTGGAGCACATAGTCCACTACACAGCGTAGCTTTCTTATTGGATCCAGATTATTGGGCAATGGAAATAAACAAACTTGATGAGGAGGTGCTGGAAGAATTTTATGATGTGATAGGCAGGTTTTATGCTGATCCTGATGAGCATGCATCAGCTATCATTGATCTTACGAAGTTTAAACTCAAAGAGGGTAAGTTTGGTAAAGAAACTGTGCAGAAACTTGCCACGGAGCAACCAGCGTGGAAGTGGTGGATGATGAATGGTGGTAGTGCACCCACCCTTAAACACCTAGCTGTTAGAATCCTAGCCCAATGTGCATCCAATTCAAGTTCTGAAAGAAACTGGAGTACATATAAATATGTACATTCCACCATCAGAAACCGCCTTCTAAATTCAAGAGCTGAAAAATTGGTGTATATGTACTGCAACCATCGGCTATTGGAAAGAGTGCAAGTTGAGAACTACAAAGAGGAGATGCCGCGCTGGACTTATGATGTAACCAATGATGAGGTGGACAAAGACAGTGAGCTGCAAGGGGAATCTCATGAAGTAGAAACTACATGTACTTTAGAAGAGATTGAAGAGAATTTGGAAATTGAACCAACTTTGATCCGTCGTATCAAGGGACGGTGGTTCAATTAATAGATTATCGAATCCATTGAGTGACTTCTGTTTAAGTTCAGAATTTTTTTATCTTATAAGCTTTTTTTTATATTTAGTTTAAGGTTTAGACATTTTCTTCACTACAAGAGGTTGTGTGCTCTTGTGACGCTGTTAGCAACGGAAATACACTGGGTTTTTATAACCCCCGGCGTCGCTAATAGCGTCACTACGAGAGCGTCCCTATAAGCGTCTCTATATAGAGACGCTCATAGTGACGCTCATAGCGACGGTCATAGCGACGGTTATAGCGACGTTTACACATAAGTATATAGCGACGCTTATAGCGACGCTCCAGAGCCATAAATAGCGACGGTTATAGCGACGCCCGAGAGAATTGTTTTTTGGTGACAGGGCATTGAATGCCCTGCCACCCATCAACCATATTGTACTTGAATCACTTTTTAAAAAAAGTGCAAGGGTAGATAATAGACCCAAAATAGTCACCCACAAGACGCATTGTTTGCAAAATTGACAAGCATAAAATTGACAATTGTACACATCATAGGCAAAATGAATTGATTGGAAAATGTAATAATGACAATTGTACAACATCATAGGCATAAAGAATTGATTGGCAAAATGAACTGCGGTGACAAATGTAATAATATACATGGTTCAAAAAGACGTATAAAATCCGTCTCATGATACATAAGCTATGAGAAACCCAAAACTAATGCTATCTAGCTACGGCTAAACTGACGTCGTTTAGTCAGACGTCTCATCGCGTCCAAGCGGCGTATCTGTCGGATTCTGCAAAAAAAGACAATAAGATAGCTTTCAATAGGTATAAACATATAACGACATTTATAAAACAATACAAAAAATAGAAAAGAGTAAACCCTAATACTAACCATGTCGCCGTGAGAACTGAGAATGTCCATCAGGGCGTTTAAGCCCTTCCTGCCTGCGTACTCGCGCTCGTACGGTGTGGGATCACGTCCTGTCATTGACCACTGTCATAACATACAAAGATTTCATTATGTTAGAATTAAGAAACTCATAAATCCTAAACTATCGAACATAAAGAGCAATGCGAAAACACTTACAAAATCGGCCTCAAATGATGTCCATCCACCGCTCCCCAAGTGGTGCGAGCTCCCTGCCTCTACTCGCGCTCTGGCTGCATCCTTTTGTTGCTTCCACTTGTCGAGATTCTCGCGCGCTACTTTCTTCGCATTCTTCCAATCTTCTTTGGCCAGCCAATCTGGCCTGTTCCACCCATGCTTGATTCTAGCATTGAAAAGTTACCCGACTCATCAGGTCCACCCGTCCATAGAATGATACCGTCGGGGTATCATTCTCCCACTTTCCACACCACACTCACCCTTCTTTTGTTATCTAATTACTACCACACTGTTTAAACATCCATCTTCCTTTACTTTATTTATGATACTGGTTCGTTAAAACAGTCCTTCAAATAGTATTACTAACTAGAGAGAGTAGGTATCCTTAGAGAGATTAAAGTAAGAGAAAACATACGCACACATCTTTTCTAAAGTTAATTGAATCTTACTAATCCATTAGAAAGATTAGAGTAAAAGAGAACACACACACATCCTTTTCTAAAGCTAATTGAATCTCACCAATCTATTAGAGAGATTATTAGAGAAATTAGAGTAAGAGACAACACACACACATATATCCTTCTTAAAACTAATTGAATCTTACTAATCTATTAGAGAAATTAGAGTAAGAGATAGCACACACACACACACATATCCTTCTTAAAACTAATTGAATCTTGCTAACCTATTAGAGAAATTAGAGTAAGAGATAGCACACACACATACATATCCTTCTTAAAACTAATTGAATCTTACTAATCTATTAGAGAGATTCGAGTAAAAGATAGCACACACACACATATCCTTCTTAAAACTAATTGAATCTTACTAATCTATTAGAGAGATTAGAGTAGGAGATAGCACACACACACACACACACACATAGCTAATTGAATCTTACTAATCTATTAGAGAGATTAGAGTAAGAGATAGCACGCATACATCATTCTTAAAGTTAATTGAATGCTTAATTAATACGCACCTTATTAGTCCACTAGAGTTTTTGCTCTCATAATGGTTTGTGGACGCCTTCTCTCTAAGAGAAGTGGCAGCACTTCGTGAGCGCTATAGAGGTAATCTCTATGTTTAAAGTGTGAGCATGGATGCTCTATTTATAGCAGAAAAGAAAACGTCCAATTTTTTTTCAAAAAAAAATTATTATTTAAAAGAAATCTTTTTTTAATTTAAAAAGAAAAAAAAATCCTCAAAAATTATACCCGCGTTTTTGGTACCCTTGTGGTACCCATCAGCTTGACCACTTTGTCATTATCATCAAAAGATAAGGCCACACAGCCCCCTTCATTAAGATTAGTCAAAACTAACCTCTCCTTTTCATGTGATAGTGTGTCCCACTTTGTCCCCTCCTATGTGAGTTCAGGTGAGTCCATGTGCCTTCATTTTTCATCCCTGTGTATTCTTTTGTCTTTATAATTATTTTATCTATTTCCTTAATAATAATTTACTTTACATTTTTAAGTTAAACTTTACAATCTTATATTAATTGTACAGTAGTAAAAGAAAGTTCTACAATCAGTAAATAAGTCTTGCAATAAGTTAGTTAGTGATTCATATAGCTAGACATGTCAGAATATTGTAGCGTAAATTTTAAATTCTAGGTTTTCTGAACCTACAATTCATAATTTGAACTCGAATATCTTAAATAATGAGTGATGGTTTAAAAAAATTCAAATGCGTAATAGAACTTGTGTGAAATTTGAAAGTAGAGACCTTACACTTTGGTCGGAGTGCATGCCAAATTCCGTGGTGAGCACTGCCTTGGTTGATGTGTATGCCAAAAATGGTGTATTATGTAGGCTAAAAGGGCTGCCTAAGGGGCTTAGTGTGTGCGAAGAGGAGGAAAAATGAGCAAGGGCATGGCGAGGGCAAGAGCAAGTGAGGGCACATGGGAGAGGAAATGCGTTCGTGTTGGGTGTTAGAGCGAGCAGTTGAGCTTGCAAATGAATCTAAATCTGCTCGGGATATCCTAGCGCTCCTATTCTGTATAAGTTCCACCAATTTTTGTATTAGTCAGAATTTGACATGCCACATCATCTCCTTGTTTCCTACGGCCTAGAAACGACGGTGTTGTCATTGCTTAGGGTGGGGAAAGTTTTAAGGGCTATTTTTAAGGGAGTCTAGGGAAAATCAAGAAGTGAAGCGTGGCTTCAAGGGCAAGGGGGGGGGGGGGGGAGTAACGCATTAAGAAAGGAACATGAAGGGGGGGGGGGGGGGGGGGGGGGGGGGGGGGGGAGAAGGGAAGGAAAACCACGAGAGGAGGGAAAAGAAGAAAATCTCTCTCATCCATTGGACGAAGTGGAAATAAGCCATGGCTTTGAGGTAAGCAAGAAGTGAAGCCATGAGTCTTTGAAGGTAAGCACAAAGGAGAGAGGGAAAGGGTCTGGGAGCAGGAGGATGACGAAAGAGAGGCGAGCATCAAGGGTGGATGCTTCTCTTATACTCAACAACAAAAAATCTCATAAAAGGGAATTAATATAAAAAGCTTCATACTCTTTGATCTTTTGGTCAAATTATGGGCCAAACTGGTTACAAGGGAAAGTACTTGGGTGGTCATCTTGGATTTGGGATTTGAGAGCAAGAAAAACGGTGCTATGCGTTCAAGGACTTTGGTAAAGTAAGGGTGAGCTCAAGCAAAGATGGGAAGGTACGGATGTTTGGAGTAAGGGCCAATCGATGTTCAATGAGGGCTTGGACATGCATCGACAAGAGTCAAAGATTGTGATTGATTGGGAGAGCCAGGCAACGGTTCTAATTAGCTATCAATGCTATAGATGCTGAATTAGCTTTACTCAAGGTTTATTAACACTGTGGTGATTGTTAGAGGTCAATCAAACCACACCTTGTACAAGTTCTTTCAATACTAATGATATAATGTGCTTTTGGGATTCTTGTTAGTATTCATCCATCTATTTTTTCTGTTTTCTCTCTCTACCACCTCTCATAGCCAGAGGCCCCATGCCTTCTCGGCTGACCTCTCAAAATCTTAATCCGCCCACAAAGTACAATCAATGTATTCCAAGAGAGTGGGTTGCATTTATACACCCATACAAAAAACCCTCGTATAAAACGTCATTATACACCAAAATCCCGAATAATCACTGAATAACTATATTTTATATTTTCGATCAAAATATCTTTCGATCAAAAAAATTGTCTATATAAAGGCAATTGCCGGTTTCGATCAAAACCAGCAACTATAGTTGGAGAGCTATAGAAAAATAGAGACTATTGAGGTATACTTTTAAACTTGTTTAAATGTGTACTAACTTGTTTTTTTGTGTTGTGCTAGACATGTGTGGTGTAGTAGTTTTTCTCTCACCACAGAGTTGACTTGTAGGTTAGGCCACTTCGTGGTGTGTAGCCATCCAACTCACTCCAGAAGTGAGTAGAATCTAGTCGCTTTTCTCGTGCTATGCAGCCACTTGGCTCACTACAGGGAAGGGTTTTAGGACAGACTTAGATTCTCACTCGTGGGGTGCAGTAGTATATCTCTCACCACAAAGTTGAGTTAGGATATAGTGGTTGACTCATGGAGTAGAGTAGGCATGATGCTACACCTCTCACTTTAGAGTGACCTATAGGTTTCTCAATTTTAGATCAACTCAAATCATTGTTTGAACCACGTAGAATTGCAATAGTTTTACTCGTCAAACAGAGAGTGGAGAGATGCATACTTCATGCCCTCTTCATCTGTGTGTGATGCACTGTTTACTCTTTCACTTTGAACTCCAAAGACACGTCATTGTTCATCACTAGATGACTTGGTGTTGTATTGGATGTGGATACATACAATATTTGGCCTGCATCTGAGATTGTTAAGTTGTCTGTTGATTTTTTTGTTGTGAGTTCCACACACTTCATCGGAAATTAGATTCACTCACATCATGGTTCTTACTACATAGAAATATGAGGGTTACGTTCATCTACCTAAGAGTGGAGAGATGCATACCTATGTCCCCAAGCCAACATCACTATGGGTTTCAGCCTGTTAGTGCCCAAAATATCCTCTTCCGATCCAATTCCCCACCCAATAGCTCTCTAAAGTCCATTCCTTCAAAATCCCTCTTCCCCCAACAATCCCCAAAAATAATGGCCAAAAGAAAAAGACCCCTAAAATGATACAAAAATGGCGTATATAGGGAGGCTCTGCTCATTTCAAAAAACTTCAATTTCAAAAGTTTGACTAGCACTCCAATTTTGAAAATTTTGGATCCGTTTGCATGCTCTACCCCATCTGTTCTCTTCTTTTTGACTCTTCCTCTCTCTTCTTGGAAACCCTTCTTGATTGGAATCACCTTTGATTAGTGTAATTTAGGAGTTAATCTCATTTGGCCTCCATAAATGACCTTTGAAATTTCCATTTTGGACCCCCTTTGATGACCACTTTTTCCGGTCATATGAGATGTTCGACTACCCCTTCTATCTCTCTCTTGCACCCTTCACATGACCCCTCCATATGCCCCTACCACTAGCGATATTTCTTGTGGGTGGGGGGGGGGGGGGGGGGGGGGGGGGGTCTTTTTGCTTTTCACTCTAAAAGTTTGGCCCTTAGCGACGCGTGGGACCGGTCACTACCCGAGCTATCACATCAGTGACTTGCCGCCCGTCGTCCACCACAGAGTTAGTCGCCACTACCGCTCAAAGCATCCCTAGGGTGCCACCACTACAACAACGCGTGGCCAAAAACGCCCATCATTACTATCGTGAGCAGCCAACACGGAGTGGAGAGCTCACTCTCTCCCGCTTCTCATACTCCAAAGGGGGCCATGCTCTTGGCCATATAGGCCTTACTTCTTGCTGATATTCGTGCATGTGGGACAATTTTCACCACATGGTATTCTCTAAGTAGCCCAAAATTTTAATTCTCAAGTTTAACTCCACCCAATTCACAAAGAAAACACCCTTTTTCCCAACCAACTCCCCATGGTTGCCATTTACTGCTCACCTATCAAATCCTAGAGCCGTAAAAACTCGATGAAAACTATCGTCTTTGACTTCAAATTCCGCAATTGTTGCCACTTTCCAAGACTCCAAAACACACAAGCTGCAAAAAAAATGAAAGGCATATGTCCACAATCCACTGCCAACTGTATCCGACTTCAGGCTAACATACCTCGGCCACTAAAAATCCGAATCACAAACCGCCACTTCCTGTTGAATTCTACAGTGCATGCTTTGTTCACAACCTTGTCGAGCTCCAAAAAAATCTAATGGCATTCTTTCCAAAGTGATCAAATTGGCTCAAAACCGACGCCTATCAAAACTTCATAGCTCTGTAACTTGGCCTCTGAGACTCCTGTTATCGATCTGTATAGACCCACATGCTCTATAATTCAAGGCCTATGCATCTGTCACTCCAAATCACCTTCAACCACATGTTCCCATCTGCCATGTCCGTCTCTAATCTGCTACCACTTCCAGCTTTAAATTGCAATAAATTTGTCATCGAGGCTTTGATTGGTGAGTCATTTGGGTTAGTTTGTAAATCACTTGAAGCACTATAGTGTTGGCCTATGAAACCACTTTTTGATTATCATCACTGAATCTTGATCCATAGACAACAACCTCATTTGATGGCCTAAAAACCACAATTAGCATGCATTCCAATCATCTTCTTCTGATGTCATAACAAAATCTGTCCTAAATTATAAGGTTGGAAAAACCTTGAAAATGCAAGTCGATCCTCATCTTTCGCCCCATCCCCACAAAGCCACACAACATCCACCCCCTCTAAACCTGCACATCCTCGGATATGTGCCGATCTTTATTTAACTTTGAAGCAAAAACCTGTAAACACATAACCATTATCCCACTGCATGCATGCTTTGAAAAAATTTCCAATCCGTGTCTTCATTAGAATATTCCCTCCTCCAAGATCATATGGGAAACATAAGAATTTCCCAACAATAGAGGATAAGCATGAATTAACCCATAAACCATCATTAATCCCACTTGGATCATATGGCATATAAGTCAATCGGCCCAGACCATGAACATATCCATCTCCACTAGGATCAAATGGCTTATCCACCCATTTCCTTGGACCATGCATATAAACCTCTCCTCTTGGGTCAAAAGCTCGAAGAAAATACTCTATATCATAGGGTAGCATCAAATCCCATAAAGGATTAGGAATCATTAGACATTTCCATATCCCTTCTGCAACCTTCTCAACCAATTGTTGATCACACGAATTACGGGTAGGACCATTGGTAATGTAGCTTCATCTCCTTGAGCAATAGAATTTTGGTGCTACTCGTCACAGTCCGCGAGTGCCCTGGAAAAACTCTCTTCATGCGACTCCCGAGAATCATCAAGAAAAGTTTCCCTTTTTGGTACATACCCAAAATCTAATAGAACTTCATCCAACAATTTCATAAGGTCCTCAGGAGCTGCATCTGGATAAACTTGCTTATGCACAAACTCAAATTGCTCAGTACCCTTAGCATCCATAACCAAGAATCATTCCAAAGCTTCGTCAATAAACACATAAGCTTTGGGTCCACCGCTTCAAAAGAATTCTCTACCATGCACATCTCGGGTAGAAAACTAGGCTTTTCACATATGGACCTTGTGGATCTTCAAGCATATTCTCTTGCACATTCACGCCCTCAAATCTAGTGTATCCAAATCCTGTAGATGCTCATGCATATCCACACCATGTGAACCCTCATGTATGGACATACCCTCTGAATCCTCATGCCTTTTTTGACCGTGTAAATCTTTAGCTTCAACCTTCATCATGAAATCTGCAATCCCAAGCTTCAAGTATAAACTACTTGAATAACTTCTTCATCATCTTTTTCTTGTAATAGCCTTCCACCCTCAAGCAAGCACTCATCGATAGTAATTTCAAGCTTAGCCTGAATCTGATTGAAAACCTCATCATAAGTAGGCGCATTAGCACAATCCTCATCATCTTCATACATTCTTGGATCCCATTGTTGACGGATGATAGCAACTTTAAACTTACTCCAGCTATGCAAATTTTGATGCTGAAGCTCCTAGACTCGCTCATTTAAATCGGGGATCACAAACCTATCAAACTTTAGAATCCGGTTCTCTTTTGGAACACATGCAACTCTAGTTCCTCTTCATAGCACTGCAATGTAACTTGCTGGATCATAGGCATAAAAAATGATCTACTGATCAAAAACTGCCAATTGCTCCACCATATCCCGCTTCTAGCTTTCTTCCTCCTTAGATTCCCTTTTTGCTATTGCTAAGTTTGACACTTAATTTTATTTTTTTTGTTGCTCTACTCTTGAAACACATCTAGTTCACCTTTTGCAGACTTATGCAATTCCCAGTTCTCAATTCTCAAACTGGTACCCAGATTTTGGTTCATTAATTGCACTTGATCTTAATATTGTTATTGCAAAATAGCAGCCATTAGCCCCATAATTTACTACATCTCTTTCTTCTAAGCTTGTCACCACATGATTGGCTATGTCTACCCCGATCAAATTTTGCATTGGGTTCACCAAATATGTCAGAGTGCACGGTTCTCTACGGTTGACCAGGAAAGCACCGGACCTTGGGCTATAGACAAGAGCTTAGGAGATGCTCAAACTAGGATAAACAAGTGTAGATAGACTTACTTGATAATTTAATACACGTAATATTGGCGATTAGAGAGAGTTAAGAGAAAATAATTTCAATAAGAACTCTATTAACAGTTAAGTAGGAAGAGACATAGAATCGAGACTCAAGAGATCTATTCAACTGACGGATGATACAACTTCAGATTTCTTATTCCCCTTTTTACAATCCGGTTGCATATGCTTCATCGGTATGCCATCGGAATTGCAACCCTTTGACCAGAAAGCTCCCAAAAATTGAACCACTATCGAGTCTTTTTGTGCTCTCGATGCTCTTTCTAACCTTCTTTGATCATTTCCCCACTGCTCTCAAGAACAAAGCTCAAAGAAATGAATCCCAACATCCCTATGGGTTTCAGCCGGTTAGTGCCCAAAAGCTCCTCTAATTACGATCCAATTCCTCATTCAATAGCTCTCTGTAGTCAATTCCCCCAAAAGCCCTCTTCCCCCAATAACCCCCAAAATAATGGCCAAAAGAACAAAGACCCATAAAATGATACAAAAATAGCCTATGTAGGGAGGCTCTCCCCATTTTTAGAAATTTCTCTTTCAAAAATGTTGGATTAGGGTTGCAAGAAAACACATACAGCTTGGAGAATACAAAGGAAGCTCAAGGCACACAATAGAGAGTGTATTACTTAGTGTGAAATGGAAAGATACATAGACCTAGAATGAATGGGCGTATATACAATGCACGGGGGGAAAAACCTCCTAAATGGGGAAAAAATGCCCCGCCTATCCTAAGTATGCTCACACACATCACTACCACATGTATATGGTAACAAATCCCCCAATAGAGATACAGTGAACAAGAGTTTCCACATGATTAAAGGGAGGTGCCATGCCTTGAGGACATGATCAGGCCACCAAGGAGAGTAATCCCTAAGCTTTGAACTTCTCATGAGCCATAGAGAGATTTCTATCAAAGACATGATAGTTCTTGGCCTTCCAAATATTACTAAAAAAATAGTATCTGACAATTTGAGTATAAATTGGAAGTGCAGAACTTTGAAATTATTTGCCACCAAGGCACAAATCCCTCTTGAAAAATCCTATCTTCCATGTCCTTTGTATCAATTTGCACAAATTTCTTGCAAGGCCTCTAATAGCCGAGCATTCCAAGAAAAGGTGGCCGAGGTCTTCGCTAGCCAATCTACACCCTAAACATCTATCATGTCCGATACCATGCGCTTAAATCTTGATGAATGTTGGCAAGGTCCCCCCACAGTACCTTCCACATAAATATCTTCATAAATTGAGGCCATTCTAGATACCAGATGTTCTTTGTGACCTCTACAGATCAAGCCTCGGACCATTTCTTCTTCCACTACTTGTTTAAAGAGGCAAACCAATTTCTTCTCATGAATTAACACTTGGTAGATGCCCTTGGTATGGGGTTTAGAGAATTGGCTACCCATGGACCATTTCCAAAGACAATGACTTTATGAAAAGATCTGCAAGGTTTTCATGTGTTGGCACATAAGCGAAGATGATCTCTCCTGTTGAGAGCCTCTCCCTGACATAGTGGTAATGCACCTCAATGTGCTTTGTGTGAGCATGAAAAACTGAGTTCCTTGCAACTTCCAGTGCACTCTAACTGTCAGGGTAGATAGTGTTGGCAGTGTCCTATCCAACACCCAAAGCAGCCATAAGGCGCCTGAGCCATACACACTCAATTGTAGATATGACTACTACCCTGTACTCAACCTCACAACTAGAAGTGGCCATAGTAGGTTGCTTCTTGATCAACTATGATATACATGAACTGCCAAGCATCAAACAAAAACCATTTGTGGGCACTCACATGTGATAACAACCAGCCCAATTCGAGTCCGAAAAAGCGTGTAACTCTCGCATCAATGATCCCCCTTTGGAATAAATCAAGCCAAGATATAAAGTTCCATTCTAGTATTGGAAAATCCTCTTGGTAGCTTTCCAATGCTTAGACCCTGGGCTATGCATAATCTGTTGACCTGTGAGACTACAAACTGAACATCCGGCCTCTTGTTGCATACATAAATGAGGCATCCAATAGCAGTTTGCTTAAATTGTATATCCAAGTAATGATGGAACAGCCCCAAATATTTCATCTTGTAAGTAGCATTCAAATCAGCCTTAAATTCAACAATGTGGCTCTCATTTGCTCTAGTAACCAGGAAATCATTTACATAAGGAACCACAATGAGAAGAAAATCACCATCACACTTGACATACAATGTGCTTTTTGTTGGATTGTTACAAAAGCCTGGTTTGACCAAATGAGTGTCAGCCTTCTCATACCAAGCACGAGGAGATTGCTTCAACCCATACAAAGCTTTGTTACATTTGCACACCTTATCCTCTTGTCCTTTCTTGACAAAACCGTGAGGTTGCGTTACAGAAACTTCCTCATATATGTCACCATTCAAGAAAGCAGTAACAATGTCTAATTGGTGTACATCCCAACCAAAATGCACTTCCAATGCACATAGAAAACCCACAGTAGTCATACAACAAGTGGGAGCAAAAGTCTCTTCATAATCTATGTCTTTTTGTTGTGAATAACCCTTTGTAGCAAGTCGAGCCTTAGAGCAATCAATCTCATCTGGCTTGTGTTTCAACTTGTAAACCCACTTCGTACCAATCCCGTACCAATGTCATTTTTTCCAGGAGGCAAATCCAATAATTTCCACGTGTCATTTTTTATAAGTGCATCATATTTTGATTGCAAGGCAGCCATCCAATTTTATGAATTCTATGCTTACATTACTGTCTCTAGTACGTGACACAATCATGTAGGCTAGACACAGCCAAAGCATAGCAATTTGATGCATAAGATGCATGTCAAGAGCCTAAACGAGTATAACTAGACAAAGGTGCATCCAATTTATTGTCACGCGATGTATCCACCAACCACTTTGGCATACCTCTAGCCTGCTCATTTTCAGCCCTTTCCTCATCAAGTACATCATGTACATCTACATCAGTAATAGTCTAAATGTGTAACATTTTGAGAAACCCCCATAGGCTGTACATTTTCCTCATTGGAATTTACATTTGAACTTTCACCAAATATAGTGTCATAAATGTCCTGTAAGCTTACATTACTGTCTCTAGTACATGACAACAAGGGCTGAACAGAATCTTCCACAAACACAACATCACATGAAACCAAAATACGTTTTGTTTGTGGATGATACAACCTGTAACCTTTGCTTTTAGCACTATAATCAACAAAAATAGATTTGACAGCCTTATTATCCAATTTTCTGCACTGTGTTTATGGCACCAAAGCATATGCCAAACAACCAAAAA